>NC_083292.1:34549733-34849733 GCF_963506605.1 Zootoca vivipara | reverse complement strand
CTACACACGTGTCACAGCTGCTTGTGCCACCCCGTGTCCCAAATGTAGATGGAAACTAAAGCTACACAGGGGAAAAAAATGATTGCAGGATCAAAACCAGCAAAGCTGCACCAGCACCCTGGTCCCGAGGCCCAACTCAGAAGGGCAAACTCTCCCAGAATGGGATTTCGGTCACAAGCACAATCTTCTGGGGCCTACCACAGCAAGGTGCAAGGGAACCTCCTCTGCTGTAGCTAAGTCCCTAAGATCAACCCACCTTGCTTTAACCTTAGACAGCACAATTACATAGAAGGCCATTTTCTGTTTCTGGGATTACATGCAACCGTTCTTGTTTTTTGTGCGGTTGCGTTTGTGGTTTCTTTTTTGTTATTTTTCACACAATGAATACTAGAAGTAAACAAATAATGGGTGTGTCTATGTGGTGCCTTCCAGATCTGTCATGAACTACAGCTCCCATCACACACCCTCCATCACTGACTGAGCTGGGGCTGATGCAAGTTACCACCCGAAACAGGTGGAGGGCACCAGGTTAGCAAACCCTGAGTGAAGCTATATGGTGATCCTTGCTATGCTGTCCTTCCTTAAGAGCCCTGATGGATCAGACCACCCGGACAAAGGGTTATTTCCAAGGAGGCAGCAGGTGTCGTGGGACGTGGCCCACCAGCAGGAAAATCGACCAAAGATTTGCATAAGGAGAGCCTTGCTGGGTCAGGCCAATGGCCCATCTAGCCCAGAATCCTAATCTCACAAGAGGACCACGCTGTGGTAAGCCTGCAAGCAGGATCCTGTGGTTTCCAGAAGCCGCTCTCCACCTATCACACCCCGCCTGTGTTTCCCACCCAAAGGAAGCCCCCAGCTGCCAAGGCTCCTTCGCTGGCTCTCCTGCGCCTCTCTCACCTGCTTGAGCTTTAACGCAGCCTGCACAGAAGGTCTGTTCTCCATCTGCTGGGCCAGCCTCCTGTTCCGGGCACTGGCTAGCTGTTGCTGCTGCATGGTGGCTCGAATGTTCACGGGGATCGGCTGTTTGTTCTTCAGCATATTAGTAAAGCTTCAAGGTCGAACAAAACGGGTGTTTAAATAAAAGCTTGTCATTACAAAAGCATCTCAACTGGCATTTCATGGCCCTTAAGAGCGGGCGGCCGCGGCCCACAATTTTTTTTTTTAAACGCCAACAATGTGGTACACATTTTAATTTATCGCAGGTTAATGAGCTACAGACTTTTCCTCGTTTTCCAGAAGAAGACGTGCAAGGACAGGACATTCAAAAGGGTGTGGATTAGTGCAGTATATATAAAACAGAAGTGATTTTTTTAATTAAAAAAAATCAAATTTCACGTAATCTCAAAATGAAGAAGCAAAGATGGAAAAAGCACACAAAGCAGTTAAGCAAGATGGAGAGAAAGGTGAAGGGAAAGCAATGCTGGTTGCAAATGGACTGACTCAATTGGCCAGCAAAGGGAGGTTAAGAGAGGAATCGCCAAATCAAGCTGCTTTGAACCACTAGGTCATCTTGAAGCTGCAACGGACCACTTCTCTCCATGGGAACCAGCCCAGACCCTGCGGTCTTCATCTGAAGTACTGTACTTCTCAGAGTGCCCCTCCTGAGGGAGGTGCGGAGGGTGGTCGCACAAGAACAGGTCTTTTTTTAGTGGTCCCAGGAAGACATGCCTGATGCCACTCTTACCAATCTTTAGGCACCAGGCCAATACTTTTTAACTCGACCAAGCCTTTGATTAATTAATGTTGCCGTCTGTGGCAGTGCTCAGCTTTAAGCAGGGCAGGCAGGCCTTGGTCCGTTTTTATATGTTGCTGTATTTTGTATGGTTCATGGTTTCAGAATCCCCCTCATTCCTGGGGGTTTACATTGCTTTTATAAGTTGTATTTCACCTTGTCAAGCTGCTCCAATACTTGCTATGTAAAATGACCGATATAATAAATTATTATTATTATTATTATTATTATTATTATTATTATTATTATTATTATTATTATTATACAATGCTCCAAAGATTACAAAATTAAAGAACCAGCCCTATATTTAATAACTCTCCTTGCCACAGGCTATTAGTACGTTTAGGCAGGCCATGTGCCGGAAGGATGGGGGGCTGAAGGTGAGAGCTACTAGTTTCTTAGCAAGCTAGTTACTTTCATTAGCTTATTTATGAGGGACCTAGGAAATGGCACCTGTGTCCCTCAGAACTGCCATCCCAGGGGTTTCTAATACTATGGCAAAAATGCTCTTAACGTCGTTCCAATTCTTATGGCGGTTTCCATCTTTTGGACACTTAAGGGAACACACAATCGGTATTAGGCCACTAGCATAGTGCTAGATTTTCACCCGATCCAAACCAGGGTTGGATCCAGATTCTGAAAGGCTGCTGCTGCTCAAAAACAAGGTTTTTCAGCTCTCCCTTTATGGGCCTGAGGACTTCTGGCAAGCAGCACCCTAAACCAGGAGAATCAAGGGGCTGCCAGCTGGAAAGAAACCAGTTGTTGGCGGGAAGCGTTTTCTGCTCATGCCAGGGGCATTCAAACCCTATGAGTAAAGATCTTAAACAGCACACAGGATGTGCTTTTGAAGTAAAGTTTAGACCTGACTCGAGACATGGTTTCTTCAGCAAATAACTGGCCATGCTGGCTGGGGCTGGTGAAACTTGAGAGCTCAACTGAAGCTGGAGGGGCCACAGGTTTTCCCCACATGGAGACTCCTCTCCCCACTAACAACTCCATGCCCTGGCAGGTGCAGGGACAGAGCGAGGAATTGGAGCCTGCTGCCCACTCTAGGCCCAGAACCACAAGGTCAAATGCAGACAGGACGACGACACACTGGTGAGCAACTGTTAAAAATGAGTCATAAATCAATCACATTATGGGAGGGGTATTTCTAGGACTAAGGTGAAACTATGAAGCTCCCTTGCTATATTTGCTTTTGGTTTTCTGGGTGTCGTTTAACTAATATTGTGATGTTTATACAGTAGTATTGAAATGTGGGGGTTTTCTATGTTATTATATTGTTTGCTAAGTTATTGTAAAAATAGTGTTTGTAGCATTTGTTTGCAATGTGTTCCCGTTTTCTTTGCTATAAGCCACTCTGAGCAAGATTTTTTTGTGGAAAAGCAGCATACAAATGAATTGAGTGACTGAATGAAACAAAACAGATTTTCTCTGGGCAAGGACCTCACCCCTTTCCACGTCTATGATGCCACTCACCCTGCCAAGCTAGCAAGGGCTCAATATCAAATAGTACTAATACAACCTTCAAAATACGATGGGAAGCAGCTACCCCTTGACGGTGGAGCCCAATCTTGTTGGTGAAGCCTTCTAATAAAGCCAAAATATGAGAGCATGCCACTAACATACAGGAAGTCCCCTACAGTGTGGTGTGGTCTGAGCACTGGTTCCCCAATTGAGGAGTCCGGCATGGGAGAGATGGCCACAAGTGTAAACCTGATGCTATGGAATAGAGCAGAGCTTTCCAAACTTTTCAAGTTGGTGACACACTTTTTGGACATGCATCATTTTGCAACACAGTATTTCACTTTTACTAGCAAACTGGAGGTTAAACTAACCCTTTCCAGTGCCAGGAGGAGCACAGGGAGCGTTTGTGCGACACAACTACACACTGCAGCTGACACACTAACGTATCGTGACACACAGTTTGGAAAGCTCTGGAATAGAGTCTACAGCAGGTGTGGGGAACCTCTGGCCCTCCAGATGTTACTGACTCAAAGTCCCATGAGCTCCAACAAGCATGACCAACAGCCGGGGTTACAGGAGTTGTAGTCCAGCAACATCTGGAGGGCACTAGGATTCACATCCCCCAGGGTGTGACAAAACTCACACATCTACTACAATTTTGAGAAGGGGCAAGAGAAAAAAAATTCAAATGTAAAGTTAGAATTCATCTTCTGAATGCCAAAAGGCATGTTTCCCACTCCTGGTCTACAGCATAGCTAGCAGGCTCCCCAGTTTTTTCAGAAAGGCTGCAAACCCTACTGCTTGTGTGTGTGTGTTCCTATCCAATAATGGCATAATGCTATGAATAGGTAGCCGTGTTGGTCTGGATCGAAGTAAAATAAAAAAATTCCTTCAGTAGCACCTTAAAGACCAACTAAGTTTTTATTTTGGTATGAGCTTTCGTGTGCATGCACACTTCTTCAGATACGTATCTGAAGAAGTGTGCATGCACACGAAAGCTCATACCAAAATAAAAACTTAGTTGGTCTTTAAGGTGCTACTGAAGGAATTTTTTTATTTTATAATGCTATGAAGATTTACTTGGAAGTGCACTAGATTGAGCAAAGTGGGACTTACTTCCAAATAAGCTTATGTAGGACTGCACTGTTCATTAAACAGTATTCTGCAGATTGTAAAAGACCTATCCCTACACCCTCAAAGAATGGCTGATGAAAACTTTAGACGCAAATGAAATGCCAACCTAAGAACTGGAGATATGCTATTCAGCAGCATGGCTGTAAAAAGGCACAATTTAGTCTCTAACAGAATAGACATTATGTAAGGCTAGAAAGAATTTTTTTGAAATTGTAATGTCATGCATTTATATCAAAGGCGGGGGGACCCCATGGTCCTCCTGGCATTGTTTGACTACAACTCCTTGTCCACTGAGCAGGCTGGTTGGGGTGGATGGGGAACTAGAAGGCCAGCAACACCTGGAGCGTGACAGGTTCCCCATCCCTCATCAAAGAGCAGCTGACTGTGAGTTGTATGGTCTCCTCAGAGCAGGCCTACTGAAATTAATGGACAGAATGGATGGAGATGCCCAACTGTTTCAAGGGACCAATTCCAAGTACAACTAATATTGCAACCACCCCTACAGAGCAGCTCAAGGAGTTTCTCAGATAATCCAAGCCTGCCATACCTCTGTACACTAGATCCCTCTTCTCCTGGCCTGCCATTGAAACCAGCTGTGTTTCCCAGAGAGATGACCAGGTTTTAAGATTACCAACCCTCTTAATTGAGACAGAGAACACAAGGGCCACACAAAGCAAGCACCACCTATTAGTTGGAAATTTTTACATTTAGGAATGCACTGGAGAGGAGAGGGAGAAGAAAAAGGAAAGAGAAGAGAAGGCATGCAGAGGGCAAAGGAAGCAGATGATGAATGGAGCGTAGCACTTGCCTCTTACAAGGTCCAAGGACTGTGGCCAAGGAGCCTTCGGGCTGATTAGAGCGGCCAGCTGCCTGCCTCTTACAGGCCAGACCACACAAGGATGTATGTCCGCCTTGGACACCGCAGCAAAGCCTCCTGCAGCTTAGGTCACATGCTACCGCACTGCAGGGGTCACCTATATAATGTGAACACATGTGGAAGAAAAAAAGGAGGGTGCGAGGTTTTCCTTAGAACACATCCCACCAGATTACCGTTCTCAGCTTTATCATCAGACAGACAATTTTGGCCCTTTTAACCTTGTGTACCATCGCTTGCTGTAGGATTTAAGGCAGAAGTAAAGCTGCCCCCTGCTTCTCTGCATCTGGATAGGTTAAAAGCAGGGCAAGCACCATGTTGGCTCTGGATACCGAACACAGTGATAATTAAGCAAAAATTAAAAATTAAAAAAAAAATCTTATGAGCTGAAGTTGGCCGTTGGGCTCCTCACCGCTCATTGAGGGACAGCTTGGTGGTGCTCTTAAGCACGACTTTCGGTGCTGACTGCGCGGCCATCTCAGGTCCCCAGAATCTGCAAAAGAAGAAGACAGGTCCAGTTCAGAAAAAAGAAAAAAAAACATTAACTGTTGCTAAAGGAAGGTCTTCTTCACACAGCTCACAGCTAAATGTTGGAATTCACCCACAAAAGGCAGTTACGGCCACTAACTTGGCTGGCTTTAAAGGAGGATTGGAGAAATTCATGGGGGATAAAGGCTATTGATGGATACTATCCATGATGACTAATTTCTGCTTTCATGATCAGAGGCAGTAATACTTCTGAATATCAGCCCTGGGAACTGAAGAAGGGGAAAGCACTCTTGCACTCGGGCCCTGCCTTTTGGTATCTGGTTGGCCACTATGAGAACAAGTAGAAGGACTACATGGGTCTTTGGCCTGATCCAGCAGGCTCTTATGTTCTGGGAAGCAGGGAGTTCATTGGTCCTCTTGCCAGTAACAGAGCATCTGCCTCACAGTCAGTCTCAGGGAACTCCCCCCCCCCTTTAAAAGAGCCAAGCAAGATTGCTCAATACAATTATGGAGGAGAAGGCTATCAGTGGCTACCGCCTGAGCCTGTCTTCACATGCTGGATGAGTTCCTAACTCAATGAGGCTTTGAGACCTATTGTTGACCCTCGCCTAGTTTAGTTGGCCGATCAAACAAATGCTCCCAGAAGGAGCATCACTGTGCTACAGGAGGACACTACACTGTGCTGCATTCATTGGCGTTTCGGGGGCCTAATCCGGCATGTCGGTCGATTTAATTAGGCCCCTATGGCAGTATATGCCCTGGGGTAAAATCCCCCTCCAAAGCTCAACAACTTTGGGGTAAAATTGTAAAAAAAAAGCTAAACACCCTCAATGCTAAAGCTCAACAGCATTGGTCGGCCCTCACGCATGTTCACTTCATCAAATCTGGCCCTCTCTGAAAAAAGTTTGGGCACCCCTAGTCTAGGATCTGGGAGCCCAGAGTTCTAGCCCCTGCTCAGCCACGAAGCTCATTGGGTGACCTTAGGCCAATCACCATCTCTCAGCCCAGCCTACCTCACAGGGTCATTGAGAGACCAAATGGGGGTGAGGTGGGGAACAAAGTTCACCACCTTGGCGAAAAGATGGGATACTGTATAAATGTAATAAATAATAAATAAGGGAGGGCAGGGTGATTTTACACAGGTTTTTTTAAAAAAAGCAGGAACTCGGGGGAACTGAGTTCCCTGACCTTTTTCAAATTAAATCATTTGTTTTTGTCCGGCGGGGCTACTATGGAAATACACCCAATGCCTGAGCCAAAAATCCACCTATATCTGTAATCAATAAATCTGTGGCCATTTCTAATCCTTGTCTGCTTGAGTTGATTAATCACAGCTTACATTTAGCCACGGGTGCGGGTGTGTTGTGGGTGGGTGTGTCTCCGCACTGCGACTGGGCCCGCAATAAACTAACAAACTTCGTGGTAAGTTCCCCCATCTCTTCCCTCCCCTCCCCCGGAAAAAGCACGGATTTTACAGGAGACCCATTCATTCATTCATTCTAGAGAAGGAAACGGATGCATGGGAATACGCTGGAGTCGCCCCGCCCACCACAGAACCCCGTTGCATCCGGGCTTCCCCCCCCCCCCGCTGGTCGCCAGGCTTCGGAACCGGTCACGTGCGCAGCAGGGGCGAATGCCTACCCCCCCACCGGCGCGCCAACGGTCCTTGAGGCCCCGCCCCCTCCGCGCGCGGCCTACACGACCAACGGTCTCCCTACTCACCGTCGGGGGCGGGGATCGCTCTGCTCTGTCTGCGGCTCCGGCGGGGCCAGCGGAGGCGGCGGGAGGCTCCGCTCAGGCTTAGCCCGGCCTCCCCCGTCAGGCGCCCCAAACGCAAAGATGGTGGCGGTGGTTTGTTCCCCCCACAACTTCCCCTCCTCCTTCTCCAACCTCCCGTCGTCTCTCTCTCGGGAGGACGGCGGCGACGGCGACGACTCTCTCACTTCAGCCGCTCGGAGCCTTCCTCGCTTCCAAATTCCCCTTCAGAAAGGAGCCCGGCAAAATGGCGGAGCTTTTTTTTTTAATATATATGAAAAAAAAAGGGCTGGAGCTGCGCACGCGTCAAGCAGCGGCCGCGCGTGCGTCAGCAGGTTGAGGCTAGGCTGCCTTTCTGCGCATGTGTGGAGAAACGTCTTCTCCGGATGGGAGGAGGGACAAGGAGAGCCACCGTGATTACGTCTCACAGAAAGAGAGAGAGAAGGCGGGCTCAGACGTGCTACGTAGAGTGACTGGCCGTTCGTCGCTTTCTGAATGGTTGGAGCAGAGGGAGGGGCGTGGCTCTGCCGGGGCGGGTGACGCTCATTCTCAAGAGGGGAAGCTTATTTTTGTGAATGGATGGAGCTGGTCTTGAAGCGGGTGCGGCTTAAAGGGGCATGGCTGCTTCTAAAGTGTTAGGGGGCTGATCATTCTTAGCTATGTTTCGGAGCGAGGCCTGCATACAGTGGGTTGAGGTTTGTGCATAAGAATAGAAGGTGTTTCCTGTTGGAGTAGGTCAATGGCCCATCTAAGTCATAGAATCTCAGAATTGTAGAATTGGGAGGGACGATGAAGGCCATTTGGCCCAATCCCCTGAAATGCAGAAATCTTTTGCCCAATCTTTTGCTTAACCCTGAGATTAAGAATTTCGTGCTTTACCGATTGAGCTATCTAGCATTCTGGTCTCACAGTGGCCACCCAATGGCCTCCGTGGGAAGCCTGCTCACATGACCTGAGCACAACGGCGCATACCATAGCTGCCAAGTTATCCCTTTTTTAAAGGGAAATCCCATTATGCTGAATAGGCTTCCTCGCGAGAAAAGGGAAAACTTGGCAGCTATGGCGCATACTCTGCTGAGGTTTGATGCTAGGCTGCCTATCTGTGCATGAACACTGTACCAGCAACTCTTATTCAGATGCATCCGAGGGTGGTGGTAGAACAGAGCTATTGTGGCTAGTAGCCACATATATATTATATTCTCTGTGAATTTGTCTAATCCTCTTAAGGCCATCCAAATTGGTGGCTGCTGTTGCATCTTGTGGAAGCAAATTTCGTAGTTTTAGCTATGTGCTGTGTGAAGGAGGACTTTCTTTTGTCTTTTTTAACTTCTCAAAATGGGCTTTTTCTATGCTAAGGGAAACTGGGAACTCTGAAAGCGTCTTAGGAGAGGATATTTTAAAGGCACAACAGCTTATATTCCCACACTTTCCTTTCCTGCCTGTTTAGTGGTTTTAAATCTCTGCTGGGGCTCTCTCATCACAGAGTACCTGCCCCAAACCTGGATCTATGCATCTAGGGAATTCTCCTTTTACCAAATCTATTAACCTTTAAAACCAACAGTGTATGCAGCCCATAATCTTAAGCACCTCTATCATGTCTCCCCAACTTTACTTGCCTTTCCCCCCTAAAATAAAAAAGCTCTAAATGTAACCTTTCCTAGTAGAGGAGTTGCTTTATCTCCTTGATCATTTGGGTTGTTCTTTTCTGAAACCTTTCCAGCTTCACAATATCCCTTTTATGAGTAAAAATGCATAGGATCAAGATGTATCATTTATTGGTTGTATTTATTGGTTGACCACAAGGTGGCAGTCCTCTACAGTCGTCAGAGAGATGCTCTTCCACTCCCAGATCAAAGGTTTTCTTCACTTCCTGCAGATCCTATCCAGGTTTCCTCAGAAGTAAATATCACTGAATTTAATGATATTAATTCCCACAGTGTGCATTGTAGCCTTACAGCACTTGTACAAGTCTGCTCAGAAGTCAGTACTAGGGTTGCCAGACTCAATAGAGGACAGGACTTCTGTGCCTTTAATTGCCCTGCTGTTTTTTTTTTTGAGTCTAGAAACCTTAAAGAGAAACCAGCAGACCCTTTGCTTGGTGATATAGGCAAAAATCTTATAACATTGGAAATTAAACAAAGGGTCTGCTGGTTTCTCTTTAAGGTTTCCAGACTCAAAAGAGAGCAGGGCAATTAAAGGCACAGATGTCCTGTCCTCTATTGAGTCTGGCAACCCTATCAGTCCCTCACCTTTTTGGGAAATTGGGTAGGATTGCAGTTTTGAAGATGGAAGGTGCTGAAAAATCTTGGCCGCAATACTTGAGTCAGCCAATCCCTTGCTGCAGTGAACAATTCTCTGGTGGGGTTTTTTTGTGTGTGTGTGTGTAGTAAAGTTAGAGCTGCAACAAAGTTTAATCAATTTTGAGTAACAAAAAAGTACCCTATATATATATATTGGGACACCTTTTTAGATTATTTTTAAAGCATCAAAGAACAGTTTGGATAAGTTTGTACTGTATCCTGGAAGGATGCTGTTAATCACAGAATCACAGCAGAAACATTGCTCAATCTACTTGACAGCAGGCTAGTAAAAGGAAAAAGCCCCCACAAGGCTTGTAGCCAACATTTCCATGCTGGTTGAAGAGTGGGCTTCTAAGTAAAATATTTTTTCAGGCCAGTAAAATTAATGGCAGGCTAGTGACATTCGTGGGCATATTTATTTTAACAACACTGGCCGCATCAGTTGGTGTCTCCAGCGCTAGAAGTGAAATTGATTTTTTTCTGTTTTTCAGTTTCAGCCCTTGTGTGGATAGCTGAGTAGAAAGCCCGTGAAAGGTGCCAATCCTGGAACTGGAGGTGGTTGGCCATCCCTAAATCTGTTCCTCCCCACTTTCCCCTGCAAAAAAAAAAAAAAAACCCAGAACAGACCACCAGAAAAGGGTTGGGTGGGGGATGGCTTTTAATAAGCGGAGTTGTCTCGGCGAGCGATTACATGGCACTGAAAGGTGCTCTCTTTCCTCCAGGCTGGAGGAAGAAGCCAGGAGGCTAGGAGGAGGACCCGGAAGGAGACAGCAAGAGGGGTGCCATGCCAGGCTTGGCAAAGCAGCTGCTTCCGTGGCTCGCCAGGGCTTCAAGCCCCTCAGGAGTTCTCCCAGAAGAAGTTGTTGCAAGCCACAGTGAGGGCTGCCACCAGGACCACGAATTCCTGGAAATCGACCTCACCATCGCCGTTCTCATCCAGGTCATGCATGATCTTATCCACTGCTTCTGTGTCCTTCTGGACCTGCAACACAGGAGAGAAGGGGTTCATTTTCATTTTTACAATTGTGTTGTTTTACTACTGCCCCTGTTTGCATTGCCTGCCAACCCCGCTTACTCCCTGCCACATTTATTATTTATTTATTTATACCCCGCCACTGGCCGGCTTCCAACAAATACCAAAATACATTAAAATATCACAGATTAAAAACTTCCCTAAACAGGGCTGCCTTCAGGTGTTTTCTAAATGTCAGGTAGTAGTTTATCTCTTTGACCTCCGATGGGAGGGCGTTCCACAGGGCGGGCGCCACTACCGAGAAGGCCCTCTGGCTGGTTCCCGGTAGCTTTGCTTCTCACAGTGAGGGAACCGCCAGAAGGCCCTCAGCACTGGATCTCAGTGTCTGGGCTGAGCAACGCGGGTGGAGACGCTCCTTCAGGTATATAGGACCGAGGCCGTTTAGGGCTTTAAAGGTCAGCACCAACACTTTGAATTGTGCTTGGAAACGTACTGGGAGCTCCATCAAACCTAGTCCATGTTCTTGCAGCTCCTCAGTATCTCTCCCTCTGCTTCATTCAAACCTCTGCTGTTGTTTAGAAACCATTTAAGAACCTGTCTTCTCTTCCACTCCCCTACCCTGCTCTGACTTCCTGCAAATCCAGGATTGTGATGCCACTCTACAAATCATCCAATGGGAGCTGCACTTTGACTTCCTAACATCTTTATGTATGCAGGAAGATTGTATGCTAGCAGTCCCGTACCCAGCATTGCTTGGGAATTCCCAGGAAACAAAAAGATGAGAGCAGTTTTGAAACCAATGGTTAAAATAGTTCAGCCTGCCATCTTGAAACAAATGGCACCCGGCTGCATCCAAACATAGAAGAAAAACCTTCTTCTTGATCTCTGGTACCATCACTTCTTGATCTCTGGTACCAACCTTCTTCTTGATCTCTGGTTAGAATGAGCACAGCTTTGAAGGATTCAGCAATCCATCTTGATTCAAAATGGTTATATCCAAACATAGGCAAAAAACCTGCTCCTTGATCTCAGGAAACCCCATGCAAAATTTGGTTACATTATTGTAAGATGTGTCTGAATGCATAGCAAACAAACAGTATTCCAAAATATTTAACAGGACTAGCAGAAAGTTCCTGGTGCTGTTCAAATACCTGGTTTTCTGCAGCAAACTACCCTTCAATATGGAAGATATATTTCACTGTATTGGCAAAGAAGCACTGATAGAACTATCCTATATAAGTAAACCAGTTTGCCTTGACATGCCATGCGAACAGAACCCAAGAAAGGCATGCATGAATGACAGCAGAGCAAGTCGTGCATCATCCCTCTGTTTAAAGTCTCGCAAAAATCCCCCTCTCTTCTGCCACCAGCCAGCTTGCTAGGACCACAATTCACTGTCAAGCCAGAGTTGGGTGGAACAGGTAATGAAAGCTTGTGCTGCGGAGAGGTCCGGTATTGCTGTGCCGGCCAGTCAGGCTAGCCCTCCTCAGGGATTACTCCATTCCGTTTCCCCCTTAACACTTTCCATACCTCCAGGAAACAGCCGAGCTCATTCTGCAGCAGATCCTTCAGCTCCTTCTTGCTCAACTTGTACTTGTCGCCCTCCTTGCCCGAGTAGCTGTGGAAGACAGAGATGAGGCCGTCCATTGCACTCTCCAGCTGCGACGTCATTGCTGCAGTGGTGGTGGTGGAGGAGGAGAGAAGTCCGATAAAAGAACCGACCCTGTGAAGGAATGGAGGTTGACCATCAAGCTCCCTGGGTGCATGCATGCAGCCATTAACACTCAGCCGGGAAATGTCACACAAGGTGGGAAAACCACCCACCCCATGATATAAGAACAGGAGCCTTCTAGAACAGGCCAATGGCCCATCTAGTCCAGCATCCTGTTCTCACAGTGGCCAAGCAGATGCCATAATGGGAAGCTCTCAAGCAGGATTTGAACACAAGAGCCCTCTTCCCTCCTATGGTTTCCAGCAACTGGTATCCAGAAGATTTGCTGCCTCCATCTGTGGATGCAGAGCATAGCCATCAGTGGCCTTAGCCTCAATGAATTTGTCCAATTCTCTCTTAAAGCCATGCATGTTGCTGTGGCCATCGCTGCCTCCTGTGGCAGTGAGTTCCATAGTTTAACTGCGCCGGACAAAGAAGTACTTTCTTTTACCTCCCCCAAACCTCCCTACGACCCCTTTCTGTAGTTGCTTGTGCTTTCAGAAACACACCGTAGACTTGAAGCATGTTTAAAGCACACGGCGTCCTCCAATCTTGGGAACTGTAGTTTACGGGTGCTGGGAGTTGTAGCTCTGTGAGGGGCAAAGTACAGTTTCCAGGATTCTTCAGGGGGGTGGGGCGGGCAGGGAATATGCTTTAAATGTATGGTGTGTACACAGATAATTTCCCACCCGTATTCTCAGGCTACGCTTCAGGAGTTTTGAACCAAGGAAGATCGAAAGTAAGAGAGAGAGGCTCTGCCACGCTGGCATTCTGGACAGGAGTCCCAGGCATAAAGCACAGCGACAGGGAAAGGGCAGGCATGCCCATATAGCTCCGTAGAGATTAGTGTGTTGGACTAGGGCTGGACAAACCCAGGTTCCAATCCCCCTGCCAACTCGTCGGCTTTGGGCCAGTCACTCTTTGTCAGGGTAACTAGTTTTGCAAGGTTGTTGGGAAGATATAAAGGGAGACGGGAGACTGCATTGGGCACCCTCAACTCCTTCGGCAACGACAAGACTTGCATTTTCAGTTTTACAGTCGTGTAAATGTTGGGGCTGCCTGTTACTGGCTTCGAAAACCCTTGCCCTCGCTCGCTCCCACCGCACCTGCCTCCCACCCTCACCTGTGCAGGGGCAACCCCAGAACCATCACCCTCACCTCTCCTTCTGTCCTCGGTTCTGCGCGTCGCAGCTGCCTCTGACAAAGCGAGTCCAAAATAGCTGGTCAGTGGCTTTAAATACGATCTGAGCGCCCTCCCCCAAAGGAAGAAACCGATACCGGCAGCTGGACAATCCGGCTGGGAGCTCACCGGGCAGGCAGTGTCCGAATTTAAAGGGGCGGGGGTAGTGGTGCAGGATTAGGCAGGATTCTCTCCACCGCACCCAGAGGGAAAGACTGAATACAGTGGGAAAATTCTCATCCTATGCAAACAGGAGTCTTTTTTTTCTCCCCCTTTTTTCTCCCTGCCGAATACTGTACACGATCCAGAAAACCCTCACGCTTTTTGACGGGGAACTGTGTCGCTCGCTCGAAAGGCTAGCGAATAAAATCTGCCCTGTGCGAGCCCCAAAAAACCCACAACTGGAAAAGGCTGGGGTTCTGCAACCCCCGGGGTCAACAGAGCAAAGCAAATCTTAGGCTATGTTTTCACAGAGAAAACATGTTTTCACATGTTTCTCTGTTTTACTTGACCGCTGCTGGAAGTTCTCCCTCCACTGTCCACTACATTTGTTTGCTCCTTGGCCCGATCAAAGAACGCAGTCCTCTGGGACACATTGACGGCTCGAAAAGGAAGCTTTTGCATGACAGAAATTTAAGAAAAGCTGTCATATCTGAATTACCGGTATTTAAACTGATAACCTTGCTAGCTGAGATGATACACCTCATGTAAACAATATACCTCAATATAGTTTTATTAATGGCATTTATACCCCAAGGAGCTTAAGGTGGCATCCATGGTCCTCCCATTTCTTCATCTGATCCCCCAAACAACCCCGCAAGGTAGGTGAGGATGAGAGGCAGAGACTGGCCCAAGGTCCCTCAAATGAACTTCACAGGGCCAAGTTGGCGGGATTTGAACCCCGATCTCTCCCAGGTCCTAGTCTGAAACTCCTACCAGTGACTCTCACTATGAGTCCTCGACTCTGTGAACTACAGGTGAAACTCGGAAAACTAGAATATAGTCGAAAAGTGCATTTATTTCAGTAACGCAACTTAAAAGGTGAAACCAATATATGAGATAGATGCATGACATGCAAAGCAAGATATGCCAAGCCTTTATTTGTTGTAATTGTAATTATTTGTCGTTAGGCGGGTCAATTATAAATGGAATGTAATTAATGAAATGTAATAGCGCTGTTTATTTTTGTATTATTGTAACTATTTGTTTTATTACTGTGGAATTTCCAAAGAAAGCATTTGTAAAAATTAGAAGAAAAATAAAAAATAATAAGTTGCATTACTGAAATAAATGCACTTTTCGACAATATTCTAATTTTCCGAGTTTCACCTGTATATGTAATGTATGTGTTTCTGTTTCTGCTTGCCTGCACCGACATATCAACTATTTTTAAAAAGTTTGTTTCTCCAAAGACGTCTTCAAATTTTCTTCCAACGGTCTAAGAGGAACCCCCCCCCCAAAAAAAACCCCCAGGATATTTGGGCAGGCTGGCATCAGACCGAAATCTCGGCAGTGGCACGTTGGCCGGGCGCGACTCAAGAGAGGGGTTTTTTTTTGTCAGCGCCTGGTCTATTAATACCGCGAGTACGGTTTCTGCCGCAACGGTGGCATTGTCCGGGGACCTGTAACCCATCCTCTCGATAAGGAGGGCCCGCGATCGGGTGTCCCTGCCAGCTTCCTATCGGACAAAGGGTGCTGTCAGACGAGGCCGCTCGGGTGACGGATCCGAGGCCCACCTGACTCTGGGTTACGCAGGGATGAGAAAGGGCCCTTGTTGAATGAAAACTCGCCTCCCTCAATGGTTGCCGCGGAAACGGAGGAGACCCGAAACCGGATTCCGAGCCTGGAGCTGGGACAAGCAAGGCCCAACTGGAAGGAAACAAAAAACTTAAAAACCACAACCCACCCACACGCCTCGGGTCCAGTTACAAGACCTGGAGCTTGTGGCAAGAATAAACCGTCCTGGCATTAATGATGCAAGGGGGAGGGCATTAATCATGCACTGTGTTGTCGTGCTTTTTCCTCCTCCAGAGTTGGATTTGGCATCCTTGTTCTGGGGCATAAGTCACGATGTTTCATGCCATCCCGGGCACACACACGAGGGCAAAGCCAGCTCAGGGCAGGCGGGGCTGCAGTTCTCCCTCGGCTGCTGGGTGGGGAAACGCCGAGGACACCCCAGGGGTGTGGCGAAAGGCTGGGCTGGGGACATTTTTAAGCAAAGCGTGGGAAGGTTTCAGAGTTGTGGGATCAACTTTGTGGGGGCGGGAGGGGCCTGGAGAAAAATGGCGGCAGAGCTAGGCTCAACGTGGCCGCATTGGGGACGGAGCCCGACCAACAACAGGGCTTGGGAACTTGCAGTGGGGGAACTAATTACCTATGGCACCCCATGAGCCAAGCATTGTGTATACAAGAGAAAAATCAAAACACAATATTCAGTACAGTAGTCTAATTTGAAGGCACAGAAGTAGCTTTGTAATAGCCTATCATATGTGTTGGTTTCATTTATTTGTTTGCTTGCATTTATATCCTGCTTTTCACTCCATGTCAGAAACCATATTGTTCCTGACCAGGCCAAGGTGGACCTTCTTAGCTTCTGCAAGTTGGTGGCCTCATGTGCCTTCCTGCTTAATATTGTTATTGATTATTATGATTCATAATGATGGTGATGTTTTAGCCTCCTTGAGTTTCCTAGTTGCTGTCCTAGTCCAGGCGTTGCCTACATTTTCGGGATAGAGGGCACCATTTTAAAATTTCGAGATATTGCTGTGGGAGCCGCTCACAAAACGGCGTCTGCGTGGATGTGGCATATCACAAAATGGATGCCACGGGAGTGTTGCATAACACAAAACGGCTGTCTTAAGAGGTGCTGGTGGCCACACAGACAACCTCTGCCCAGAGGCATAGCAAGCCCAGGTGGTACCCGGTGCAGAATTTTTTTGTCAACCTCCCCCCCCCACCGCTTTGCCGGGGTGCTGGCAAAGCTGCGCCCTCTTGGGAGCCACGGCTCCTGTCTGTCCCCCTCCCACTTTGCCGCTTTACAGCAAACTGGGGAGCGAGGGAGAAGGAGCCGGGGACGGAGGGAGGCTGGGAGAGGCGGGATCCTCTGCTTGCAGCTGTGACGGCGTGATGGCTGCTCGTGCTGCCATGGTGGGGCGCCGCCTTGTCACCCCCAGAGACATGCCACTGGGAGCGCACCACCCCCTGCCTCCCCCCACTGCGTCTGCCCTTTGTTCTAGCCCCTGAAAGCTGAGGCAGCCTGGTAGGAGTCAAATCAGATTTGCAGAGAAGACTTGGCGAGACTCTTATCGAGGGGAGGTCTGAGTCTCTTTGCACAGAGGTTTTCAACCTTTTTGAGTTCATGTCTCCCTTGACCACTGCATTATACAGGTTCCTGCAGGTAAAGTTTCTGTTGCCGTACAAAGTTTCACACACCTGCTCCACCCAGGCTCTCTACGGTGTTTCAGACTCTACAATCCCTCTGCTCACCATCCTCTATATTAGCAGGTCCCCAACTGCAGGTTAATTTATTTTAAATAGATATACTCATTTGACAATTAAAAATATTAAAAAGAATCAACAAAGCCTTCAGATCCTTAATATGCTGCAATAAAATATGGCAATGTAAAACAACATTTTTTTTCTAAAAAGAGAAAAACAAAAACTACTTGAATTTGCTTTTATAAGAGGTCATTATTTTCTTAATACAATATTGTATTAAGGGGCAACCTGTTTTCCCATAATTTATTTCTAGAGTCCCTTGCAGTTTTCACTCTTAGGTGTTATTCTTTCTATTATAGCCAAATCCCAAAGTTTCTTAGGACATTCTTTCCACGAAGGGAGTAATGGAACTTTCCAGTTTTGAGCCATTAACATTCTTTCTGGTATTTGCAGATAGGAGGCCTGTCCCTTATGTTATTTCTTTAGGATAGGTGACATAATAGTTCTGCCCTATCAATACCAGATCTAAGGGAGCTTCATATTTCAACACTGTTGCTGTTATTCTAATGATCGCCTTCCACTTTATTTGTGTAAAAGATACACGTCCACCACATGTGGTGATATGTTCCGTTCTGCTTTCTGCAAATCTGCCTCATCTTGGCTTTCTCCGTTGCCTCTGAGTTTGTGGTGCCATTAGCCGCAAAGCCCCTTCGTTTGGTGGGGTTGCATTTGCTACGGTCTCTCTTTGCCGCCCCCCCAATCCTGCGCCATCGCTTTATGAGCAGTTGGAACTCATGACATCATCATCAGGCTATTCTGGGAGCCAGAATTTCACTTCTCTGACCTAGTGAAGGAGAATGTGAGGGAGTCAGGCACAAAACACACACAAACCCTCCAACATTTCTCCAATGAAAATAGGGATGTCCAATTCCATAGTAGTAGTATTACTAGTTAAAGCTATGGTTTTCCCAGTAGTGATGTATGGAAGTGAGAGCTGGACCATACAGAAGGCTGATCGCTGAAGAATGGAGGCTTTTGAATTCTGGTGCTGGAGGAGACTCTTGAGAGTCCCATGGACTGCAAGAAGATCAAACCTATCCATTCTGAAGGAAATCAGCCCTGAGTGCTCACTGGAAAGACAGATCCTGAAGCTGAGGCTCCAATTCTTTGGCCACCTCATGAGAAGAGAAGACTCCCTGGGAAAGACCCTTATGATGGGAAAGATGGAGGGCACAAGGAGAAGGGGACGACAGAGGACGAGATGGTTGGACAGTATTCTCGAAGCTACCAACATGAGTTTGACCAAACTGCGGGAGGCAGTGGAAGACAGGAGTGCCTGGCGTGCTCTGGTCCATGGGGTCACGAAGAGTCAGACACGACTAAACAACAACAGTATTACTAGTGATGATGATGATGATGATGATGATTATTATTATTATTATACAGCACCCATCCTACTGGTTTGCCCCAGCCATGCTGGGTGGCTTCCATCATATATAAAAACATAATAAAACATGAAACATTAAAAAAAACCTTCCCTCTACAGGGCTGCCTTCAGATGTCTTCTAAGGGTTGTATAGTTACTGGTACTTATCTATACATGGGGGGTCACATAACTCTGTACTCTCCGGGACATTCCAGGACCAAATCAGAAATTTGGGACGGCTTCTGCAAATCCGGGATTGTCCCTGGAAAACACTTGGTGGGTCTGACAACATCAGCCGTTGCTCCAGTCAGATTGTAAGCCCCCCCCCCAATTTTCCATGTTATATCATTTGTCTTAGAACTTTAAAACTGTAAACCACCTTGGGTGCCTCGGCAGAAATAATGGCTTATTAATGAAATAATAATAATAATAATAATAATAATAATAATGGCGGCAGAGTGTGGGAGTTGGGGCTGCTCCTGGCTCGCCTCTCCACACGGATATGTTATAGTCAACATAGTGAATCACACATTGATACGGTTGCTTGCATGCCATTTTGAACCATGACCAGCCAGTGCATGAAATCAAGGGCAAATTCCAGATTGCCAACAAGAGCACACCTCGGTTGGTTCTGCTGCTGAGTTGGCAAGCCGGCCTCCATTTTGTACCCCCCCCCACAATGCACTGGGAATGGTGAGGGGAAATGGCAGGTGCCACCAGCACGCACACAAAGAATGTGGAGACTGTTCCACAAATAGTCTACAAAATGGCCTTTGATGAGCAGGCAAGGGCCTTGGAAAAAAAACCAGAAAGGCCGCAAAATGTTTGGCCCAGCTCTGCATTAAAGTACCCGTCATCGGCCACTAGTGGGCGACGTGTGCTGTTACCTCTACTGCTTCCCAGGCCATTGCCATCGAGAACTTCAGCTGATTTTGCAAGAGCTTAAGGCGTGGACCAGAGATGCTTGCTCCCAGAGACCTGCCGGCATTCCATTGCTCTCTGAATTCCTCCACGGTCTAATATTTCTCTCTTGCTTCCTGTCCCCATACAGTTGTGTAATTGTGTAATTGCGCTGCGGCGCTGTGCAATGGAGCCTTGCCATTTTTTCCAGAATGGAATGACGTTCTGGAATGTTCCCACTTCCACCCAGCCTGACGCATGGCCCTTCATTTATTTTCTTTTATGAAATACATGTAAAATGTTTGTTTGTTTGTTTGTTTGTTTAGAAAAGCACAGTCATTCCTGTGGTATCAGGGCACAGTGGCACATCACGGTCACATTGCGCACCGTACATTTAACAGAGGATTATACCACTTCAAGGGACGCGGGATTTTCACTTTTTGAAATATGGCAACCCTAAAGTACAGTCCATGCATGGAGAGCTTTAACTTATAGGGGTACCCAGGGAAGTCCTATTGCGTGCCAAGGCACCTGAGCCACAAAGACCCCAGGAGAACAATAAAACATTCACAAAGTATTTTGGTATATGGGTTCAAATAGCCCACAACATGGCCAGCCATAGCGTAGGGGTGAGGTAGAGTACCTCCACCCCTAAGCTGGACAACTATTGGGGCATGGTTGCCTGGCCGCAATGCCTCCCACCGATAAAGAGGTGAGCGAACTTCTGAGAAGACCCATTGGTGGGTTTACTCTGACTACAGTGGAACCTCGGTTTATGAACTCCTCGGTTTATGAATTTTCGGTTTATGAACGCCGCGGACCCATCTGGAATGGATTAATTCACTTTCCATTACTTTCAAGGGAAAGTTCGCTTCAGTTTATGAACGCTTCAGTTTATGAACAGACTTCCGGAACCAATTACACCCAGGCTTCGGGTTAAGTACACTTCAGGTTGAGTACTCCGCGGACCCGTCTGGAACGGATTAATCCACTTTCCATTACTTTCAATGGGAAAGTTCGCTTCAGTTTATGAACACTTCAGTTTAAGTACTCCGCGGACCGTCTGGAACAGATTAATCCACTTTCCATTACTTTCAATGGGAAAGTTCACTTCAGTTTATGAACGCTTCAGTTTATGAACAGACTTCCGGAACCAATTGTGTTCATAAACCGAGGTACCACTGTAGTTGTCCCAGAAAGGCCTATTACAGCCTATTGATATCTTATCTTGTTGACCCCTCAAAAGCTGCCATAATATATTGTCTGAACTAATTATTAATGGTGGGGATGAGAAAACCCAGAGCTCTTCACTGCAGTATAAGCTTTCTAGAAAGGTGTTGTTTTTCAACAACACAGCATCTAGGATATCATCCTTCCATAGGCTTGATTTCGAAAATCGGAAGCTTGTTGTGTTTGGCCATTGTGGAGTAACTGCACTGTACCCTTCCGGTCAACCTATCCACTGGAATCCCCCCCCCCTTGCTGGCCTACCTCCCAATCATTTTTCCCTTGGAGTCAGAGAATACCTGCTGCAGGCTTGTGTTAGGTTCCCTACCGGAGAGCTGCGTATATACCCTTGTTCAGACACCTGGTAAATTTCTACTGCAAGCGTAGAGTCTGAACCTGCCATCGAGATTCTTCGCATTTTAATGAGAAGTTCTCCATTTTGACGCAGTTCTCCAGCCAACCAATGTGTGCCAAAAAAGGCATTCAATTAGGAGGAAATTGTGCTCGAATATGCATATAGTAATGAGAATAGCAAAATGCATGATATTGGGTTGGGTTGGTGTTTTTTTTTGCAAAAATGTGTATATTATTCAAAATTGCATGTAAAATGTGTACTTAGGATAACTGCATTTAAAAGCCAACAATTTTTTTATGAGGGTTAAACTATGCAAATTTCTGCAGAAAGGTGGAGAGCTGAATTTAGGATTGGAGAGATAGGAAACCGACTTACAGATTTGTAGCCCCTTAGTGGCTCATAGGGAAGTCAGAGAATTCTGACCAAAATGGAGATCAGAAATTGCTGGTGCTTGCTCACTCGTCCCCTGTCCAGAAGATAAACCAGTCTGGCAAATATGACCAGTCCTTTGCTATAATTGCTGCTCTCAGTTTGCAAGCGATACTTGATTATGTTCTCTTGTGCTTCCTTTGCATTTAAACAAATGGGGTGGGAGAAGACCGTGACAACATAACTCAGGGGTAGGCAACCTAAGGCCCGGGGCCCGGATCCGGCCCAATCACCTTCTAAATCCAGCCCGCGGATGGTCCGGGAATCAGCATGTTTTTACATGAGTGGAATGTGTCCTTTTATTTAAAATGCATCTCTGGGTTATTTGTGGGGCATAGTAATTCGTTCATCCCCCCCTCCCCCAAATATAGTCCAGCCCACCACATGGTCTGAGGGACGACTGAGCCCACGACTGAAAAAGGTTGCTGACCCCTGACATAACTGGTATGCGTCTTTTATTGTTTTGTTTGTTATCATGCAATATATTTTTGTGTTTATATACTGGGAACTGCCCTGTGATCCTTGGATGAAGGGCAGTATACAAATGTAATATGAATATATACATATATAAATAAATTTAATTCAGTAATTTATGTGCGACAGCAATACAAGCAACACAGTTTTGGGCAGAAGACTAACTGCATGAGACAAACACAGGGTGGGACGGGAAAATATGCCTTCTTACATTGCTAGTGGGTCATCATGGCCAAGCCATTTTGCTCCCTGAGGCCAAGGGACAAATTGCCCCCCCCACCCAATGCCATGTACAAAATCTGACCAGATTAGCAGTTTCGTCTTATTTCTAGACCAACAGTGTGACATTATCTCTCACCATACCCGCAGGCAACAGGCTAGCATGCTGGTACAGTGGTACCTCGGTTTACAAACACAATTGGTTCCGGAAGTCTGTACTTAACCTGAAGCGTACTTAACCTGGAGCGAACTTTCCTATTGAAAGTAATGGAAAGTGGATTAATCTCTTCCAGACGGGTCTGCGGAGTACTTAAACTGAAAATACTCAAACCGAGGTAAGAGTGTAATTGCTTCCGGAAGTCCGTACTTAACCTGAAGCGAACTTTCCCATTGAAAGTAATGGAATGTGGATTGAATCCGTTCCAGACAGGTTCACAGAGTACTTAAACTGAAAGTACTCAAACCGAGGCGTACTTAAACCGAGGTATGACTGTATAGGGAAGTTAGGGGGAAAGGTGGGGGCTGCCCCCCCTATCATTTGCCACCTGAGGCAGATGTGTCACTTTACTTAATAGCAGAGCCAGTTCTGGTACTTTCTGAACAGGAAGGGGTTGGGAACGGAGGGTTGGGAGGGGGAGAGGGAAGCTGTTTACAACTCTATTTTCTCCCTCTGCCAAGACAGAGCACTCATTCAGGTCCTTGGTCCAGTAGCACCAGCGGTGCTGAGCCTCGCCTCTTCCTTTGCCCGTGGGATTTTTGGAAAAGCGCCTCTCTCTCTCTCTCTCTCTCTCTCTCTCTCTCTCTCTCTGTGTGTGTGTGTGTGTGTGTGTGCGCGCACAGGAACGGAGGAAGGGGGAGCAGTGGAATGACCGAGATGTTTGCAAGAACATGGGGTGGGTCGGAACGGAGGGAGTTGGATCTGATGTTGAAGCACAAGAAGAGCAGTGTCTCAAATCCAGGGGTGGATTTCGAGGCCGCCCCACCCCTGGTCACCACCGCCTGCGTGAAGGGTGCCAGCGTTCCTTGTTAAAACATCGCCATCAATTGACAACCAAGTCAATGAGGGAGACCAACGTCACTTGCTGTTTTGCTGAGCGAATAATACGCCTTTCAGCCTTTCATAGAATCATAGAACGGCAGAGTTGGAAGGGACCCTGAGGGTCATCTTGTCCAATG
This sequence comes from Zootoca vivipara, assembly GCF_963506605.1. NCBI lineage: Eukaryota > Metazoa > Chordata > Lepidosauria > Squamata > Lacertidae > Zootoca > Zootoca vivipara. The sequence goes on along the minus strand of NC_083292.1, from coordinate 34,826,474 downwards.
CAGGAATAGGCAGCTGTCCCATGCGGAAATTGAAGCAGCCACCTTGCCATCATCAGCATCACACACTAACTAAGCAACTGAGCAGGAGGGAATGTAAATGAAAGCACTGCCCTGAACTAGAAGCCTGGCAGGGATTGTAAACATTGTCATCTTATGGATGCTGCTGAGCTCTGGCTCTTACCACTGCTAACCACTGCCCATGCCTGCTGGGGGGTAGCTAGACTCCCAACTGGCTGGAGCTGTTGCTGGACTCCAACTCCCATCAGCCCCGACCAGCATGGCCAATGGTCAGGGATGGTGAGAGTTAATCCTGGAGGGCCACAGCACCCCCCTCCCAAATCCCTGATATATGATTAATGTTCAAGCGCTGGAAAGTTATACGCATCTACTCAGAAGTAATTTCCAGTGGCGGGCCTGAAAGTCAGCAGCACCCTGTGTTACCCCAAAATTGAGCACCCCCACCTCTTGCCTGCCAGCGGTGCCAACTTGAATAAAATATGGGGGGGGCAATTAAACCCCGCTCCATGTAATCGATCACAAGCACGCACACACACACACCATTTGAATAGCAGTGCCCATCAACTTTGTGCCTCTCCCAAATATTTTATTGGCTCCTATGTTCTGCATAGGGACACAGGTGGCACTGTGGTCTAAACCACTGAGCCTAGGGCTTGCTGATCAGAAGGTCGGCGGTTCGAATCCCCACAATGGGGTGAGCTCCCGTTGCTTGGTCCCAGCTCCTGCCAACCTAGCAGTTCGAAAGCACGTCAAAGTGCAAGTAGATAAATAGGTACCGCTCCGGCGGGAAGGTAAACGGCGTTTCCGTGTGCTGCTCTGGTTCGCCAGAAGCGGCTTAGTCATGCTGGCCACATGACCTAGAAGCTGTACATCGGCTCCCTCGGCCAGTAAAGTGAGATGAGCGCTGCAACCCCAGAGTCGGTCACGACTGGACCTAACGGTCACGGGTCCCTTTACCTTTACCTCTGCTCTGCACCCAGTGTGACTGAACCGGTTGTGCTCCCCTAAATCCACCTCTGTAGCCTTATGAGGAATGGTTGAAGGAGCTGTGTATATTTAGCCTGGAAAGAGGAGACTGCAATGAGATAGGATAGCCAACTTCAAATATCTCAGGGACTGTCCCGTGGAAGATGAAGCAAGCTTGATTTCACCTGTTCTGGAGGGTAGGACTCGAACCAGTGGCTTCAAGTTACAAGAAAGGAGATTCCGACTCAACATCAGGAAAAACCCTCTGACCGTAAGAGCTGTTTGACAGTGGAAAGGTCTCCCTTGGGAGGTTGTGGACTTTCTTTCCTTGGAGGTTTTTAAGCAGAGGTTGGATGGCCATCTGTCATGGATGCTCTAGCTTAGATTCCTGCATTGCAGGGGGTTGGACTAGATGTTCCTCAGGGTCTAATATTCTATGATTCTATGATTCCCATCATCTCTGACCATTGGCCATGCTGGCCACTGGGGGTTGGGAGTGCAGCGACACCTGGAGGGCTGCAGGCTCTCCACCCCCCGCTCCCAAAGCTTACGAGGAAGAACATTTGCTTTTATTCTCTAATATACGACGTGGTTGACAGATCTGTGCATGCACCATCTTCTGGGTCAGAGATGAGCCATGGGTGCAGATCGTGAAGCCAAGTCACCATGAGACATGCAACCGAGGTGACTGCCAGCTCAGCACGTTAAAGGGATCGTGGGAGACACTCCTTGCTCAGAGAAGCCTCATTGGTCTAGCGCTTGGATTATTCAGTCTGTCAATGATCTGGAGTAAAAGAGGATGAGCCCAATTCTGGGGCAGAGGAAAGTTACACCGCCACCGCTCTTTTTAGAGAGACCCATTCACCTGTGGGTAGATGACCTGAATCATGGAAAATTAGGGCTTCCTTTAACTCTGGCTTGCATCTAGGAAACGCCTCTGGGCAGGTGCAGGGCGCCTTTTGCTTGCCAAACTGAGTAACCAGCGCCGCCTAATCACCAGCCAGGTGAAAGGCATAGGGCACAGAGGCAGGCTGGTTTGGAGACTAGGTGCCCACACGGCACCCACGGGTGCCAGTGTGCTCTCCAGCACCTCTAATGTTGCCCACAAAATACCTCCTTCAACATGCAGAATGCATGAGGGGTGGTTTCCACTCAGTTCCTGTTTGCACTGGCTCATTCTCCTACACTGAAAGCGCCCTCTTCAACATGCCAGGATTAGATCTTCCCATTCTGGACAGAGAAGAGGTGCAAAGAGCTTCTCTCTGCGAGAGAGCACAGTGGTCCCTGATGTGGGTGCCTTTTCCCTGTTGAGGGGTAGCTGATGCCATTTTCACTCTTTCAAATGCTGCAGCCGTTTTGTGCCAGGCCGCACCCCCGCAGCAGCTATCGGTAACTACTACTGAATATTCTTATTCTTATTAAATTACAAGTACTATTGCTGCATTTATGTCACAGAGAAAACAGCACAATCATAAAACCATATAATACAACCCGCACACAAAAAAATCAATTTAAAACCCTGCAGCAGTGAGTTCCATAAATTCACAACTGCACGGTGCAGATTTCAGTGCTCTGGTTTGGTGTCTCCTAAACTTGCTGGCTCCCAGTTGCTCACTGGGAAGTCCCAACGTTCCAGCAGAGAGAGAAAGAGGAGAAAATATCAACCTTCCATCCTATCCCCTCCATCACCCAGCTGCCCCCACCCCCAAACTAACCCAACAAATGGATTTGCCTTTCCTGATAGGTGCTCCAAACACCTGGACCGTTTCAGCTGGCCTTTAAGGGAGGGCCGTCACACAGTGGAAGAGCACCTCCTTTGTACCCAGAAGGTCCCAGGTCTTGAAATGTCCCTCACCTGGAACCCTGGAGGCCCCTGACATTCAAGTGTAGCAAATGCTAAGACAAACAAACAAATGACCTGATGCTGTATAAGGCGGTTTCCTGTTTTCCTTATCAATTCAGCTTTTTATTCAGAACAATGAGGACTAAGACCTTAACTTGACTTTTTGGCAGTGTCATCTGTCTGAAACCCTTGAAGGCAGCTGCCTGTCTGTGGAGACAGAGGGAATATTGATATTGATGGACCGGCATAAGAAGACTCTGTTGGATCAGACCACCAGCTCCTCTAGTCCTGCCTTCGCAGGTGCCAACCAGATCTCCCAGTGACAAACCCCAAGCACAACAGCCCTCTCCCCTCCTGCGTTTCTCAGCAACTGGGATTCAGAAGCGTTCCTCCCTCTGACCACGGAGGCAGAGCGTAGCCAATGTGGCTAAAGGTAAAGGGACCCCTGACCATTAGGTCCAGTCGTGACCGACTCTGGGGTTGTGGCGCTCATCTCACATTATTGGCCGAGGGAGCCGGTGTACAGCTTCCAGGTCATGTGGCCAGCATGACAAAGCCGCTTCTGGCGAACCAGAGCAGCGCACGGAAACGCCGTTTACCTTCCCGCCGGAGCGGTGCCTATTTATCTACTTGCACTTTGACGTGCTTTCGAACTGTTAGGTTGGCAGGAGCTGGGACCAAGCAACGGGAGCTCACCCCGTCACGGGGATTCGAACCGCCAACCTTCTGATCGGCAAGCCCTAGGCTCTGTGGTTTAACCCACAGCGCCACCCACGTCCCTTGCCAATGTGGCTAGTAGCTATTAATAGCCTTCTATTCCCATGAATATGTCCGATCAACTTTTAAAGCCATTCCAGTTGCTGGCCATCACTGCTTCCTGTGGGAGAGAGTTCCACAGGTCCTGAATCTTCCAACATTCAGCTTTGCCGCAAGTTCTGCCATTACGGAGGAGAAAAGCCTCTCTCCATGTTATCCATGTGGTGCGTAATTCTGTAAACTTCTGTCAAGCCACCCTTTTCCCCTGCCTTTTCTCTAAGCTGAAAAGTCCCAGACACTGAGGATCCGTTTCGCATGTCCTTTTCTTGGGAGAGCAGAGAGGAGGGGAAAGCCATGCCAATTGCTGCCCCTTCCCCAATCCAATCCCCTTAAATAGAAACCACTTACTTAAAACCTGGAGGGTACTTGCATGCGGCTGCTGCAGCAGGTCTGGGCTAGGTGGGTGCCAGAGAGACTTGCCTTGTACCAGGGCCTGGACCCTCCCCCTGGACCCTCCCCACCTCCGAGCACCAATGAAGGGAAGTCGGCAACTGGTCAGAAAGTACAGAAGTCTGTTTGTCTAGCCTGCTGTGGCCCAGCAGAAGAGGCCGTGGGCATAACAAAGGCCAATTGTGCCCCATCTCCGAAAAACAGCTGGCTCTCACACCCGCTACCTCTGAATTCTTCCTTCATGAAATGAAGGTGGGAGAGAGAAATCATCCTCTGAGGGTTTTTTTAACGCAGCCAAGCTCAAATATTAGGTGCCTGGGTGTTTTTAGTTTGTTTGTTTTTTTACACAACACCCAAAATTCTGAGACAGGGAAAACAAAGAGGGGTTATTGATTGGGGATGGTGAAGCTGTGGCCCAGCAGGTGTTGCAGAACTACAATTCCCAAAAACCAGCTGGCCACGCTGACTAGGGGCTGATGGGAGTTTAGAGAGAAAGAACTGGAGAGCCGCAAGCTCTCCATCTGTGTTCTGCGTCTCTCTACGTGAATTTAATGTGTGATCCCTAATTGGTTGGAACGTGTGTCTAGGAGAGGGATGGGCAACCTCCAGAGTCCACATGCGGCTGGACTCCCAACTCCCACAATCCCCAGCGGTTGATAGGAGTTGGGAACCCTGCTGGGCCAAAGGATGCCCATCCCTGGCAAAGTTGAAGAACCAGTACTGTATGATGTAGTTGTTAGAGGTTTGGACTATGACCTGGGAGACCAGGGTTTGAATCCCCGCTCAGCCATGAAGCGCCCTGGGTGACCTTGGGCCAACCACTGTCTCTCTCGGCCTAACTTCCTTCACAGGGTTGTTGTGAGGATAAAATGGGGAGGAAGAGAACCATGTGCCCCACCTTGAGGTCCTCGGAGAAAAAGTGGTATATAAATCAATGAATAAATAAAGTTAGATGAGGTTCAAAGGAAGGTCTCCTTCTTGGGGCCTGATGTGACTGCTTAGCTTCAGCGATGGGGCTGCATCGTAGGCCTACAATTACTGCAGCCCTGGGGATGCCCACAAACAGCAAGCCTTTCCTATGGTTTACTTCCTAATGGTTACTCCTAACAGACTGTTTATGCTGTTGCATCTATGCAGCCACAGACTCCAGGAGTTCCAGTGATCCCACTTCTGACACCAGTGTTGCATGCACCCAATTTCTAAGTGGTGCGAGATTTCAGAGGTTCCAGTCCTTACTCTGAGTTTGCTTTCTTTGGAATGATGGTCAGCGAAGACTGTGGTGCCTTTAGGATGTATGGTTTTGTTCACACACACAACCTGAGCATAGGATGGGGACACTTACAGCACCAACACTCCAACAGATCTTGCCTCCCTGTTGGGTTCCCAGGGAGGTCTCCAAGCCATAGCTTTGGGGTCCAGCACAGAGCAAGACATGCCTCTGTTTCTCCAGCTGCCAGCTGCTAGCACCAGCCCATACCCACCCCCTCCCCAGCCTCCCTTTGGCCTATCATTCTCCTTCCTAGAATGGCATGACAGCCAGCCAGGTGAAGTGAAGAAAAGACCCACCCATTTGCCTCCATGGCAGCAGAGCTCACTCTTTAAGATGCTGGTGACAAGTATCTCGCTGAGCAACGAAGGCACTGGTTTGACCGGCCCAGCAGGTTTCCTGTCATAGAGTCTAAGCTCACAAATACAGGATCACAGGCCTGGAAGGGACCCAGAGGCATCATCCAGACTGACCCCTTGACCCCATAACAACATATAGCCACCACAACCAGTAGCCGTTGACAGATCTGATAGAACAGGAATGGGGAATTACATCAGCCACGATCCCTGGCCATCGGCAGGGGTGGGGGAGCCGATAGAGAGAATTATTACTCCAATTCCAATTTCTATCTCTGCTGTTTCCTCTTGATTGTCATTCTTATTAGAAAGATTCTCTCTTTGCCAAATAAGCCTCCCTATCCAAATGGACCCCCCCTCTCCAAAGTCTAACACTCTAACCACTATACCACACTGCCTTCTCAATAATCCCGGCTAGATTTACCCTCTATGTTTCCATGGTTTCCTCTCGATTGTCATTCCTATTAGATGCATTCTCCTTTTGCCGAGCGGGCCTCCCCATCTAAACAGACCTGCCTCCCAAATCTTATTGCTGCTACCACTATGCTGCACTGCCTCTCGATAACCCTGGCTGGATTTGCCCTCTCTATCTCTGCTGTTTCTTCTTGATCGCCATTCAAATCAGATTCACTCTCTTTTTGCTGAATACCTTGAAGAAAAGGGAGGGCAGCCAGGCATGCAAGCAGTTAGTGACATGCTTACACTAGCAAGAATGAATGATGAGGACATGACAAGCCAGACCGGTGTGTGTGTGTGTGTGTTATACAGCTTGCAAGTTCACAAAAGCAGATCTCTCTCTCTTAAGAATAAAAAAGTCTTTGCAACCCAGATCAACCGGTTTGCTGTCCATTTCAGGAGTGGGTGACCCAGGAGCAACCGTCTGTCACTAAAAACAAAGCTTAGAGAATAGCTTTTCTCTGTCTCTCATAATACTAAAATTCGTGGACCTGAATTCATGAAGCAGAATGTTGGAAGATTCTGGACAGATAAAAGAAAGTCCTTCTTCATGCAGCACGGAGATGGACTCTGGAACTTGCTCCAGCAGGGGAGAGGGCTCACAGAGCTACAATTCCAAGAGTGGTTTAAGAATCAGTCTCTCTTCCCAGGGAATTCTGGGAACTGCCACTCTGTGTGGAGAATCACCGTCTCCTAATAACCCTCAGCACCTTTTACAAGCCACAGTTCCTAGGGTGCACTGCATGCTTAGAACACAGCCTTAGTCCTACTTAAAGTAGGAACTGGAGGAAGTATAGGTAAAGGTAAAGGGACCCCTGGCCATTAGGTCCAGTCGTGACCGACTCTGGGGTTGCAGCGCTCATCTCGCTTTATTGGCCGAGGGAGCCGGCATATAGCTTCCAGGTCATGTGGCCAGCATGACAAAGCCGCTTCTGGCGAACCAGAGCAGCACACGGAAACACCGTTTACCTTCCCGCCGGAGCGGTACCTATTTATCTACTTGCACTTTGAGTTGCTTTTGAACTGCTAGGTTGGCAGGAGCTGGGACTGAGCAACGGGAGCTCACCCTGTCGCAGGAATTCAAACTGCCGACCTTCTGATCGGCAAGCCCTAGGCTCTCTGGTTTAACCCACAGCGCCACCCACTGTGGCGGGTGTATAATACCCCTTTAAATAGGGCTGTCCTATGCCCAGGACTCGCCTGTCAAAAATAGCGTCCAGGCGGAATTTCTCAAAATCAGTGAAAAATATTCCATGTTGTATGGCAGACCATGTCAGAAGTGTTGATTTCTTGGCGAATTTCCTTAAAAATAGCTTTAAAAGTGTGTTTTTTTGCCCACACAAAAAGCTGAACAACTTTTGTTTCTGGATTTTGACTTTTCAAAATATGGCAACCCTATGCAGATGGGACCTGACACTACCCTCCCCATGAGGCCTAAATAAGACCCGCCTGTCTTCTGCACTCTGCCAACCCTCCATCCACCGCCTTCCAGATCTCTCTCTCTCTCTCTGCATAACTCACACAGTGTCAGGGGTTTTAAGCCAAAGAGAAAAGAAGCATTTGAGATGAGTTTGCAGTTTTCTCCCCGGGGTGGGGGTGAAGAATGTTGACGTGAAGGCTGGGTCCATTTCTTGGCACCGAGGGCAGAGAAATGCCAGGATCTCTGCCAGCTGAACGTGGCAGCAAACGGGACAGCCTCATCATTGGCCAGCTGGGCGGGTGCTGCCAGGCTGACTTGGCTGGCTCCACTGGGCAGAGGGAGGGGGTCTCCAGCCTAGGAGCCAGATGTGACCCCCCCCAAATAATTCTGGGAACTGTAGTTAGTTAAGGGTGCTGAGAATGGTTAAGAGACCCTCTTTTTAGCCTCTCACAGCCACAATTCCCAGCGTTCCCTGGAAAGGGAGATGGATTATTAAACCACTTTGGACAATAGCTGCTCTCTGTGAGGAGAGCAGGGGTCTCCTAAGAAATCTACAGCTCCCATAATACTGGGAGGTTGCTATGTCGCCGATGCAGGATCATCACATAGTGCCACCCTACTAGGAAGGGTCGCGGATGGCGCTGTGGTCTAAATCTCTTGGGCTTGCTGATCAGAAGGTCAGCAGTTCGAATCCCCGCGACGGGGTGAGCTCCTGTTGCTCTGTCCCAGCTTCTGCCAACCCAGCAGTTCAAAAGCACACCAGTGCAAGTAGATAAATAGGTACCACTCCGGCGGGAAGGTAAATGGTGTTTCCATGCACTTTGGTACTCATCACACTCCTCTGTGCGCCAGTAGTGATTTGGTCATGCTGGCCACATGACCCAGAAAGCTGTCTGTGGACAAACGCCAGCTCCCTCGGCCTGAAAAGCGAGATGAGTGCCGTACCCCATGGTTGCCTTTGACTGTCTAGGGGTCCTTTACCTTTTACTCTTCTAGGGATGGACAAACCTCTAAAACTTCCTAATTCTCTCTCTCTCCCTCCCCCTTCTCCAGTTTTAAGTTTGCACCTTTAAGTTTGCACCTTTAAGTTTGCACCTTTAAGTTTGCACGTTTTAAGTTTGCACCTGGATTTTTTTTTAAAATGCTCCTGTTGCCAGGGCTGACAGGCAGAGGTCCAACAGATGAGATAGTTGAACCGTGGGGCTACAGACTCTTCTGGCTGCCCCTCCATGGTTCACTAGGGGTGACCATCCACTGCATCTCATGACGTTGCAGTTCACAGTACCACCTGTCTGTGGCCATGCAAACTGCAGCCTGACAACAGCCTGACATTTTTATTCTATGTTAAGATATTGCTCTGCTCAGAATGTTTGCTGCTGATCCACCTGTCTTCTTACAACCAGTCAGGAGACACTTTTGCCTATCACTGTCTTTGGTTCCACCTGCTATGGGTCTCCCTGCCTTCTGCCCTCTCAGTCCCATTGGACACCAGCCACCCTTGTTTCAGGTACAGGGGTGCTAACTTGAATAAAATATTGGAGGGGCCCCCAGGTAAGCACCACCCTGCATAATTGATCACCCACCCACCCACCCCGTTTGAATGGCAATTCCCATCAACTTGGGGGGGGCCTAAAATATTTCATTTTGGGGCCCAAAAGGACCTTGGCCTCTAGGACTTGGCTCCTATGCTCACTCAGGTTGAAGAAATTGGAGACCAAACAGCCCAATAAAGTTCAGAAATTGGCTCAACAAAGTTCCCTTCCTTCCTTTCACTATCGACTCCATCTTGAAGCTGCTAGGCTCCACCCATGAGACCCACCTCTGATCCATGCTGGCTACACCTCTGGCAGTCATTGTGAAATCAAAAGTTGACAGTAGCCTCATTTAATACTCATCAAGTAACCCTGTAACAGCGAGTGCCGATGGGATGATGTCATGCATTCCCCAAACCGTACCTGGCAAAGTATCTACTCTCTGACGTGCCTTAAGGTTTCAAAATATGATGGTGGAGATAATGGGGAACTGCCTCCCCCAATTTCCCTCTCTGATTCTGGTTCACAAAGATGTAGAAATTGCATATTTTTGGCTTCTCTGTGTTTAGATGCAGCAAGAATGGAGAACCTCTCATCCATAGGTCAAATGTGGCCCTCCAAATATATCTATCCGGCCCTCATAAACCCACCCCCCAAGCCACACCTTCACCAACCCTTGAGTATTTTGGCCTGGCTGGAGATATGTCGTCTTGCTTGCCTGGATGAAGGATAGAGAGAAAAAGTGTGTGTGTGTGTGTGTGTGTGTGTGTGTGTGTGTGTGTGTACGAAAATAGCCTACTATGCAAAGGTAAAAAATTCACATTGGTAAACAATTCACAAAGGTAAAAATTCCCCCCTGGCATGTGGCCCTCAGAAGGTTGCCCAGAAAGGAATGTGGCCCTCGGGGCTGAGAAAGATTCCTCACCTGCTGAAATACAGGCCTGATTCATTGTCAGCCTTTCTCTGATGATTTATGTATGTATTTATTACATTTATATCCCAACTTTCCGCCAAGATGCCTCCCTTACAACGACCCTGTGAGGTGGGTTAGGCTGAGAGGCAGTGACTGGCCCAAGGCCACACGCAGTGAGCTTTACCCTGGTCTTCCATGTCGTAGTCTAGCACTCTTAACCGCTACACCACACTGTCATTTCCTTCTTTCCCAGGTACCCCTTTCCCCTTCTTTGTGTATCAGGGATTTGTGTTTTTTGTTTTTACATCAAAATGGCCACCTTCACACCATACATTGCAGCTCCTAACAACTCTCAGCGCCCTTAACAAACCACAGCTCCCAGAATCCTTTGCAGGGCTCCATGACTGTTTAAAGTGGCATCATTGCACTATAAACAGGTTTCTCCCCCCCAAAAAAAAATCAGGGGGGGGGGCTCTCCTTTCTTCAGGGAGCTGAGAGCTGACTCCCCTATACCCCTCAGAGGGCTACAATTCCCCAAATTCCCTGCGAAAAGGCCTTGATTCTTAAACCACTCTGGGAATTGTAGCTCCCGGAGGGGAACAGGGGGCTCTCCTAACAACTCTCGGCAAACATAACAAGCAACAACTCCCAGCGTTCTTTTTTCATTGGGCGGGCATGACTGTTTAAAGGGATATTCTCGCACTTTGAATGCATGGTGTGAACGTGGCCTCAAGAGATTTTCAAAAGATGATGTGGTTCAGAAATGCATTTGAATAAATAAATATTGGGAAGGGGGAGGCAACACTGTCACAAACAGTTGGCCATTATTCATTGGGGAGCTGGCGCATGACACATGGCCTCGCTTATCCTCTGAGTCCCGCGGCACGTGCCTCTGTTTCTCCAGCCAAAGGTGGTTCCTTCAGGGGTTGGAAAGCCGTGACGTCACCGCCTTGTCCCAGTTCTCCGGAAATCTATTATCTACCCTTGGCGATGGCATGGGGCTCGACTGGCCCCGATTAGCATAAGGGTGAGCGAGACAGAATGATGCGCGTGTGGGCGCACAAAACAGGCCGGGCCGGTGTTCCTTGCTGCCGGCGATCCCAGAATCCTGGGTCATCTGAACGTGTTCGGGCTCAGCAACAGGAGGCTGGCGATGGTTTGCAAAAAAAAAAAAAGCCCCTGTTATTGCAAGCCTTGACAGCAGGAAGCAACGTGTGTCAATCAATCAGTGTTTGCTGTTGCCGACAGGTCAGGGTTGATCACGATGTGGGGGTGGTTGGGGAGAGGAACGACAATGAAAAATGTGGGAATCTCTCTTCTGACAATGGGGCTTGTTGGTTTAAGAACGTAAGGACAGACCCTCCAAGTGCCCCTATTTTCCAGGGACAGTCCTGGATTTACAGAAGCCGTCCAGGTTTCTGATTTGATCCTGGAATGTCCCACTGTATAGGGAAGGTTTTTTTTAAAAAAAGTTGAATGCTTTATTATGTTTTTATAAACAGTCAAACCTCGGTTTACACCTACCTCTGTTTACAACCGCTTCGGTGAGCGACCGCCACAGACCCGGAAGTGTTTACATCCGGGTTCCGCAGCATCGGATGCGCAGACGCGATCTGCGCAGCGCACACATGCGCAGAAGCAATTTGTGCAGCGCGCGCATGCGCAGAAGTGCTCTATTGGTGTTTCGTGCACGCGTAGAAGCGTGCCTTCGGCGAGCGACCACTTCGGCGAGCGACCGCCTCCGCGGAACGGATTGCGGTTGCAAACGGAGGTACCACTGTATGTTGGAAGCTGCCCAGCTGCCCTGGGCTGGGGCAACCCAGTCAGATGGATGGGGTGTAATAATAATAATAATAATAATAATAATAATAATAATAATAATAATATAGGAAGTCCCCATTTTCATCAGAGAAATGTTGAAGGGTATGTAAGATGATCCCTGTCTGATCAGGCCAATGGTCCACCTCGTCCACTTTGTCACCACATTCATCATTTCCCCTTGGGGTGCTGGACTAGGACTTAGGAGAGAGCTGGGTTCAAATTCCGGCTTGGCCTTGAAGCTCACTGAGTGAGACCTTGCCACAGTCTCAGCCTAACCTACCTCGCAGGGTGGTTGTGAGGATGAAATGGGAAGAGCAGAACCTTGTAAGTCACCTTCAGCTCATTGGAGGAAAAGGTGGACCATAAATACTATTTTGAATGAATGAATGAATGAATAAAACAACCTGAGACACGTTGCCAGGTCTCGCAAAACCTGCGCAATGTTAATTTAATTCCCCCCCCCCTTTTTTAAAGTGTGACATGTCAGAGTCAAAGCACTGCACCTCTTGGCAGGGCACAGGGGTTGTTGCTCTGTACGCCGAAGGATCTTTCCGGTAATTCTTGTCCGGCCGCCTCTTCTGCATGCCAGTGTTATCTCTCCGTGGGCCAAAGCAGCAAAACATAGCCTTATTACTATTATTGTCAAATAACTTAGCTGTTTTAATATGCCACTTAATACTGAGTCAGGCAATTGGTCCATAAAGCCCAGGAATGTCTAAGCAAGGCCTGAGGGGGAACATCCTGAGGCCCTCCTCAGGGATGGGGGGTGGGGTGGGGGAGAAATTGGTTCCGGGTTTCTGCCAAATCTATCAAATCCTCACTTTCGGAAGCGAAAACACAGCTATCCGTTGAAATTCGCACTTCTCTGAGTTTTGCTATGCAGTTCATCAATCAAACCGTATTGACAAAAATGCATCTATTGGGGAAATTGTGTATATTCGCTAATTGATTTATTTGCTCCCCCTCAAGGAGCTCAAAATGACATACACGGTTCTTTCCATGCCATCTTTCAGCCTCACAACAACCCTGAAAGGTAGGTTTGGCTGAGAGGCAGTGGCTGGGCCTAAGATCATACCCAGTGAGCTTCATGGCTGAGTGGTGGGATTCAAACTCCCATCTCCCTCTTGGGTCCTAGTTGACCGCTCTAACCACTGCACCACCGCTGCCTCTTTTCCCCTTCCTTCTGATATCTGCTTCTTGTGCTGGTCTAGAAGGTAGGACACATTGGTCTACATTTAGAATGCGTGTGTAGCCAGCACAGCCAGTGGTCAGGTATAGGGATGGAGGGGGAATGGTTTTGGTTCAGTCAAACCTACTGATTCACCCGAAGCAATGCATGAATCGAATTGTGGCCGACCTTTGAAATTCGAGCCTTTCCGAATTTTGCAATGCAATTCTACAGCTGAGTCACGCATACATAAAACTCACCCAGAAAACTAAAGTGTGCACCTATTAGTGGAAATATCACATCAAATAGGCATTGTATTACCAAAAATTGCATACAAAATTGTTTATGCCAGGAGTCATTCGCAAAAAATGAATTATTTGATTCAAGTTGATGGATTCTCATACAGTGGTACCTTGCAAGACGAATGCCCTGCAAGACAAATTTTTTGCAAGATGAATGCGTCATGGGATCTGATGTGACTCGCAAGACGAATTTGTTTTATGAAAAATTCGTCTTGCGAATTGCGGTTTCCCATAGGAATGCGTTGAAATTTAATTAATGTGTTCCTATGGGCAAAAAAAACAAATTTCCATGCATTCCTATGGGAAACCGTGATTCGCAAGACGAATTTTTCGCAAAACGAATTGACTCGCGGAACGAATTAAATTCGTCTTGCGAGGTACCACTGTAAAGCCTTTTGTTGGGGGGGAGGGACTGGATCTGCAAACTGAGGTGCAGGTGTGGAGAACTGAACTGAATATTGGAAAAAAGAGGCGTGGATTTGCCCATTCCGAACCCTTTCCCGTTCCCAAAGCAGCCTATAACAAATTGAACTGCTTAGGATAAACCAGTAAGAGATTGGACTGATCCTGCCAAAGCAGTGTCAAAAACAGGAAGGACTGGAGGAGGCTGGTGATTTGGGGAGGAGCACAAGTGTGTGGGGTGGGGTGGGGGGTCGGTGAGCGCATTTTCCCAATAGCAGGTAAGTGACTGCTGTAGACTGAACTAAATGTGAGTGGATTTGGGAAAGAGATTATGAGCTCGCAGAGGCAAAGCTGTGGCTTAGCATCGTCATTTGAGAACATTGAAAAATAACTCTCCATTTGATACTTTGCTCTGAGGTCATTAACACTGAAGTGCAGCTGATTGCGATGCTGCTAACGGCAACAAAACAGTATATTGTACAAAAACAGAAATATAACCCCACCCTCATCCCCTACACCATATCTGATTGGCTAAGGAAAACCTGGCTAACTATCTTAATGGTAAACCTTGCACACATAAGAAAAATGCAATATGTAATACTCAAGAAAACACATTTGTTGAGAAGTTGGCCTAATTTCTTTTCTGGAATGAAAATGTAAATGATTATATTATCTCACGGCGCTATAGCCTTTTTGTTATATTATCCCGGCCTCACCTCCCACGTGCCATTTTCTTTCCCCAGCTTTCTGTTTCAATTGTTTTCTTTTTATTCATTCATTCATTCATTTGATTTATTTATTGAATTTATATTCCGCCCTATACCCGGAGGTCTCAGGGCAGCTCACAGAACAAAACCAGAACTCAAAACCACAAAATATGTAATCCCCAACCCCCCCCCCCATTTTAAAAGGGCATAGGATGTCAATCACATCAACCAAAGGCCTGGTTAAAAAGGAACGTTCCACAGACGGGGAGCCACTGCAGAGAAGGCCCCGTTCTCGTGTTGCCACATTCTTGTGTTGTTTTCTTCTTGGGAAACAATGAATTGTGATAATATAGCAATTTAGCATCAATCAATTTATTGTTTAAAAAAGGGAGGTCTGGAGGCAGTGAGGAAAGGATGAATGTGTGGGGTTCCCGTGCCCCCAATCATTGGGAAGGTTGGTAAATATTGTGGAGCTCTAACGGGCTGGGCATTGAAGCCAGGCACTGATTCTTCTACAAAATAAAAAATATTTTCCCCACCAAGCATTCCATGATGCTTCATAATTCCTTCTATCGCTGATGGTTAAGTCATGAAAATGGCAGAATCCTTCTGCAAGAGGGAGATATCGACTGGCTTGGGGAATCTTGGGGTTTACAGATGTTGAACTCTAGTTAGGGAGAAATGCTAAGGGGAGGGAAACAAACAAACAAACTCTTCAGCAAAACAAGAACTGAGCGTGCTCAGTGGCCACAAAATGCCAGCTGACTGTTGGCAGGGGTGGGTGTGTCCTTCATGCGCGTGAAGGAGTGGTCATCTTTAATCCACCGGTACCTGTTGAATGTTGAAGGAAAAAGGCAATGTTCCAGATACCCTGTTTCTCATATTTTAAGACATACCCATAAAATAAGCCATAGTAGGATTTTTAAGCATTCAAGGAATAGAAGCCATACCCCGAAAATAAGACATAGTGATAGGCGCAGCAGCAATGCCGGCCACGGCAGGAGGAGGAGGAAAAAAATAAGACATCCCTTGAAAATAAGCCATAGTGTGTTTTTTTGAGGAAAAAATAAATATAAGACATGTCTTATAATATGAGAAACACGGGTACATTTATTTGGAGTGCAGATCTGTGATCTTAAGATATTTGAACGATTAAACAGAATCCCTATACAGTCATACCTCGGCTTAAGTACGCCTCGGTTTGAGTATTTTCAGTTTAAGTACTCCGCGGACCCATCTGGAACGGATTAATCCACTTTCCATTACTTTCAATGGGAAAGTTCGCTTCAGGTTAAGTACGCTTCAGGTTAAGTACAGACTTCCGGAACCAATTGTGTTTGTAACCCGAGGTACCACTGTAATCAAAAGGCACCATGTTATGTTATGATTTCCTGGTCTTCGGTGGTAAACTGGCCCAGTTGGGTCAGGAAGGAACCTTCATCTATCCAGTGATTGTTAGACTACAACACTCATGAATGCTAAACTTCCTGTCTGAGTCCGCCTGAGCCTGACTCAAGTTTAAAATCTTGCAAGATCATCCTGACTGAATCTGATTTAAATCCAAGCCTCGCTAGATCAAACTGTTTCATCCTGAATTCAATTCAAAATCTTGCTACATCATCCTGTTTCAGGCCCTCCAGGTGTCCCTATTTTCCAGGGACGTCCCTGATTTAGAGAAGCCGTCCTGGTTTCTGATTTGATCCCGGAATGTCCTGCTTTTCCTTAGGACGTCCCTATTCTCATGGGATAAATGTTGGAGGGTATGGTAGGATGGCCCTATTTTCACTGGAGGGTATGGAGTTATCCTGAATGGGGTAACTGTGCCCCTGAAGGACCAGGTGCACAGCCTGGGAGTCATTCTGGACTCACAGCTGTCCATGGAGGCACAGGTCAATTCTGTGTCCAGAACAGCTGTCTATCAGCTCCATCTGGTACGCAGGCTGAGACCCTCCCTGCCTGCAGACTGTCTAGCCAGAGTGGTGCATGCTCTAGTTATCTCCCGCTTGGACTACTGCAATGTGCTCTACTTGGGGCTACCTTTGAAGGTGACCCGGAAGCTACAACTAATCCAGAATGCAGCAGCTAGACTGGTGACTGGGAGCGGCCGCCAAGACCACATAACACCGGTCTTGAAAGATCTACATTGGCTCCCAGTACGTTTCCGAGTACAGTTCAAAGTGTTGGTGCTGACCTTTAAAGCCCTAAATGGCCTCGGTCCAGTATACCTGAAGGAGCGTCTCCACCCCCATCGTTCTGCCCAGACACTGAGGTCCAGTACCAAGGGCCTTCTGGCGATTCCCTCGTTGTGAGAAGCCAAGTTGCAGGGAACCAGACAGAGGGCCTTCTTGGTGGTGGCTCCCGCCCTGTGGAACGCCCTCCCATCAGATGTCAAAGAGAAAAACAGGCTACCAGATCTTTAGAAGACATCTGAAGGCAGCCCTGTTTAGGGAGGCTTTTAATGTTTAATAGATTATTTTATTTCATTTTTCTGTTAGAAGCCGCCCAGAGTGGCTGGGGAAACCCAATAATCCAACCCCCGAACTGTCTGAAGGCAATCCTCTATAGGGAAGTTGTTGGTGTTTTTTTTAAAAAAAAGTTTAATGTTTTATTATGTTTTCGTATACGTTGGAAGCTGCCCAGAGAGGCTGGGACAACCCAGTGTGGGCTATAAATAGTAAAATTCATTGTGGGATGGGACGTCCCTATGTTCGTCGGAGAAATGTTGGAGGGTATGCTTGTCTGAACCTGACTTGAATCTAAGCCTTGCTAGATCTTCCTGTCTGAGCTTGACTTAAATTTAAAATCTCGCTAGGTCACCCTGTCTGAGCCTGGCATCAGTTCAAGCCTTGCTGGGGCATCCTGTTTACTTTTCCTGGCCAAAATCAAAATCAAATTACCCCTCCCCCCCAAAAAAAATGTCCCAGCGTGAGCGACGGCCAGTCGTGTTTTTCTGCAAACGGTGGCTGAGCGGGTGAGTCAGCCCATGAAATACATTTTCCTGGAGGGCTTCCACCACCTCCCCTGCTAACTCATCCTGAAGCCTCGGCCGAGAGTCAGTAGCACAAACTCTCCCCTTGTGTGTCTTCTGCAGCCTGTGCACACACACGAGGTGTTGTTGTCCCCCCCCCCTCCCCAGACCTTCCTTGGTTGCATGCCAAATCTTGCAAAATGAAAGTTTGTTTGTGGACGGCTGGGCAGGGCCGAGCCTGGCTGCTGTGCTTTGGGAGTCGTTGACAAGCCAGGAAGGCAATGCCCTGTGTCAGTAGCAGTGCGGGCTGCAGCCTGTTGGGGGGTGAGAGGGGGGGTGAGTCTTGGCGTGGGCGGTGTCTGTGGAAAGAGAAACCGTACACCAGCAAAAGTCTTTTAGCTTAATGGAGCACTGATCCTTTGAACACCCCCCCCTCCTTGTTTCCCCCGATTCTGGCTGCCCACAGCTGTATAAAAAGCAACGCCCTATTCCCCCACTGACATTATCCTTGCAAGCGACTGACTTCAGGGTAAGTGGCAATCTTGGGAAGGGGGATGGTGCCAGAGGCTGGTTTCCCTTTTTGGATCCCGGTGTGTGTGTGTGTGTGTGTATGTGTGTGTGTGTGTGTGTGTGTGTGTGTGTGTGAGAGAGAGAGAGAGAGAGAGAGAGAGAGAGAGAGAGAGAGAGAGAGAGAGAGAGAGAGATATGGAGCACTGCAGTTATGGGAGTGCAAAGGCTGCTGACTAACGAAAAGAATTTTGGGAGGTGATGAATCACTTGAAAACACCCATCCAAGCCAGCATTGCATTCATTGATTACAAGCAGGCACTGAGGTGTGTTAGAAAAAAATCTGCAGCAGAGGGGGGGTCGTCTGTTCGAGGTACCGGTGAGATTCTCAGATAAGCGCAGAGGTTTAAGAAGTTCTGGGCTCCTCCCCTCAAAAAAAAAAGATATCGTAGAATAAGGACAAGAAAAGGACAAGCCAAATGATCAAGGGGGTTGAGGGAAGTTTGCAGCGTTTGGGACCTTTTAGCTTAGAGGAATGGCCGTTAAGAGGCGGCGCGGGAGAAGTTTATACAACTATGCACATGGACAGAGAAAAGGCGCTTCTCCCTCTCTCATAACACCAGAGTTTGAAGTGGAGTTGAATGTGGGGAGGGTCGGGATGGATAGAAGGAAGGACTTCTTCATGCAGTGCAGAGTTAAACTGTGGAACTCCCTCCTGTAGCAGGAGGCAGTGACTGATGGCCACCGACTTGGGTGGCTTCAAGAAAAAGGATTAGACAAATTTTCATGGAGGAGGAGAGGACTCTCGATGGCTCTGCCCTGCCTCCAGAGGCAGCTGTGCTTGTGAATGCCAGTTACTGGAACCTGCAGCAGGGGTGAGGACCACTGTGAGAACAGGATTCTGGATTACATGGGCCAGTGGTCTGATCCTGCAGGACTCCTCCTCTGCTCTTATGTTTAAGAAACAAGTTGGCAATGCGACCCTAAGCACTTTTACTTGAGAGCCATTGAACTTTGAGAGACACATACCCTGAGTAAATATGGTCATGACAGTACTGTCTACCTGTCTCTGTCGATTCAGCTATCTCCCTCTATCCTCTTGTAAAAGGTAAAGGGACCCCTGACCATTAGGTCCAGTCGTGACCGACTCTGGGGTTGCGCGCTCATCTCGCATTATTGGGCGAGGGAGCTGGCGTATAGCTTCCAGGTCATGTGGTCAGCATGACAAAGCTGCTTCTGGCAAACCAGAGCAGCACATGGAAACACCGTTTACCTTCCCGCTGTAGCGGTTCCTATTTATCTACTTGCATTTTGATGTGCTTTCGAACTGCTAGGTTGGCAGGAGCTGGGACCGAGCAACGGGAGCTCACCCCGTCACAGGGATTTGAACCGCCAACCTTCTGATCAGCAAGTCCTAGGCTCAGTGGTTTAACCCACAGTGCCACCTGGGTCCCTCCAATCCTCTTGTAATAACATTGTATTATATGATGGGCACTTCCAGACAGCTGCTGTTTTCCAATGAAATCCAATCATGTGTTGGCAAATCTGGGTGGGCAATTAAAATCAATTGGGAGGTTCTTGCATAAACCCACTTCCTCCCACCCCCCCTTGACTTTTCGCAGGAAGGAAAGTGATCGGGAATTGCGCAGGAGAGCATTGGGTCGCAGTTGATTGGCATGTTGTCGTCTAATGAAAGAGAACGAAATGCTCAATAAATAGCAGAGCCCATCTAACCACCCTGCAAACTTGGTGCAAAAATAAAATAAAATCAGGATGAGTGCTGGATAAACCAGTCACGTGGAAGTGACATAACACACCAGAATCCAAAATAGCCCACAAGATGTGCTTCGTAGCCATTAGCATAGATAGAATCACAGACGTATGTCTGTAAGGGCATACCCACATTTCCTGTTGTCCCGCTGCTTCCTGCCCAGGGAAAACTGCTCTTTAATGCTCGATCAGAACAAACGGTTGTTATAAGAATTGGGGTTGGCTTTTGAAGTCCAACTCCCTATCAAGGGACTCAAGATCCCTTGAGGTCTGCTGTTGGTCAGAGATACAACAGAGGTGACAATTCGGGTTTTCCCGGATTGCCATTTGTTCTGATCTGTCTCTAAAGAGTGGGTTTTTCCTTGGAAAGGAGCAGGGCAAGGGGGAAACAGCTTGGATCTGTGCTTTATCTATCTATCTATCTATCTATCTATCTATCTATCTATCTATCTATCTATCTATCTATCTATCTATCTATCATCTATCACATATCTATCTATCATCTATCTACAGTATCTATCTATCATCTATCGTTGTGGCACACAGGTCTAAAACATTTTCAGCAAAACAGAGCCTCCAAATTCAGGGTCAGTGTACCCTGAAAACCAGGTGCTAAAGACAAATTGCAAAAAAAAATTAAAATTAAAAAAATTAAACGTTGCCTCCATGCTTTGCTCGTGGGTTTCTGGGAGATTCCTGGGTCTCTCTTTCTTACATTTTAAAGGCTGCTATTAATTCTCAGTCCAGCCAGCTAACCAGCGTGAGGGCCAGCCAGATTGGACGATGGTCACCTATTTTGGAGCTAATTGCCTTTTAAGATAATTAGCTAGTGTGGTATGGGAAGCCAGATCGCAGGGCTGTGGGACGGAGGGGAAATTGTCTCCCCTGACCCCAAAGTCGCGTTTAGAAGTGCTTTAGTTGCCCCGGGAGGAAAGTGATGCAATCTTATCCACACTTTCGCCCTGAATTCAGCAGGACTGGTTTGCAAGAGGGCATTCATAGGATCCAGCCCACACATCCATGCAACTGAATTTACCTCCTCACATTTACCCAAAAGTAAGCCTCATTGAGTTGGAGATGGTTTATTCCCAAGTCAGCGTGCAGCAATGCAATGCAATCGATTAATCTATGGATGGAAAGATACAACTCTGATGTGTGCATTGATATTTCTTTCTCTTAGTTCTTTTTAGTGGTGTTATTCATTCCCGATTTCCACAGAGGGAGACAAGCTCCTTGCCCTCTTAAAAACCAGTTCCCCTCTCCTTGGGACTTGACTTTCTAATATTTTTGGGATACAATGTCCTGCAGAAATGTACTAGGATCAACCCACAGTCAGAGCTGATGGGGAGAAATGTGATTCAGCTCACATTTAAAGACGAATCTCCCTGGTTTCCGCAACCCGAAACGATACGCAAACGGAAAAGCAGCCATCTGAGCAAATCTGCACTTCTCTGAATTTTGCAATTCAGTTTCTTTAGCGGAGTAACATGTGTAACGATGTACAGACTGGCGTTAAAGTGTGCGTAGAAATGGATCTCTTAGTGAAGCTAACACACCACAAATGCATTCTATTGGGGAACGTTGCTTTGCAAATAGGTGCAGAAGAAGATTGCGAACATCAGGAGAAGTTTGCGCGAATATGCTGATGGGTTTTCACGAGAAGAAAAGAAAGGTGGAGGGCCTGTGAGAGTGGGTTGATGCAGATATGGGAAATGCCAGAATGGCCAGTTCTAGTGGTTTATTAAAGGAAAGCGTGAGCTTACAACACACCCTGCAGAGCCTCACTGCTATTATGTTAAGCATTACTTATACACAAAGCAAACTATGTAAACAGGCACCGATAATCCGGTTAACTTGCCCCTGGCTTAGCGGCCCCCTTCCATCCCTCAGAAAAGGTAGTGTTTTATCTTTCATCCATCTCTCAGATAAGGTAGTAGCTTATCTCTCATCTATCTCTCAGATAAGGCAGTAGCTGACAGGCAATCAATGTGAGAGGTCTCCCTTCTCCCAACTAGCTAAGCACCCCAATCAAGACAACTAGCATATGCCCAAGCGTGTGAATAAGCCAATGTGATCTCGTTCTTGCAGCAAATGACAATTGGTCCTGGGGTTATATCTTGGCTACCAAGCTGGCGTTTACAAGCCTTCCAGGATGTTTTTGCCTTTGCAAAGCTAGCGAGAGTGTGGTGCTGATGACGCCAAGGTTTCAGGTTCGATCCCTGTATGGGACAGTGGCATGTTTCCTGCATGGCAGGGGGCTGGATGAGACCCTTTCCAACTCTACCGTTCTGTGATTCTATGAAAGGCTGGAAGACCAGCCCAGGACGCGTTTATTCGGCAAAACAACAAGTGACGTTGGTCTCTCTTGTTGACTTGTTGTCGATGGATGGCGATGTTTTAACTAGCCAGAGCTATGATTCTATTCATTTAAAATATTGCTATGGAAAGACCCTGACAGTTAAAAAAAACCCACAGACATAGCAATAAAAAAACCCCCAGCAGAACAACAGAAATAATGATATTATCCAAATCATAGTTTTTCTTATGTGCTTTGCTGCTTTCTTGACATCTTCTTCCCTTCTGTTCTTCCCCTGCTGATTTCCTCCTGACTGCCTCACCTTCCCCTTCTCCCCTGTTCACAGAGCCCGTCTTACACAGCCCGCCACTACAAACACACTCGCCATTTGTCGAGCCACAGCCTCAGCAAAGAAGGAAGGAACTCACCGCTTCTCAGTCCTGAGATGGCCAGCAGCGAATGGACAGAGCTGGAGGCAGCCATTGAGAAGATCGTCAACATCTTCTTCACGCATGCGGGCCGCGAGGGCAAGAAGGGGACTCTGACGGCTGGGGAATTCAAGGAACTTGTTCACGAGCAGCTCCCGAACCTCATGAAGGTGTGTGTGTGTGGGGGGTACAAATTACAGGGTGTGAGGCCAGGAGGACGGGGGAGACTTTTATTTTAAAATAAGGACATACAGGGCTAGGCCAAAAGCAATTTGCTGAAGGAGAAGTTGGAGACCCAATGCTTCTCATTGCATGTCCAGAAGCTCTGCAGGGAACAGTTTTCTGCTTGAGGGCCATATTCCCTTCTGAGCAGCCTTCCGGGGGCCATGTTGAACCAGTGGGCAGGGACCAGAGGCAACAGTGAGTAGAGTAACGAGTGCGGATTTTACATTCACGGAGTAAACTGGTTCCCACACACTCACTCGCACATCCCTTCACGAATCCTCCATCCAAGCAAACAAGCAAGCGGCATGATTAGAGTTGGGCTGGTGTCTGGTGCAGGTCAGCAATAAATCACATGGCGTCAGCAACTCGTCCTGGTAGATCTTGCCCCCTATGAGGCAGCTGAGGGGACTGAAGTTGCCTACAGTTGCCTAAGTCTGCTTCTTCCCTGGTTCCTTCCCTAGCAACCTGAGACTCAGTCAACGTGCCTGTCTTTGCTACTCCCTCGTCATACCTCTCCTGGTCCTGGGAGACCAGCAGGGAGGGGAGCTGGTCACAGCAGAAGGGGAGACCCCCCTGGCTTCTTCAGCCGCCTGTCTCATCTCTGCCGCTTGCCCCCCTCCCTCCTCTCCAGCCTCTGCTTCTGCCTCTGATTCTAAACCGCTCTCTGCCACAGCCTCTTCCTGCTCACTAAACCCTGTTGCATCTTCTGCTTCCGACACATCCTTCTCCCAGTCTTCTCCCTCTGACGACCCATCGCCTTCCCACAACCTATCCCCAGGCTCTGAGCCATCTTCCCTTGGGGGTTCCCCAGCTAGTACCTTCCACCACTCCTCAGCATCCAGCCAGCCTCTAACAGCTGGGAGAGAACCCTACCCGAAACCCTAGAGGGCATTTGCTAGCCGGTGTTGGAAATACTGTGCCAGACGAACCAATGGTCTGACTCTGGCGGGGTGGAGAGATTCACTCCTGTGCTACATTCCAGTTGGTAAGGTGAAGGATTGCAAAAGTTTTGGGGGGCTCACCATCTGGCGGCTGCAGCAGTCGCAATCATACCTGCCAAGTTGCTGTCAGAGAAATAAGGGACCGGGCCGGAAATAGCAGACCGGAAGTAGCGCTGCTGCCATTTTGGAACTGGGCGGAGCATGCTCAGAAGTGACTTTTGATGCTGCTTTGCCCAGTTCCAAAATGGCCGCCACGTCAGAATAAATCGGGGGAAAACAAAAAAATCCGTTTTTTCAGCTAGGAACAGCTGGAAAAACGGGGATTTCCCGGGGAAAATGGGAGACTTGGCAGCTATGGTTGCAATGTCTAAGGACAGGGGATGTGCTACATTTGATTCACATTGCTGTTTGAGGAGAAAGCTTTCAGAATCAATACCTGAAATGCAGCCTGCCTTCAAAATTCACCCTTCTCTGAATTTTGCAATGCAGTTCTCGAGCACAGCCCCGTGTACCAATAGGCATCTACTAGGGCTGGTGTATGACTGCGTCTCTTAGGGTAAATGAGATAGAAAAATGCATTGCATTCAGGAAAATTGCATAGAAAAATGTGTGCTCTGCAAAAATGTGAATATTAGGCAACGTTGTGTACACACACATGTGTCCATTGGGAGAAATGTGCATTAAAACACTGGTGAATTTTCCTGAGGCCTTGATTCCTGCCCCTTTTAAGAGCGAGCCTACTTGAGATTTGCCATTGTGCTCAGAGTAGACCCACTGGAAATAATGGACGTACGTTAGTCCAGTTCAATAAAGTCAATGGGGGTCTTTTCTGAGTGGGGTGAATATTGGGAGCAACCCCACTGAGCCTAAGTTAGTCGCATCCATTAATTTCAGTGGGTCTACTCTGAGTAATGACTAATGCTTGGCTCCAACTGTACTAGCCATTCAAAGAACTGTGATACCGCTTTAACAGTCATGGCTGCCTCCATAGGATCCTGGGAACAGTTTGTTTGTTAAGGGTGATGTTAGGAGACCCCACCCTGAGCTATGATTCCCAGCACCCTTAAACTGTGGTTCCCAAGATTCTTTGGAGGAAACCACCATGACTTTTAAAAGTGGTATAAATGTGTGAGTGTCTGGAGGTGGTTGGAGGATGGATGGCGGCTAACAGATTGAGGTTGAATCCTGACAAGACAGAAGTACTGTTTGTGGGGGACAGGAGGCGGGTAGGTGTGGAGGACTCCATGGTCCGGAATGGGGTAACTGTGCCCCTGAAGGACCAGGTGTGCAGCCTAGGAGTCATTTTGGACTCACAGCTGTCCATGGAGGCGCAGGTCAACTCTGTGTCCAGGGCAGCTGTTTATCAGCTCCATCTGGTACGTAGGCTGAGACCCTACCTGCCTGCGGACTGTCTCACCAGAGTGGTGCATGCTCTAGTTATCTCTCGCTTGGACTACTGCAATGCGCTCTATGTGGGGCTACCTTTGAACTACAACTAATCCAGAATGCGGCAGCTAGACTGGTGACTGGGAGCGGCTGCCGAGACCACATAACACCAGTCTTGAAAGACTTACATTGGCTCCCAGCACATTTCCGAGCACAGTTCAAAGTGTTGGTGCTGACCTTTAAAGCCCTAAACGGCCTTGGTCCAGTATACCTGAAGGAGCACCTCCACCCCCATCGTTCTGCCCGGACACTGAGGTCCAGCACCAAGGGTCTTCTGGTGGTTCCCTCATTGCGAGAAGCCAAGTTACAGGGAACCAGGCAGAGGGCCTTCTCGGTAGTGGCACCCGCCCTGTGGAACGCCCTCCCACCAGATGTCAAAGAGAACAACAACTACCAGACTTTTAGCAGACATCTGAAGGCAGCCCTGTTTAGGGAGGCTTTTAATGTTAAATAGATTATTGTATTTTACTGTTTTGTTGGAAGCCGCCCAGAGTGTCTGGGGAAACCCAGCCAGATGGGTAGGTTATAAATAAAGAAATAAAGAAATGAAGAAATAAATAAAATTATTATTATTTCAATTGAAGGTTTGGATATGACCCCTGCTCCCTTTGATTTTCTACATTAAGCCATGGGATTATGGTCCCAGCTGTGTACACTATACATTTAAGGCACACCCCCCCCCCACAAAAAGGGATCCTAGGAGCTGTAGTTTGTTAGGGGTATTGAGAGATTTTAGGAGACCTTAACATAGCTGCAATTCCCAGTGCTTCTAACAAACTGTTGTATACTTCCCAGGGTTATTTAAGGAGGGGGAAAGCCATGAATGCTAAAGCGGTATAAAAATGCTATAGATGTATGGGTTTCTTGTTCCTACTCAGAGTAAACCCATTGAAATTAATCAACATGACTAACCTTGTCTACTCTGCCAAGAAAGAGCAACACCATTCATGTAGAAAACTAGTACTTCAGGGAATAAATTTCAGCTAGATCACCTTCTACCTGACATGCTAGATTTCTGTGTGCAAGGAATTCCTTTGCTCTCTCTGTGTGTAGCTTTCAGAGCACCCCCACACTTGCTGCTTGCGGGAAGTTGGACCAGACTCAGTGTCATCCATGGGGTGACGCAGACACGAGGCACCTGCTGCCGTGATGACCAGATCTTGCAGGAGCAAATTCCTGAAGTTAATTATGCATAGTTATGAAGATGTATTTCCTTTTGTTGGTTCTGAACCAAGGGCTGCCAATCAATTGTCTTGGATGACTCTGAGCTCTAGGAGTTATGACGAGAGAGAGAGAGAATTCTCCTCAGACTGTCTCCTCCGTGCCTTACATAATTTTTACAAGCAGGTTCCTGTGACAAAACGCCTTTGCTGCCCCGGCTGTCCCTGACTTTTCCTTTCCTCTCCTCCTTTTCCGAAGGACGTCGGCGACCTCGACGAGAAGATGAGGAGCTTGGATGTCAACAACGACGAGGAGCTGAAATTCGGAGAGTACTGGAGGCTGATCGGGGAGCTGGCCAAGGATATCAAGAGGGAGAAAGTGGGGAGAAAGAAGTGAAAGTTGTGGCACGGGTGGGGGGCTGTGGCTCGTGCGAGAGAGAGAGTTGGGTGGGTGGGACCAAGACACCTTGATTCCGAGTGCTTGCAGGAGGAGGAAGATAACAGGAAATATCAACCCGTCAGCCAGCAGACTGCAGCAATTCAAATAAAAGCCTTTGCTCTGAGATACTGTTGCTTGTTGCTTGCTTAGTGGCAAGGTAGAAGAGAAGGGGACTCAGAGCTGAGCTATAACCACAGCCAGGAATCACAGCTAAGATACAGGGGTCAGCAAACTTTTTCAGCAGGGGGCCGGTCCACTGTCCCTCAGACCTTGTGGGGGGGGCGGACTATTAACATTTTTAGCAACGTTTATAGACCACTTCATTCAAAGACTATTTCTAAGCAGTTTGCAAGAAGCAAAATGAAATGGGCCACTGGGTAACTCAGTTGGTTAGAGCATGGTGCTGAGAACGCCATGGTTGCAGTTTCAATCCCCATATGAGACAGCTGCATATTCCTGCATTGCAGGGGGTTGGACTAGATGATCCTCAGGGTACCTTCCACCCGACAATTCCATGATTCTATTCATTTAAATCATTGCTATGAAAAGTCCCTGGCAGTCAAGAAATAAAAATCATAGCAATAAGCAAACAAGATAAAGGACAGCAAAAATAATAACATCATTAAAATTAAGATAAACTCAATCATTTTATATAATGAAATCACCTGGTTGGCTTTAAAATAGAATTAGACAAAGCAATGGAGGATCAGGTTATCAATGGCTACTAACCACAACAACTATGTTCTCCCGCCACTGCTGGAGGTAGCATGTCTTTAAATACCAGTTGCTGGGAAACACAGGAGGGCAGAGGGGTCTTGGGCTCACATCCTGCTTACAGGCTGGCCATTGTGGGAACAGGGTGGCTGGACTGGATGGGCCACTGATCCAGCAAGGCTCTTCTTATGATATTCATGGCTTCCCCACAACAGAGGGGAGTGGAGAGTGAGTCTCAGGACCCAAGGAAGAGCAGGGCATGGGTGTTGGGGGTTGAAAGCTACTGCCACATCTCCTGTTGTATTGCTTCATTTAGCACCGGGGGGAGCTTTTGTACAGGTTGCAAAGTGGCAGCCCCAAGTTGGAGGAGTGTTGGTGATAGGCATGTGGGGCTACCTTTGAAGGTGACCCGGAAACTACAACTAATCCAGAATGTGGCAGCTAGTCTGGTGACTGGGAGCGGCCGCCGAGACCATATAACACCGGTCCTGAAAGACCTACATTGGCTCCCAGTACGTTTCCGAGCACAGTTCAAATTGTTGGTGCTGACCTTTAAAAGCCCTAAATGACCTCGGTCCAGTATACCTGAAGGAGCATCTCCACCCCCATCGTTCTGCCCGGACACTGAGGTCCAGCGCCGAGGGCCTTCTGGCGGTTCCCTCACTGAGAAGCAAAGCTACAGGGAACCAGGCAGAGGGCCTTCTCGGTAGTGGCACCCGCCCTGTGGAACGCCCTCCCATCAGATGTCAAAGAGATAAACAACTACCTGACATTTAGAAAACACCTAAAGCCAGCCCTGTTTAGGGAAGTTTCAAATCTGTGATATTTTAATGTATTTTAATCTTTGTTGGAAGCCGCCCAGAGTGGCTGGGGAAACCCAGGCAGATGGGCGGGGTACAAATGAATTATTATTATTATTATTATTATTATTATTATTATTATTATTATTGATAGGGAGGAGTAGTGCTGGGACCAGCTCACCCCAAAGAGCAGGCCCCACCACAAGGCATATTGAGGGGGCAATATGAGACGCAGAGCATTCAGAGCCAGGCAGCTCTAGCACTTCTAATAGTGACTCTTCTGAGACATCAACATCTCCATCCCTTGGGAGCTCTCCCAGGTCCTGAAGAACCTCCTCCTTGCCCCTAATTTAAGACCTTGCTCCAAGACCACCTTCCTCCCTTGGGAGCTCTCCCAGGTCCTGAAATCTCTCCTCTCCAATCGGCTTCCCTAGAACAGGGATGGGGAACCTGCAGCCCTCCAGACATTGTTGGACTCCAAATCCCATCAGCCCCAAGCAGCCAGGCCAATGACCGGGGGTGCTGGGAGTTTCATTAATAGCATTTTCCTGATGCATACCAGGGGAGGCTTGGGGGTCGGGGGGGGGAAGAAAATGGAAGGGATAGGGTAGAACCAAGAGCGAGGGTCACATACAGCCAAGATCACTCTTCCCCACCCCCACCTCTTGACCAATGACACAATGATTCTGCAGATGACTGGTGTTGGGAGAAAATTACCCCTGGAATGATTGGTGCTTTTGGGGGGGGCATTGGCAGGGAGATGCAGGGTGTCACACCCACTTTAAAACACAATTGCAAGAGATTAGGGGTGGCAGAGGATGAGGAAGAATGAAGAACTAAGCAGATTGTCCTGGGTGCTAATGAGTAAGTGCCTCCCATAGCATAAAATAAGAATCAACAATCACTTACAACAGCAATACTGGGAGTTGTAGTCTAACAACGCCTGGAGAGTCACAGGTTCCTCAGTCGGGCCCTATAGCCTGCCACCCCAAACCTGATGCCTACTTCCTGAATTTCCTGTTGAAATTGTACGACAGAGAGAAAGACCCTAAGAACCCAGGAATCCAAATAGACTGTTCCTGGACTTCAGAAGAACCTGGTTGCTGGTTCAGGTCAATGGCCCATCTAGTCCAGAATCCTGTTCTCACAATGGCTAACCGGATGCTTCTTGGGAAGCCTGCAAACAGGACCTGAGTGGAACTCTCCCTACTTGTGATTCCTAAAAACTGATGTTTAGAAGCACGTTGCCTCTGGCGGTGGAGGTGGAGCATAGTCATTATGGCCCAGAGACAGACTTCTCCATGAATTTGTCCAATCCTCTTTTAAAGCCGTCCAAGTTGGTGGCCATCAATGCTTCTTCTGGAAGTGAGCCCCCTAGTTTAACTATCCACTTTGTGGGGGGAAACTGCTTTCCTCTGTCTGCCTGGAATCTTCCAACATTCAGCTTCATTGGACGTCCACAAATTCTAGTGCTACAAGAGAGGGAGAAAAAAACTGATCTCTGTCCATTTTCTTCATGCCATGTATAATTTAATACACCTCTATCATGCTCCCTCTTCCTTGCTTTTAATTCTGGGCTTAAACCCCCCCCCAAAAATGTGTTAAACCTTTTTCCGCAGGGGAGTTGCTCCACCCCCTTGATCATTTTCCTTGCCCTTTCCTGACCCTTTCCCAACTCCGCAATATCCTTTTGGAGGGGAGGCCACCAGAACTGTTCGCTATTCTTTCTCCCACTCCATCGCATCTTGCCTGACCCTCAGGAGCACACCTGAGACAGGTAAGGTGGGAATCTGGCAGCCCCTTCCTCGAGGCTGCAGAGGAGGAGGAGGAGGAGGAGGAGGAGGAGCCAGCAATTCATCAACTCCTTTTGCACTGATGAGAGTAAGATGTGGCTACCTCGGGGGGGGGGGGGAGGCGGAGCATCTGTAAAGACAGAGGACCAGCTCAACAGGTAAGAGAAACATGTTTGGCTTCAGGCCAGGGCTCGGTGCGAGAGGGCCCAGGAATGACAACCTGCTGTTCCTTTGGAGCCGGAAATGAAGCTTCCAGATTTCCAAGATGCGTATTGTAATAAGGAGGCTGATTTCGGCAGGGCAAAGGAATGCGCTCCGGAATTTAACCCCCGAGGGTGTTGCTCCGCCACAGGTGACCATGACAACAGGGGCGTCTCCTGAATCCATACTGCCTCCGATTCCAAGCTTTGTGTGGGCACATAGGAGGCATCCAGTGGCACTTGAACCGCAGGCTGCTCGGGCACAAAAATAAGCTTTGCCCATATGCATAGCTGCCAAGTTTTCCCTTTTCTCGTGAGGAAGCCTATTCAGCATAATGGAAAATCCCTGAAAAAAAGGGATAACTTGGCAGCTATGCATATGGACAAAAGCATCCGTCCCATCCTTTACCCACAGAAAAGGTTCACAGTATAAAAAGCTTCCCCCTGTGCTCATGGAGCTCTCCTGTGCCCAAGTGCCTTTCCCAGCCCTTATCCACATGGAAGCTTCCCTGTGTGTACACTGGGCTCCCATATTCCCAGGTGCCGCCAAGAAGCCCACGCAAGATGGGCGTGAGAATAACCATAACCCCTGCTTGCCCACCCGCTCCAAAACCAGCATCCATAAATTGAGTGCCTCTGAATTTTGAGGGCGCATAGATAGAGGCATCATGATGAATTGTAGTAATTGACAGACCCTCTCCTGCACCAATCATTTGTCTAATTTCAGCTGAGTTAGAGAACGGGCAAACCTATGTCATTTCCCCAGTTCTCCACATTTCCACATCAGTCTGCATTAAAAGAAAAACTCCCCGTGATAATTTATCAGCATTTTAGGGCAAATTTCTCCTAATATGTAGGGTTCTCCGAATATGTAGGCTAATATGTTTGGCCACCTCATGAGAAGAGAAGACTCCCTGGAAAAGACCCTGATGTTGGGAAAGATGGAGGGCACTAGGAGAAGGGGACGACAGAGGACGAGATGGTTGGACAGTGTTCTCGAAGCTACGAACATGAGTCTGACCAAACTGCGGGAGGCAGTGGAAGACAGGAGTGCCTGGCGTGCGCTGGTCCATGGGGTCACAAAGAGTCGGACACGACTAAACGACTAAACAACAACAACAACATGTAGGGTTAAAGGTAAAGGGACCCCTGACCATCAGGTCCAGTCGTGACCGACTCTGGGGTTGCGGCGCTCATCTCATGTTATTGGCCAAGGGAGCCGGCGTACAGCTTCCAGGTCATGTGGCCAGCATGACAAAGCCGCTTCTGGCGAACCAGAGCAGCACACGGAAACGCCATTTACCTTCCCGCTTGGAGCGCTACCTATTTATCTACTTGCACTTTGATGTGCTTTCAGACTGCTAGGTGGGCAGGAGCTGGGACCGAGCAATGGGAGCTCACCCCGTTGCGGGGATTCGAACCGCTGACCTTCTGATCGGCAAGCCCTAGGCTCTGTGGTTTATCCCACAGCGCCCCCCGCGCCCCCCAATATGCAGGGTTAGGTCTGGGTTTTTGTTTTGCGAAACAATTCTCCCTTCCGCGAGGCATTTTTTTAATGCTGTTTTTACTCACACATGCATTTCCCTGAAAACTTTAGTCTGTTATCTGTTTTTGCAACTTGGCTGGGGAACCGCACTGCAAAAGTTAGAGAAGGAGGGATTTGAAAAATATGTTTTGGGTTCGTGCACTATTTCAGAAAGTTCAGGGTAGATAGGCTTGCTTTTAAAGGCAAACTGAATCTTAAGAACATAAGGAGAGCCTGCTGGATTAGGCCAATGTCCTTTTAGTTCAGCATCCTGCCCAACTTGTGGAAAACCGGCAACTGGTATTCCAGAGTGGCAATGCCTCCGACCACAAAGGTCTAAATTTTTAGGACCCACCTGATGTCCCTGATTATAAACTGCCTTAAACTGTTAACATTGTGTTGTAACTGTCGCCTGCCCTGGGACCTTAGGGTGAAAGGTGGGTAAAAAAGACTGAGAATAATAATCGTGATCAGTTAACTCTCTTTAATTAAAGGCTCCTGTCTAGGGACTGTCAACGCAAACAGGGTGCTAGATTTTATTACTGGGAAATGATGATACGTGGTTTATACAAATTCGCAACGGATATGTCTGTCAGTGGCTGTTAGGCAAACCAGGCTATGTATCCAGAGGCCACCTTGTACACTCACAGCCGCGTCCGGGGAACCTGCGGCCCTCCAGTTCTGGCTGGATTCGAATTCGCAGCAGCCCCAGCAGTCATCATGCTTGATAAGCAGGGACTGGTGGGAGTTCAACAACATCTGGAGGGCCACAGGATACCCCAGCAGGGTTGATTCTGCAAGAATAGTTCCTTACATCAATGCAGTGGTTCCAAAATCAACAATCCACATTGCTTAACGTGTTAGACTACTGCTTTAGATGCACAGTGCAGGATGGGGCCTGAGTCTTATTTTTCACTTCTCCACATTTCCACATCAGTTTGCAAATTCTTTTTTATGAAAATTCACCAGCATTTTAATGCAAATTTTGCCAAATTTGCATGGTTTTTTTGTAAGCCACTCCCCCTAACATAATGCATTTCCACACGTTCTTTTAATAAAAGTATGCATTTTCCAACATGCAAACTTTACCCAGCGTATACAGTACATTTTCATACTTGGTTGAAGAACTGCGTTGCAAAATTCGGGGCAGTTCGGATTTCGAAGGATGGCTGAGTTTCGCTTCGTGTTTTACTTCAGGACCTGTTGGCCTTTGGATGCAAACTGAATTGGATTTTGCCTCTATCCCTATTTGGCTGGTCACTTTTATGATTATTTGTATTGTATTACATGGTGGTTGCTTTCTGCTTTGTTTACATTGTTATAATTGTTTATTAAATTTATTCGCTGCTTTTTTGCCACTTTTACACTAACATTTATATCTCACCTTTCCTACTCAAGGGTGGCTTACATACCATATTTTCCCATGTATAAGATCCCCCCGTGTATGAGTTGATCCCTATCATTTTAAACCCAAAATAAAGAAATCAATAATTATTGATTTGTTGAGGGGTTTGTTTTTTTTTAAAAAAATGCTTTTGGAGGGAGGTCGCCCACTTCCAATCTCTCACCTGCCTGCCCAATTGCCACCACTGATCACCTGCCTCCCCCCCGCATTCACAATCTGTGTATAAGATGACCCCCATTTTTTGCCTAACAAATTATAATAATAATAATAATAATAATAATAATAATAATAATAATTTATTATTTATACCCCGCCCATCTGGCTGGGTTTCCCCAGCCTCTCTGGGCGGCTTCCAACAG
This sequence comes from Zootoca vivipara, assembly GCF_963506605.1. Lineage (NCBI taxonomy): Eukaryota > Metazoa > Chordata > Lepidosauria > Squamata > Lacertidae > Zootoca > Zootoca vivipara. The sequence goes on along the minus strand of NC_083292.1, from coordinate 34,793,121 downwards.
AAAAATAAAACACAGTGATCTATTAAACATTAAAAGCCTCCCTAAACAGGGCTGCCTTCAGATGTCTTCTAAAAGTCTGGTAGTTGTTTTTCTCTTTGACATCTGATGGGAGGGCGTTCCACAGGGAGGGCGCCACTACCGAGAAGGCCCTCTGTCTAGTTCCCTGCAACTTGGCTTCTCGTAATGAGGGAACCGCCAGAAGGCCCTCGGTGCTGGACCTCAGTGTCCGGGCAGAAAATTTAAGCAAAAAACATCGTCTTATACACAGAAAAATAAGGCAGCTCTCCTCCTCACTGTCTTGACCTCACAATAACCTGGTGAGGTAGTTTAAGTTGAGTAAAAACTATAAATTATTAAACTACCACTTGTCATCTGCTGCTATACTTCATATCCTGCCTACGTTTTAACACAACCATGATATTTCTTTTTCAAATATTCTACAACAAACTAAGCAATTTATATTGGACTTCAAATAAATGTGCAATGAATCAGGGGGTTGTGCAAACCGCTATTCTGAACAATGCTTTTATAGGTAAAAGTAAAGGCAAAGGACCCCTGGATGGTTAAGTCCAGTCAAAGGCGACTATGGGGTTGTGGCGATCATCTCGCTTTCAGGCCGAGGGAGCCAGCGTTTGTCCACAGACAGCTTTCCGGGTCATGCGGCCAGCATGACTAAACCGCTACTGGCGCACAGAGGACCGTGACGAGTGCCAGAGCGCATGGAAACGCTGTTTACCTTCCCGCCGCAGCGGTACCTATTTATCTACTTGCACCGGTGAGCTTTCGAACTGCTAGGTTGGCAGAAGCTGCGACAGAGCAGCGGGAACTCACTCCATCGTGGGGATTCAAACCGCCAACCTTCTGATCGGCAAGCCTGAGAGGCTCAGTGGTTTAGACCACATCCCTGCTTTTATGGGGGGGGGTGCTGGACATGAGTTTATGGAACCCATAAGGTGTGGCAGCAAAAAAATTGGGAGCCCCGGATGTACATTCTTATATCCTTAATGTTTGGAGATCACTGGGATGCAGTGAGTTGATAAACTGGAGGGGGCGGGGAGGGGAGAGAAGAGTCACGTAAACCAGCCTCCTGTCATACCAATTGCTCACCTGCCACACCGTGACTAAAAAATTAGGTAATGGGTGGCGCTGAAGTTCCACGCTGGCAGGGTGCCAGGCGGCGCAGCGAGATGCCTTGCGCCACAACCGCCTTTCTGGTATCTCCCGGAGGTGTCTCTTACACACGCCTTCTTGAGATATAAAACTGTGGCAGGAGAGGCAGCCCTATTCAGCACAGGTGATCCCTTCGAGCAGGTAAGTTGGACTTCTCTCATTTGGGACTCCTCCGGGGCTCCCATTCCAAAAACAGAAGGGGTGCAAGAGGTGTGTGGGATAGTAGTGGCGGTGGGCTTTCCCCTTCCTCTGGACTCCCACCCCTTCCCCGTGAACTCCAATCCTTTGCTCGCTCAGCGGCGTGCCTCGTCGCTCCGGACAAGTTCAGGCAGCGCTCAACAATTTGCCTTCCCAAACACGCTCAGACCAGGGTGGGGGAGTGGGGAAATAAAAGAGGCAGGATCCGACGGAAAGCTAAAAGTCTCCGTTCTCCCCTTCTGTTGCCCGCACGTAGGAAAAACAGCCGTTTGTTGGATTTCCAAGCGCCTCTTGGTGGGAACTACCCAGCAGATCTCAAGGAACCAACTTGCCACGACGTGCTCCGGAGAAGGGGATTTTCGACGACGAACCGAACAAACCGAACCGAACCAACGATGGGCTTTGGTTGCTGCAAGAAGAGAAAGGTCAATTGGAGGGGGGAAAGGGGCACTGTATTCCGGTTTTCTGGGGAAGGGAGAGGAGAAACTGTGGAAATCATTCTGTGTTGGAAGGGGGATGTGTGTAGGCTTTTGGGGCGGTGAGTGGAAAGGATTCCCTCTCGGATCATCTGTGGATCTGTCTTCTTAAACTCAGCAAAGCTTCTGGGAGATAAACCCATGAGTTGGCTAAAATAGGGGGTCAGTTTCCTCCACTAATGTTCCAGGGATCATAGGAAGCTGTCATACACTGTGTCAGACCATTGCTCCATCTACTTCAATGTGGCCTGCACTGACTGGCAGCAGCTCTCCTGCATACAAGAGTGTGTCCTTTGTAACGTGGCTACATATCTTGCCCTATTGCTAAAGTCCTCATGATTCTGAAGAAAGGGTTGATGTGGTTAGGAACACTCTGCCACTGAGACACAGTGAGAGAGGGAGATAATTCTCTTGCGCAACCAACTCCCTCTAAGGAAATTTCGGGATCTCTTTGGCCAAACCAGTTCCTTCTAGTTGTGTGAGACTCTGCCTTTCTGGGGCCTAGAATAGACTTGTCTACCACCTTGGCAAAGTTCTAATCTCCTCCTCTGGAATGGTCCTCCTCCTGGGACATGTTGAAATTTTAAAGGAAAAATGTCCTAATGAGAGGGGATTGGTAGGTAGGGTGGGGTTTTTTTTGAGGCGGCTGGGGAAAGATATCTTGGCAATATTTTTATTAGAAGCGGAGATGGTTGCCAAGTCTAGTGCCGAGTCAGAGTTCATTGTCCTCGCCTAGGATGCTGTTGGCTGGAAATGAGGAGAGAAGGTGGGAAATTTCATAGAAACATAGTTGGAAGGGACCCCGAGGGTCATCTAGTCCAACCCCAGAAATGCAGGAGTCTTTTGCCCAACGTGGGGCTCGAACCCATGATCCTGACATAAAGAGTCTCGTGCTCTGCCAACTGAGCATGGGTCGTGGTTTGTGAAAGGGGAAATCAGATGGCAAAATTTGCAGACAGGGAATGCGTAAGGCAGCTTCCTCCCAAGCTGGCACCCTCTGGGTGTTGCTGGACTACAACTCCCATCGTTATATCTGACCATTGGGCCATCCTGGCTGAGACTGATGGAAGTTGTAGTCCACCAAACAACTGGAGGTCAACAGGCTCCCCATCCTGCTGTATACCTCTGCAAGTGCATTTAATGTGGTCCCTGATTGGTTGGGACATGTGTATACAGCAAGGGTGGGAGAATCTGTGGCCCTCCAAATATTACTGGGCCCCAGTTCCGATCACCCCTGACTGTTGGCCATGTTGGCTGGGTGTGATGAGAGTTGGGACCCAACAACATCTAGAGAATCACAGGTTCCCTGTTGCCTTTCTTCTAATGCAGGGAAGAGGAACTTGTGCTCCCTCCAGATGTTGTTGGACTGCAACTCCCATTAACCCTGATCATTGACCAATGCTGGCTGGGGCTGATGGGAGTTGTAGTCCAACAACATAGGGGCTCCTCATCCCTGCTCTACACCTCTGTGAGTGCATTTAATATGTGATCCCTGATTGGCTGGGACATTTGTCTAGGACAGCAGTGGGCGGGCGGGCTTGTGGCCCCCCAGATGTTGCTGGACTACAACTGCCATCAGCCCTGACCATTGTCCCATTTGGCTGGGGCTGATGGGAATTGGAGTCCACAAACATCTGGAGGTCACCAGATTGGGGGAGGTTGGTGTAAACTCCGTACGCATGAAGGTGAAACTGCAGCAGAAGGCGCAGATTAGAAAAACAAGCGAGGAGGCACAGATCACCTCCTACCCCAGCAGCTCTGAATACAAATAGCCCATTGGGTCCAGAATGACATGTCAGCAGGCTCCAAAAGTGACTTCTGTCGTGGAGACCAGATCCCTCAGCTGATTTTAAATATATATTCTGGATCAACTGGCTTTGCGGTCGGAGGAAAGAGGTTCATCCAGGGAAACGCCCGAAAGCTCTGGCTTCTCTCAGCATTCAAACAGGTTTTCCCTGCTGATTTTTAAAATATATCTTTTTTTAAAAAAACAACATTCAGTAAGCTCTCGACTGAATGCAGCACGGTGTAGAAGGAAGATTTCCTATGGATTTTCAGGATTCAAATTGGGATTTCATTTCATTAAAAAAGATGCTGGCACAGCACAATCCTATGCAGGTCTACTCGGAAGTCACTTCCAATGACTTCAGTGGGACTTACTCCCCAAGTAAGGGTGGCAGTCGCAGGAAGCAAACCACCACCTCCTCCTCCTCCTCCTCCTCCTCCTCCTCCTCCTCCTCCTCCTCCTCCTCCTCCTCCTCCTCCTCCTGTTGTTTATGGGCTGTTGTCCTGGGCACACTTACTCAAGAGACCTATTGAACTGGGAATCCTCCTTGCCTGAAACCCCGGATAGCCACTGGTGGTCAGTGCAGGCAATATCAGACAAGATCAGTGTTTCCCAAACATGGGTCTCCAACTTGGACTACAATCCCCATCATCCCTGACTGCTGGCCCTGCTAGCTAGGGATGATGGGAGTTGTAGTAAAAAAAAAACAGTTTGGAGAACACTGATCTAGATCAGGCATCCCCAAACTGTGGCCCTCCAGATGTTTTGGCCTACAACTCCCATGATCCCTGGCTAACAGGGTCAGTGGACAGGGATGATGGGAATTGTAGTCCAAAACATCTAGAGGGCCGAAGTTTGGAGAACACTGATCTAGATGGACCATGAGGTCTGACTCAACACAGAACAGCTCCCTCCATTCCTGTCTTAATCAGGAATTTTAATCTTCCCAACGGTGAGCACTAGGGCCTTACTCTCCATATAGGGCAAGAGTTGCAGCGAAAGACCATGCCAAAGGTCTCGGATTCAGTCCCTGGCATCCCCAGTTAAAAGCATATCTGACAGCAGGGGAGGGCAATAGCTCAAGGATAGAGAGTCTGTTTTGAATGCCGAAGGTCCCTGGTTCAATCCCTGGCATCTCCAGGTAGGGCTGGGAGAGGCCCTTGCCTGAAATCCCAGAGAGCAACAGCTGCCAGTCCGGGTAAGCAACACTGAGCTACATGGATCAGGGGTCTGACTCAGTACAAGGCAACTTCCTGTGTGATAATTAGGAAAGGCAAGGGGTGGAAATTTTAAGGTGATAGGCTTGTGCTGTGTCTTGGTGGGCCTGGTGGTATGGCGCTCTTATGGCTGAAAACTGAGGGTCGGGATATGTCCCTAGAAAATGCAATCATGGCAGACACCATGGTGCAAAAGGAGGCCCCATGTCTTTCCTACTCCACTGTCCATCCTGTTTGCAGCACACATAATCAGATGGATCAGTTGGCTTTGGAGATTTGTTGCGCATCAACTCATCATGGCTGCCAGGATGGGCAAATCATTTCCGTTTCTCTGTTCCTCATATTTCCAGTCCGAAATTCATCTCTCCACATTTCCAGATCAGCTTGCAGGGTTCTCCCCCCCCCCCTTTTAAAGTTCTCACAAAAATTCATCAGCACCTCAGTGTGGATTTCTCTTACTATACAATTTTTTAAAATGCAATTTTGCTGCTATCGACACCTTTCTGCACAGAAATGTTTCCCAATATGAGACTTTCCTGCACAGGATTTTCACTGATACCTGTGTTTTTGTACACCTTTACCTGGCCAAAGAAATGCACTGCAAAATTCAGAATAGTGCGAAATTAGGAGGGTGGCTGTCTTTCACGCTTGTATTTTGTTTCATAATGTGTCGGTTAGATCAATTTGCCTTTAAATGTGAACAGAATCAGATTTCTCACCCATCCTTTGAGGCTATCAAACGCCCACCTGACATGCACCTGACACCCACAATATCATATCAGAGTGCTGATGCCCCTCCAGATATCACTGGACTGCAATTCCCATCATCCATTGCCATTAGCCATGCTGGCTGGGGCTGATGGGAGTTGGAGTACAACTTTGGGGGAAGTACCCTCTGGGAGTCTCAGTCCTCAACACTGACTCTCCATGCCCCTTTGACTTCTTCTGCTTTTCTTCCATTTGAACACACCCTTGCTTATGCTAAGCAAGAGGAGACAGAAGATGGAACACTTTTTTCCGAGGAGGCCAGGGGGGAAAGAGCAGGAAGCTCTTGGCTATGGGGCTGGAAATTGATCAGAAGCTGATGAGGTTGCTACTGAACCCTGATGTCTCTGGCCACACTCACACCCTAGATTTTGTGGTTCCACTTTAAACAATCATGTCCCCCCTCCCAATGAATTCTGGGAGCTGTAGTTTGTGAAGGATGGTGACAGTTGTTAGGAGACACCCCCCCCCCGGTTCCCTGCACAGAACCACAATTCCCAAAGTTCCTTGGGAAGAGGGATTGTTTGTTAAGCCACCCCTGGGATTGTTGTTCCGAGAGGGGAATAGGGGTTCTCCTAACAACTTTCAGCAGCACCCTTAACGAACTACAGCTCACAGGATTCTTTTGGGGGGAAGCCATGACTGTTTAAAGTGGGATCGTGGTGCTTTAAATATATAGGACAGCTGTGGCCTCTGTAACAAAACAAACAAACAAAAACAAAAGAAAAAACCACAGGTCTAAAATGATTTGGAATATGTGCAGTAGTTGAAGAAAGACTCTGGATATCTTCTGAACTTTTAGATGCATTTGGGATGGATTTTGACTTCAGTTTTCATTCATTCTAATGCAGAGAGAATGTGGGTCATGAAATGAATGAGTTTCAACATAGGATACGGTAAACAAGGATATGATTCGTTCTGGACTGATATGTTTGTGGACAAGGGACATATCTTATCTGGTCTAGCACAGGAGAGGATGGGTGCCGTGGTTTCCTCTGTAATGGAGCTGGGATGTTTGGTGGAAATGAAATGGATAATCATCTCTAGATTGCTCATCAGTGATGGTATGCAATCTTGGGAGTCTTAATGAAGCTAGGCTGGAGTTTCGGGGAGGGTGTAATTGCGTAGGAGGGAGTCGGGCCGGTCTGACTGCCTTCTTTTGAGATCACAGACTTGTGCTGATGCCTTGCGTCTCGCCATAACTCCACCCCTTGCCTTTCTCTGCCACCCAGGACTCTCAAGAGCTCACCGATGTGGAGAGGGCCATCGAAATCGTCATCAACAACTTCCACTGCTACGCCGTCAAGGGCCGTAAAGAGTGCATTACCCCCAACGAGCTGAGGGACCTGGTGGGACAGAGGTTGCCACATTTAGCAGAGGTGAAGAGGGGGACCTAGAACCTAAGACAGGCATCTGCCAGGGGCTGGCAGAGTTCTGGGGGGGGGGGAGAGGGGTGTTTCTGCGTTATGTTGGGGAACAATTCCAAACCAAAGGGATGCAATTCCTCTCTTCAGCCTAAATCAGCCTCCCTCAACCTGGGGCCTGACAGGTGTCGTTGGGACTACAACTTCCACCAGCCCCTTCAGCTACAATGGCCAATGGTCAAGTCTGATGGGAGTTGTAGTCCAACAATGTTCTTGGATGCCAGCTTCCATTAGACCTGGACAGCATGGCCAAGGGTCAGGGGTGATGAGCCTTGTACTTCAACAATGCCTGCAGGGCCTCAGATTGGGGGGGACGGGACGGAGGCCTAGATCCTTGCTGTGAGACACTCAGCTGTGGAAATAATGGTAGGTCATTGTGCACATTCCTCTGACATTGCCAGGGCTGTCTTAGGCGCCCCTGATGCCGTGGTGCGACTGATCCCTCCGGCACCCCCCCGCCACGTTTCCCAGCGCGGTGGGCATGCGGGCAGGCACAGCGCCATTGCCGTGGGCGCAGCTGCGCGGCGGACCGGCCAGCCAGCGGGCAAGCGCAGCTTGCAGCGCCCCCCTGGCGGGCCGCACTGTGATGCCCTGCGCCACCCAGCCTGGCCGTAGGGCCGGCCCTGGACATTGCTTTTGTTTCTCTTGTTCCATACAAGTCGGAAAGGAGGAATCTGCACTCTCCCATGTTATTGGACTTCAGTTCCCACAGTGCCTGGCTGTTGGACTTGCTGGCTGGGGCTGATGGGAGTTAGAGTCTAATGATGATGATGATGTTGATACCCCACCCATCTGGCTGGGTTGCCCCATTCCGACAATGTATGGAATACTTGCTGCAGATTCCCCATCCCTGACACAAATGAATGAAACAGAAACATCCATTGAATGGAATAGGGAAAGGGAGAGGTGTAGTTTTTCCAAGGAGCAGTGGAAAGTAGAAAGGATCCCCCCCCCAAAAAATCAAAGATGTCTTTATCACTTACCTAAAAATGGGGGGAAAGTGACAAAACTTGGTCGGTTTCCAATGCTAGGCTAGGAAACCTCAGCTTCAGCCCTTCAGGCATCTCTGCCTGGCATCTCTCTAAGCCTTGCCCCTTCTCTCCAGGCCATGCCCTCTCCCTGCCCCTGCTTGGCATCCTCCCTTTATTGCCTGGCTGGAATGTGTCCTTGAATTCTGATCATGCCTCTTAACTTGCCAGGATACAGAGAGGTGTGTGAGTACGGGCACAGAAACTACCCTCCCGGGCAAAGGTGAAATTATCGACATTTGCTGCCCCACCCACTTTTATCCCTGGGCCCCACCCGCCATTGGCATGTACCCCTCCCGCCATCAAAGGTTGTTTTGAAGGGAATGAAGCCCTTGGGGCAGAAGGGGTCCCTATCAAAACTGGGAAAGGCATTCCGAAGCTTTGATGATGCCCCCCGAAGCAACTCTGGGACCCTCTTGCTGCACAAGGGCTCACCTAGTCCAACCCCCCCCCCCCAAGTCTGGAAAAGAAACCGCAAACTGTAAATCCCAGCTCTGGTTTCCCTTCTGGGTTTTGACAACTTCTTTCCCCTCTCAAAACAGAGCGTTGGCACGTTGGACGATAAGATCGAATGCCTTGGTGACGGCGACGAGGCCAAACTGCAGTTCGGCGAGTACTGGGGCGTCATGGGAGACGCAGCAAAGGGGTGCCGAGTCACAAAGAGCAAGAAGTAACGCACGCCTGGGAGGATCAGAACCACAAGGCCTCGGACCGTTTACACAGGAAGAACGAGAGACTGTCCGCCATGATGTCAATGTGTTGTCAATGCAGTGTTAATATTTTGGGGTGCTCTCCCTCCCCTCCCCTTGTCCGGTTCTGGGATATCAAAGTCTAGAGCTTGATCGCCTTTAAGTCAGGAAACTTTCAGTTCCCAGCCCAGGTTCCCACCCCCTCCACTCCAAGGTTTGGCTCTAGAATGGCATTGTTGTGAGCTTTGCAGGTACACTGACATTCTCAGTTCCTGACCGCTCAACTTGAGAACCTTCAAACGGAGGAGCTCTGGACCCTTAAGAGGTCATTTTAGCTCACTGTCTGGATGCTTTCTCAAAGTTCCTTTTTCTGGTTTTGATACTTCAGGCCAACCCCCATACCCCTCTGCATGCCTGTTCGTTTGAGATCTTCCAGATTTGATCCAGAACTCGTTGGAGCTTAACTTTTAAAATAAATTAGTAGCCCTTGCCTCTAGATTTGTAATGTTTCACTTCTCTCACCACTGGATCTAGAATGCCCAGAGCACCATGTTTCCATCCTCTCTCTAGATCTGGAATCCAGAATACTATTTGCTCCAGACCCTGGAAATGTTATTATTATTTTTAAAAATAAACCTATACATTCAATCCAAAGTTTTGATCATTGAGGTGGAATTCGTTCCCCGCTTGGCCAGCTCTTCTTGGTTTGCCCGCTTCCATAGCATTGATGATGCTTCTTCCATTAGCTGAGTTTTCAAGCTCCTGGTCTTCCTCCTTGTTGGGTTGTTATTCTTCTTATACGTTTAGTCTTCTAAATCCACAAAGCAAGGAGGCTATGGAGTTTGAATTAAATGGATTGGATCTGGCTGTGCTGGATCGGGGGGCGGGGGCGGAAGAAGGAGAGAAGCTATGGACACTGAACCTAGGCAAGCACTCGGCACGAATTTACAACCACTGGAGAAATGCAAATCTTGGCCCAATCAACTACAACTGTGGTAACATGGGTTGTGATTGGACCAGCTTGGAGAGACTGGATTTACATAGGCTCCGCCCACAACCCACCAGTTCCTGCAATGGCTCCACCTCTTGCTCTGCCAGAGTTCCAACGTGGCCCCGCCCTCTAGCCTCCAACGCCAGGCCTTTCAACTCAATGCATTTGAAAGACATCAGTGGTCTTCCCTTCACCTCCTGATAACCCACCAGGGGGTGAATTCTTGGAAGATCCAGTTCCCTCTTCCCAATACTTACCGTGGCCCTTCAACTCGTCTCTGCAAAATTTACTGGGGGCCTAAGGGAGAGGGTGCAAAGCTCAGGGGTACTGGCTTTGGCTGCTGTAGGGTAGGGCATCTCATTTCAATTTCCTCCCCTGGAAAGGGAAGCAGGGGCTAGCAGTTAGAGCAAGAGGCTAGGAGTTGGGGCTGTGTGTGATTCTTGGGTTGGAGAGAGCAGAGGTTGGGTAGCAAAGGGCATTCTGGGGTGGGGTTGACGTCTCCGCTGGACACGTCAAATGGGTCTGAGGCCTAAACACCAAATGGGAACCGCCGTGAAATGCTTTGAAGAAACCCTTCCCTGCAGCCGAATCTGGTACACTGTGGTCATCACGAAGCCATCCACCAAGTGTCTGAGTTAGGTCTGGATCTGTCCCATTCCTTTCCACCTCATCTGGCAAGAATTATCCTTGGTTTCCAAAGGCTGGGCTGGGCGGGTGGCCAAACGTTTTGACCTCTTGTGTTGCTTGCCATATTATTATTATTATTTTGTATAAATCAATGAAATAAAGAAATAAGAAAAGAAAGATTGCAAGAGGCTCGTTGTCTTTCCTTCATCACATCTCATTTAAGGGACAGGATCTGAGTGACGGATCCATGCCATTGCTAGCCTGGGGGGATCCTGCCTTGCTGAAATGATGCTGGATCTCTACTCTAAGGGTGCTGGACCTTTTACTTCCAGTCGTATTCCCTTCTGAGCAGTCTTTTGGGGGCTGCATGTTAGAGGTGGGTGGGGCCACTGACAAAATTGGCAGAGCAACAGATGTAGAGTTTACTGTTCTACAGTAGGCTAGTTTTCCAACACACTCACCCTCCCCTCTGTATCCCGGGAAGCAAGAGGCACGATCAGAGGTCAGGGAGACATTCCAGCCAAGCAGAAACACCCAAGGAGAATGCAAAGCAGGGCAGCGAGCATTGCTACCTAGGGAGAGTTCTGAGGGCCATCTGGAAAGCCTTGGAGGGCCACAATTTGTCCTACAGCCTGAGGATCGCCACTTCGCTCTATTCGTCTAAGGAGTGGTGTTTTGCTGCTACGAGGAAGTCACTCTCCCTCGTGCTCAGTCAGCCTGTTAATGACCTCCCTCGCAGGGATGCTGTGAGAGTGGGTAATTACCATGCATAGAATCATAAGAGCCAGAAGGGACCCGAGGGTCATCTAGTCCAACCCCCTGCGATTCAGGAATCTCAACTAAAGCATCTGTGACAGATGGCCATCCGACCTCTGCTTAAATCCTCCAGTATTCCAGGTCTCATATTCCAGGTGGGAACTGAGTCTTGGAAATAGAGGTTTCCCCTCCCCCCTCCCCCCACAAAGCTTTTCCCGATGCCACCAAAGATGCTCTGTTACATTTTGTTATGTTACTGCTATGTATTGCTTGTAAGTTGCTTTGAGATTTGAGCAGCTCAGGAATACATTAAATCAAATACAATGAATCAAATAAAGACAGCGAGCACCACTGCAGACATAGGCATCTATATCTATCTATATCTATATCTATATATCTATATCTATATCTCTATATCTCTATATCTCTATATCTATAATATCTATATCTATATCTATATCTATATCTATATCTATATCTATATCTATATCTATATCTATATCTATATCTATATCTATATCTATATCTATATCTATATCTATATCTATATCCTGGTTTTCCTCTCTTGTCATAGCCCCTCAGAAATGATGAGCAACATCCAACCACCTTGAAAATTAGCGCAGCCAAGATCGTTAAAATCATACAAACGGATAACACAACAGTAACTACAAACACAGGAATATATCCAAGCAACTCGGAGTTTAAAAACATAAACATAAACACACCGTATCATGATGCAAGCATTTTTCATGTTTTTACGGTATCGTAGAATATAGGGTTCCAATATAGGGTTGCCATTTCTGTCTGGATGTTCACTTTTTGAAATATGGCGACCCTATTCCAAAATGATTTCTACAAAATTAAGTCGGTTATAGGGAGTGAACAGCTTCCTTGATACAACAACTCCCTTGGCTTCTGGTCTGTTTCCGGGCACAATTCAAAGTGCTGGTTATGAATTCTAAGTCCTATACAGCTTAGGCCAGGCACCCCCAAACTGCAGCCCTCCAGATATTTTGGCCTACAACTCCCATGTTCCCTAGCTAATAGGACCAGTGGTCGGGGGAGATGGGAATTGTAGTCCAAAACATCTGGAGGGCCGAAGTTTGGGGATGCCTGGCTTAGGCCCACCTGAAAGACCTTCAGGGGAGGCCCCTCTCTTAGTCCCACTGCCCTCACAGCCCTGCTTGGTGGGGATGCAGGAGAGGGCCTTCTCGGTGGCTGCCTCCAAGCTCCAAGCTTATCCCTTCCTTGAGAAGCTAGACTGGCTCCCTCCTTGCTTGCTTTCCACTGGCAGGTGAAGACTCTCTTATTCCAGCAGACCTTTGGGAACTAACTGTTCTTAAAGGAAAGAGCTTTTAACCGCACTGTGCTGTTTATATTGCCTGTGTTTTAATAAGATTTGTTTTTTATTATGTTGCTGAAATTTTATGAGAGTTTAATTGCTCTTTCATGATGATCTTTTATATGCTTTTAGCTTTTTCTATTTTGCCTGTGTTGTTTATAATTTGTGTAAGCTACCTTGAGTCCTGGTTCTGAGAGAAAGGCAGGGTAATAATAATAATAATAATAATAATAATAATAATAATAGCAACAACAACAACAATAATAACAACTGATGAAACTAGGGGAACAATTCTGGCACAGCTCTGCCTTTCAGGTCACATCCTTCCCATAAATTTAAAACACTTTTATACCACTTCAAGAGTCATGGTGGAATCTTGGGAACTGTAGCTTGTTGAAGGTGCTGGGAATGGTCACTCTGCAAGCCTTAAGAAACTACAGTTCCCAGGATTCTCCGTGACTCTTAATGTGCTATAAGAGTACTTTTAATGTATGGTGCCTCGGCCTAGTATACCTGAAGGAGAGTCTCCACTCCCATCGTTCAGCCCGGACACTGAGGTCCAGCGCCGAGGGCCTTCTGGCGGTTCCCTTGTTGCGAGAAGTGAGGTTACAGGGAACCAGGCAGAGGGCCTAGTCAGCAGTGGCACCCGTCCTGTGGGATGCCTTGCCATCAGATGTCAAAGAAATAAACAACTATCAGACTTTTAGAAGACATTTGAAGGCAGCCCTGTTTAGGGAAGCTTTTAATATTTGATGAATCATTGTATTTTAATATTCTGCTGGAAGCCGCCCAGAGTGGCTGGGGAAACCCAGCCAGATGGGCAGGGTATAAATAATAAATTATTCTTGTTCTTCTTCTTATTATTATGTCTGAAAACACTTAAGAAGAGCCTGACTCAACAGGAAACTCTCAAGCAGCAGTTGAGCACCAGAGCAACTCTCTCCTCCTGAGGTTTCCAGCAAGTGGTATAAATGTCCCAACCTATCAGGGACCACATATTAAATTGCACTTAAAGAGGTGTAAAGCCTGTGTGCTTTGAGAGCAGTTTGAGAACATAAGGAGAGCCCGATGGATCAGGCCAATGACCCATCTGGTCCAGCTTCCTGTTCTCACCATGGCCATTTAGAAGATTCTAGATGCCTGTGGGAAACTCGCAAGCAGGACCCGAGTGCAAGATCCCCGTACAATTCACTGGGAGTTGGTTTGCATATGCGGCCAAGAGCCAAGGAACCAGACGGCCTCAGCCGAGCTTCGGAAGCAGGGCTGCGTTGCCTGCCGAGGTTCTTCTGCCCGAGGGGCGGTTTCATAATGGGGTTGCCAAGTTGCTCAGCCTCCATGGGAACTGGTAAACAGACATTGCGATGCAAAGGTGTGGGGTGTGACTCATTAGATGGGCAGGGAGTGTGTCACAGGATGAGAGGAGGTGAGGGTGCTGGGAGCCTGGATTGGAGAAAAGGTTGTCGAGGGGCCCATCTGAGCTGGACAAGGTCTCCGGAAGGGGCTCAGAAGGAGAGGGTCATCGCATCCATGCGGAAGACGGAGGCAGCCATCTTGGGCAGTGGGATTTAAGGGCAAGCACCCCGCCCGCAACTAGAGAAACAAGGAGAAGTGGCAGCTTCCAGGTTCTGGCGAGATCCAGCGAGAGCCCCACCTGAGATCTCGCAAGGCTCTTTCTGCTTCTCTTTCTTCTCACTTCTCCAGAGCGGCCAGAGGTCCCCTCCACCCCGTGATAACTGAGAAGAGGTGGCTGAGGATTTCAGCGAGATCTTGTGGGAATCTTGCAAAAAAAACCTTGACGGAAGCAGCAGCCGCTTCTCCCCACTTCTCTGCTGCCACTGGAAAAGCGAGAAGAAGAAGTGGCTTCTGGGTTCCGGTGAGATCTCGCAGACCTCTGGCGAGACCTTGTACCTGGCAGGCACAGGCACAGCCGCACAAGACTGGCAAGTGAGTTTTTGAGCCCACAGCCATGAGCTGACCTCGGGCCTGTCACTCACTCTCAGACTAGCCTACCCCGCAGGGTTGTTGTGGAGATCAAATGGGGAGAAGGAGAACTATGCACGCCACCTTGAGCTTCTTGGAGAAAAGTGGGATATAAACATAAGAAATACATAATAAAAATTGTCCTTCACTCAGCCCACTTGAAAAGATTGCCTTAAAATGTTGTTTCGGCCCAATCGGATGGCATTTGATGAAACCCAGTGTTTAAAACAGTGGCCAGCCACCTGGTTGTTGTTGTTGTTACTACTACTGCTACTACTAACCTACCTTTCTCCCTAAGGCCCCAGGGCAGGTTGCAACATTAAAAACCAAAATTAAGAACAGCTTAAAACAACCCACAATCACAGAAACAGAGTGGATTCTCAAAATATGCACCTGCATTGCAGGGGGTTGGACTAGATGACCCTATGGACCCTCTCCAACTCTTTGCTCCTGTGATTCTATTGTCAAGCCAGCGTCAAGGTCTAAAGGGAAATAATGCTTTTGACTGTATTGAAGATCGGCACTTGGAAAATGTTGCTCAACATTCACACTTACAATAATCGCCGAGCCTCAATGTTCAGGGGCAGTTTACCTCTGACTTCCACCCGCTGGAGGCAAAACAACAGGGAAGGGCTGGTGCCTCCATGTCTTGCCCGCAGGCTTCCCAGAGGCTGTGCTATTTCGGAATCGGGGATGGCAAAAGAGTGGGAGGGAATTGGTTTGTCACCAGCCGATGTGTCAGAACAGGGAAGCCCGGACACAGGAGGAGACAACAGTCCTTTTATGGTGCTTCATTCCTTGTATCAACACACACACGCACACACAATGTGAAATCTCCAAGGCAATACTGATGCATATTGATGAGTTAGGATAACTAGGGTGTGCCGTGATACTTTGCTTAGATATTTTGGGTTAGCCACTTGAGTCGTTTGAGTTTTGGATCATTGGCTTTGTCGCTTTTTCTTACGTTTTGGCCTGGCTGGGACCACTCAGGGCCGCTTCCAAGGCTGCCCTGCATCCGGAATTTCCTGGACATATGGGAGTCGGAAACAGTGTCATCAAAAATAGCTCAGAAAAGCTCAACAACTTTGGGCAAAACTAAGGAAAGCTCAACAGCATTTGAAATATGGCAACCAAAATATATAAAAACACGATAAAACTTCAAACATTAAAAAGTTCCTTTAAAAGGGCTGCCTTCAGGTGTCTTCTAAAAGTCAGAGTGTTGTTTATTTCCTTGCCATCTGATGGGTGGGCGCCACCACCGAGAAGGCCCTCTGCCTGGTTCCCTGTACCTTCACTTCTCGCAGTGACGGAACCGCTAAAAGGCCCTCGGAGCTGGACCTCAATGTCTGCACAAACGTGCAGTTCAATTCATTGTATAAATTGCACAAAGTTGGCGGTTGTTGCCCCGTCCACTGTTGCCCCGCCCCTGCCCATGTAGTTCCCCAGGAAGTTGGGAAGCAGGGAATGCTCCCCTCAGGCTGAAAAAGGTTCCCCATCCTTGTCTTAGCAACCCTTCTGTCATCCTTATGCAATGAAAAGCTGGATCGGTTGTCTGCTTCTAAGAAATGATGTAGTCGCTCAGATATGTGACCAGAAACTAGGACGAAGGAACTCCGGAATTCCTCGCATGAAGGCAACGACTTAGTCTACGGCTGAGCCAACCATTCCCTACTCCCAGCAACTAGTTTCTCCCTTTATCATCAAGCCATCAAGGCATCGCGCTCCATCATTGTTGGGGAGGGAGTGGAAACATTTCAGGAATGTTTACTGAAGATTCTCACCATGTCACAGGAAAAGGACAGAGGATAAAATATTGCAGTGGTGATTAATCTTTTTGAATCGTCATTCCAAGGAGTTTGGGGCGGCATCTTCACTGCCATGCCCTCGCTTGTAAGGGACACCTGCTGTTGGCATGTCACATTCAAAGAGCGGGCAATCTGTCAATTTCAGGGGTGGTCAAGTCTGTCAATTTCTCATTTTTCCAGTCTTAAATTCAGATCTCCACTATTCCACATCAGTTTGTGATTTGGGGGTGGGGGGTAAATATTTTTTATTTAATTTTATATTGCATATAAGGCAGATGGAAGAGTTATGAATCTTAAAGGTTAAAGACCCCTGGACAGTTAAGTCCAGTCAAAGGTGACTATGGGGTTGCGGCACTCATCTCACTTTCAGGCCGAGGGAGCCGGCGTTTGTCCACAGATAGCTTTCCGGGTCATGTGGCCAGCATGACTAGACCGCTACTGGCGGACGAAGGACTGTGACGAGTGTCAGAGCACATGGGAACACCATATACCTTCCTGCCGCAGCGGTACCTACCAGTATTTATCTACTTGCACTGGCATGCTTTCGAACTGCTAGGTTGGCAGGAGCTGGGACAGAGCAACGGGAGCTCACCCCGTCGCGGGGATTCGAACCGCCAACCAGCCCAAGAGGCTCAGTGGTTTAGACCACACCGCCACCTGCGTCCCCATGAAACTTAAAAGAGGAGCTAAATAGCTCAGTTGGTAGAGCATGAGACCCCTAGTCCCAGGGTCGTGGGTTCGAGCCCCTTGCTGGATTCCTGCATTGCAGGGGGTTGGTACTAGCTGACCGTCATTGCCCCTTCCAACGTGACAATTCTATGGTTCTGTCAAAAGTATACAATCAGCACGTAAAATAAGTAGTTGCACATGGGTTAAAATAACAAAGTCCTGAGAATCCGGCTTTGGGGCTTCCGGGTTCAGCGCCAGCGCCGATCGGCGGGGTTTCGGCTCGTCTCCGAGACGGCCCGTCCCTGCTAGAAGTGGGGAGGGCAGCGAGAGCGACGCTGCGCCCCTTAGAACCTCGGGAAGGGCGTCCCGGGGGCAAATTTGCTCGGCACAGCCCCAATCCGGACTCCCCAACCCTTCGGCTAGCTCTAATAAGAGCTCCGGAGCGAGGAGGGTAGAAGTCGCGGGGGCCATTTTGAGTGGCAACGTTATTCTAGCAGGGAGAAGCTTCAAGCCGAAGGCGGAGAGCGCTGGATTCTTCCGAAAATTAAACGATTGGAAAAGACTGTAAGTAACCTCACGATTTGGATTATAAAACAATTTGGATCTGGGAGAGAGGGGAGAAAAGAGGAAGCCACCCCCCCCCCCCACGGCAACAAAAGAGACATTAAATAGAAACCCGAAGCCGTAAACAGAAGATTTGCAATTCAAAAGGATCCCTCAAAGGCATCAAAGAGAATCTCCCCTTTGATGCAGGGTGAAAGGGGAGAGAGAGAGACTGTGGTCGTGAGTGCCCTGCAGCAAGAGGTAAAGACTAAGAAAAACCTTTCTTTTCCTCGGGAGCCGGCAGCCCAGACAACCCAGTGAGTTGATCAGGATTTATAAGTCAATTTTTATTTCACTTTGTATTTCTGGACTTTGTGGAATTTCTTTTTTGGTTTAAATGTTTGTGAAATGTGAGTTCGAACTTTATTGTTAATAAGACTTGAAGAATGCAGCCAGCTTGTTAAAATGGAGTCGAGAAAATAAACTGTGATCATATTCCACCCCACGTGACAAGTTTTGACCTTGGCAGGATTGAACTATGTCAACAAAAAAGTGTTCCCCTGAGTTCCAGCGGTCTGTTTTGACCTTAATGTGGGAAACAAGAATAGAGCTATGTCAAGAGGAGACACGACGGCAAGAGTTACAGCAAAAATTTCAGATGGTGATGGCAGAATATGATTTTTTAGAAGATGAAGCTTTTGACACTGAAAAAGATGAATGTGAGAATGACAATGATGGTGACTGTGATTTGGAAGGAAAAGATGAAGATGAGGACTGTGATGATTCAACACAAAATGAAGCACACCACGAAAAAAATGATGACTTTACTCTACAAAAAGTTGGATGGAGTGCCCTGCCTTTGAGGGGGGCACGATTGGTATTATTGGAACTCCAGAACGCCCACAGGGAAGAAGGAAAAAATATGCAGAGAAGAGAAGAAATTCAGGGGTCCTGTATGGTGGCCTGGATGGCAAAAGACTGTAAACAGGGGGTGGGGTGAAGGGAAAGTGATGTTGTGATTATAAGGATGGATTAACAGGTTTATAACTGGTCTGCTGATTATGGAATTTGCTGGATTGGGGGGGTGGAGCCGGTAATCGGGGATGTAAGGTTAAATTGAGAATAGTTATAGTTTTAAAAGTGAATGGATTTTGGAAAAATGTGAAAATATGGAGGCTTATAGAGGGAGAAAAAATTAGGCACGGGAAGATAAAATGGGAGTTTGATTTTTCAGTGAGTTGAATATTAGATGAAAATGTTAACAATTGATTTATAAGTTGTATAAGATACAAAGGTGTATTTTTATAAAGTAAGAAACTGTTGCAGATGATAAAAAAGGGATGAAAACCGGGGAAGGGGGGGGGAGGGGAAGCCCACAAAATATGGTTTTACAATTATGAATGTAAGGAAAATTTTTCTGTTTTGTATTGTTTTTTTCTCTTTTTTTGCCCTTTCTTTTTTCTCTTTTTTCCTATTTCTATTTTTCTCTTTTTTTGGTATGACAATAGATGGTTGGATGGATGGCCTCCTGCGTACTGCCCTGGTTTGCTGGAGCTCCCTGGTGGCAGGGGGGGGGCTTTGGGGTCAGGGGAGGGGGAGGAGGACAGAAATCCAAGCATAAAATGGACCATCTCTGACTGTTCACATACATGGGATACTTCTGTGGCAGGGGAGGACCCATGTGGGTGGGTAGGAAGGAGGTGGAAAAGGTGTTTATGTATGTACCGTTTTGTTTTTTTGTATTTTGTAAAATTAATAAAAAGTATGTTTAAAAAATAATAATAAAATAACAAAGTCCTAGTCATGAGAAGAAAAAGTGCCACGAGTTTTGCCTTCACATAAAGAATATTAGCGTTATCTGATTACCAAGTCTAGTTCAAGATCTGCCAGGCCTCTGGCGAGGATTGTCTAAAACAGGCCTGAGCAACCGGTTGATTGCAGGCTCTCCCTGGTCGATCCTGGTCGATCTTCAGTGATCGCCCCCCCCTTAACTTTGGTGAAGCCTCCCCAAAAAAGCTCAACAGCTCTCATCAATCTAATGGGTAGATCACTGCCAGTTTATTTATAGTGGGAGTAGATCGCAGTCTCTTGGGAGTTGGACACCCCTGGTCTAAAAGTTGGACAATCCTGGTCTAAAACATGGTGACATGTGATAAAGGAATGCCAAATCCTATAAAAAGTGTCTGGATGGTTCTAGCCCTTGTCAAAATCTCTCTCTCACACAGACACACATCTGTATATACTGAACACTTTTCACAGAAATTCCAATATGTTTCATACTTTGCTGCTCCTTTCAGATCAGACCACTTCCATCCCTTCCAGGGTGGCTATTTTTGTGTCGCTGAATGTAAATCTCACCAGGGAGTGGTTTTAGTAAACTTTCCATTTTGTTACTTGTCCCTGGAGTCTTTTAGTATGATGCAATTCTTAGTAATTATTATTGTGATGATTCTCTGTTTTGATCAGTACTATTTTATATATTTGAACAAAGAGTCTTTTCGAACACTAGCCATTGACTAGTGATTGATACATAGAAAGAAACATACATAGATACATAGAAAGAAAGGCAAGAATGTTACTTGCCCCAAAATGGAAAGAAGTAGAAGTCCCAGCAAAGGAAGAATGGATACAAAAACTTACGAAATATGCAGAAATGACAAAATTCACCGGAAGAGTAAGAAATCACCGGAAGAGTAAGAAATCAAGATAACAATCTTTTCATAAAAGAATGGAAATGGTTTATTGAATATTGACAGATAAGTTGTAAATGGATAAGAACATTGGCAGGGTTATTGTAATAACCTGCAGTTTTGTAAGAGTATATATTTAAAGTAGATGACTAAATGAGCAAACTAAGGCAGGGAGAGATTTTACTTTCTTTGGTTCCGTGATCACTGCAGATGGTGATAGCAGTCATGAAATTAAAAGACGCCTGCTTCTTGGGATAAAAGCGATGACAAACCTAGACAGCATCTTAAAAAGCAGAGACATCACTTTGCCGACAAAGGTCCGTATAGTTAAAGCTATGGTTTTCCCAATAATGATGTATGGAAGTGAGAGCTGGACCATAAAAAAGGCCAAAGGATTGATGCTTTTGAATTATGGTGCTGGAGGTGACTCTTGAGAGTCCCATGGACTGCAAGAAGATCAAACCTATCCATTCTGAAGGAAATCAGCCCTGAGTGCTCACTGGAAGGACAGATCCTGAAGCTGAGGCTCCAATACTTTGGCCACCTCATGAGAAGAGAAGACTCCCTGGGAAAGACCCTGATGCTGGGAAAGATGGAGGGCACAAGGAGAAGGGGACGGCAGAGGACGAGATGGTTAGACAGTGTTCTCGAAGCTAAGAACATGAGTCTGACCAAACTGCGGGAGGCAGTGGAAGACAGGAGTGCCTGGCGTGCTCTGGTCCATGGGGACACAAAGAGTCGGACACGACCAGACGACTAAACAACAACAACAACATCAAAAGTTAATTTGGATATGCAAAAGATATTTTTTTAAAGGTCTCTCTTTTTTATTATTAAAGGTTTTCTTGAGTTACAGAAATATATGCGATGTCTCTCATAACATGTTTACAAATCAGTTTCATTTGTTGAGACATTGGGAAGAAAGAGGGGATAGAAGATATTTTTTTAAAAAATTAAGGGACCATAGAAAGGGGGGGGGAGGAAGTCAAGTTTTGAAATGTTGGAATGATTGTAAAATTAGTGAAATGTATAAAACTGGAAAGCACACAAAATATACATAAACAGAAAGGTACATTTCAGAATAGGTAAAGGTAAAGGGGCCCCTGACCATCAGGTCCAGTCGTGTCCGACTCTGGGGTTGCGGCGCTCATCTCGCTCTATAGGCCGAGGGAGCCGGCGTTTGTCCGCAGACAGCTTCCGGGTCATGTGGCCAGCATGACAAAGCTGCTTCTAGCGAACCAGAGCAGCGCACGGAAACGCCGTTTACCTTCCCGCCGGAGCGGTCCCTATTTATCTACTTGCACTTTGATGTGCTTTCGAACTGCTAGGTGGGCAGGAGCTGGGACCGAGCAACAGGAGCTCACCCCGTTGCAGGGATTCGAACCGCCAACCTTCTGATCAGCAAGCTTTAGACTCTGCGGTTTAACCCACAGAGCCACCTGGGTCCCACATTTCAGAATACTGCAGCTCAATTGTTGAAAGAAGTGAAGCCTTGTCAGCACAAAATTCCTGCTCTCAGAGATCTGTATTGGTTGCCAATTTGCCACTGGGCCAGGTTCAAGTTGTTACTCTTAGTATACCAAGCCCTTAGCAACTTGGGACCAGTTGACCTGCAAGATCGCCTTATTCCATCGACGCCTACTCGACCGTGTAACACCCATTCCACATTTGTAAGAAAACAATCTTTTAGTGTGGCTGCACCCACACTTTGGAACTCCCTGCCTATTGACATTAGACGGGCACCTTCGCTGAACTTTTTTTTTTTTGGTACCTGCTAAAAACATGTTTGTTTAGGCAACACCTACTCAGAAGCATGGAGTCCTGATGTGTGCTTTAATCTCTTTTTAGCGTATCACTGATTTTATCTGTTTTAATGTTTTAAATTGTTGATTTTGACTGTTGTTTAATTTTATTTTGACAAAGTAATAATCATAAATAAATAAGAATAAAAATGTGCACCCCACCTCCGAGACCATTCCATTGTAACTATCCAGCCTCCCAGAATTTCAACACCTCTTGCGATGGTCTGACCCCTTTCCATTTTAGCAGTACAAATTCAACAAACATCCTCCATATCTCCTCAAAATAATTTCTCCTGCACATTCCCCATCTTACCTCGATGACACATGTTCATTTATCATTAATAGTTATATCCCACACCTCTTTATACCATTACTGTATTCCATTTTATATTCTGCTTGCCCCTTCCACTTCCTAGCTATCATAATGCGTGCAGCTGTCAATACATTTGTGAGCAAGTCCTTCCTAGCCTGCGATCCTTCTACCCCATCGTAAATTGATAATAATGCTACCTCTGGACTTTCGGTCAGCTTTAACTCGGTGATTTCTGTTATATCCTTAAACACCCTTTGCAAAAAAGAAAGAAAGAAAAGTATGGTACCTATTTACACCCCCACCACATGTGAACATAACACCCTGTTTCCTGGCATCCTTGACTGGTTTTATTGATCGTTTTTTTCATTCTTTTTTCTGGAAACGGCTTTGAATTTGTTTGTTTACAA
Source organism: Zootoca vivipara (assembly GCF_963506605.1). Classification (NCBI taxonomy): domain Eukaryota; kingdom Metazoa; phylum Chordata; class Lepidosauria; order Squamata; family Lacertidae; genus Zootoca; species Zootoca vivipara. The sequence continues at coordinate 34,770,440 of NC_083292.1, read as the reverse complement.
TCGAGCGATATATTTATCTTATGATAGAAATAGATATATGATTAACAACACAGTGTTGTTTTTAATAATAATAATAATAATAATAATAATAATAATAATAATAATAATAATAATGTGGCAAAATGGTTCCTCCTACACCAGCTGCTCTGATCAAAACGAGGTGATGCTGTTTCCAAGGGGACATTTATAGAATGTTGAGGGTGGAATGTTCAGAAGGGCTTCATTCATCCATCCATCCATTCATTCATCCATCCATCCATTCACTAAAGCTCTGTGATGCTGCTGGTACTATCATCTAGGCTGAGGCCACATGGTGTTACTACACCCGATGTCTACATGCTGTTTCCCTTTCTTGCTTATTTTCTTTCTTTGTTTTCATCAGCTCATTTCCTGCTAGTTAAATAAAACCACCTTTCCATCCCCACCGGGGTGATGTCATCTGTTGTCTGCCACTAATGATGAGAGGGTTGATGGGAGCACATTCCAGGCTTACGAAAAGGAAGTGCTTTTTTAAAAAAATCAGACAAACGTGACAATTACACTGTGGAACTCTCCGCCACAGGATGTGGGTGCTTGAGAGGCCAGGAATCTGGAAAGCCTCCAGATGGAGACATGCCAAGATGACGCCAGAGATATTTCATGCCTTGAATAGTTTCAAAGATGGAATGCAAAGGATCCAATTTTCTGAGGCTCAAACGAAAGGCTGTTTATCACCGGCTGCCATCATTCGGCATGCAGAGTGCTTTATTATTCTAATCTTATTTATCTGCACTGTGATCATTTGGCTGAGATCTGGAACCTACCCAAGGCCATCCAGGGAGCCTTGCAAGCGACAAAGCTCTCCCTCACATGCACTCTAACCACTGCTCAATACTGCCCTCCAGCTCATCTTGACACTCTTTAGGGCTACATAGGAATGAAGCAGTTTGTTATAATGAAGTACACTGGGCTAGTTTTAAAAAATTCCTAGTCCTGGGACGACTGAATTGATTGGCAGTGACTATAGCTATGAGAAGTCATTCTTCTCCATTCTGCCCTGCATTTTCGGCACGCAGCCTTGCTTCTGTTCTGCCACAGTTAGTCTTCCACCAAAAACGACATTATTTTGTCTTGCTGTTCTGTGTCACAAAATCACGTGACTTATGTAACCTACGCAATTTAAATATACACAGATGTATCTAAGAAAGTCAAAAGCAAGGATTGCTGCCGAATCTCGGATCTAATAATAATAATAATAATAATAATAATAATAATTTGTTAGTTATACCCCGCCCGTCTGGCTGGGTTTCCCCAGCCACTCTGGGTGGCTTCCAACAGAATATTAAAATACAATACTCTATTAAACATTAAAAGCTTCCCTAAACAGGGCTGCCTTCAGGTGTCTTCTAAAAGTCTGGTAGTTGATTTTTCTCTTTGACATCTGGTGGGAGGGCATTCCACAGGGCAGGTGCCACTACCGAGAAGGCCCTCTGCCTGGTTCCCTGTAACCTCACTTCTCGCAACAAGGGAACCGCCAGAAGGCCCTCGGTGCTGGACCTCAGTGTCCGGGCAGAACGATGGGGGTGGAGACGCTCCTTCAGGTATACATTAACCTTTGGACATCTTCCAACAGGCTATGTTAAAATGAATTCCTGATGTGCTTGGAATAAAGGCATCCCCCCCCCTTTCCTTCTGTTGACAGCAATGAGTCTGATTAGGTTCAGACAAGGACTGGGATCCCTGTGATACAAAGGAGGCTTGTCTCACAGGTGACACACCTGCCCAACCTTGAGCTCCTTGTCAGAATTGCAGATCCGCGCTGAAACCCAGAAGCGCAACACAGTCGTGACAGTGAGGCCTTCTTTGCCAGCCAGACTGGAGTGATGACACACACATCCCATAATGATCCAGGGTGTGAGCTGTTCCCCAGAGGGTGGCTTGATAGGAAATATCCCACAATCCCTCTACACACAAACACTCTCTTTCTTTTTACAATAGGATAGTTTCATGTTTTTATCCTGCGTTTTATTCTGTGAACCGCCTTGAGGATCTTATGATGGGGGGCAGGATATGAATCTAATAAAATCTAATAAAATCTAATGATATTAATCTAATAAAAGTAAGTAAATAAATAAAAACAAATATTTAAGGCTCAGAGCTGATAAATCAGGGAGACTCCTGCATTAAGAACCTCGGGAAGGACGTCCTCATGGACTGGGCGGCGAGTCCTTTGATTCCCTTGAAAACATAAGACATGAATTATTTAACCTTTCGTTTGTTGCATTTCACTTCTGACTTTTCCTCCTCGCCATCGACTCTCCCCAAAGTGCCCTGTGAGGTAGGTCAGGCTGAGAGGGAGAGACTGCCCCGAAGTCACCCAGTCAGCTCCATTGGGTCGCCCAGATCCTGGTTCTGGGAACTGTAGTTTACCCCTGACAGAACTAAATCCCCCATCAACCCCCTTTTAAAAAACTACAGTTCTCAGGGTTCTTTGAGGGAAGCCATGAGCTTGACCAAGGAGGTCAAGGTGGCATACGTTCTCCTCTTCCCAATTCTATTCTCACAACAACCCTGTGAGGTAGGTTGGGCTGAGAGTGAGCGAATTGCCGAACGTTGCCCGATGAGCTCCATGGCTCAGTGAGGGGGGATTTGAACCCGGGTCTACCAGGGACTCTAATCACTACAACACATTAAGCTTTTTCCATGAATCCAACATCATCATCCAGAGTTGTCTTCCCCAACTGGGTGTCCTCTGGTTGTTGCAGGAACTCCCATCAGCCCTTGCTGCCAGTATGGTCAATGCTCAATGGCGATGGGAGTTGTAGTTCCACAATGCTCTTGAACTCTGAACTCCCATCAGCCTGAATGAGCATGCCCAGTGGACAGGGATTATGGGAGGTGTAGTTCAACAATGTCCTCGGGCTCAAGCTCCTATCAGACTCAAGTCATCATGGCCAATGGGCAGAGATGATGGAAGTTGTAGCTCCAGTAGGGAACATCTGGTTTCTTGTAGCTTGAAGCATATTAGGTCTCTTAAATGTACAGGGACCTTTGTATAGGTCAATAAAAGTAAAATTGATTCTAATTCTATTTGTACTTGGGTTACTTTTTTCATTCCATCTTTTATTTGTGTTCTGAAATGTCCTGGCCTCTCTTTTTTTGCACTTTTCACCAGAGGAAAATAAAATCTCTACGGCTTCATTCATATCCTCTGTGCTGGCGTCTAAATTTATACTGATCTTGTGGAGTCTTTCTGCTGTCCTGAACAATTTGGTCATTACTTCAAAATGGTTTTCTCGTGTATGAAAAGCTATGCCTCACATTCCATGAACTCCCCGATACCAGGCATCATTCAATAATCTCTCCTAAAACAGTACAGACTGTAATCTGTATATTTGCTTTTATTATTATTATTATTATTATTATTATTATTATTATTATTATTATTCAGAGCATTACTGCTCTTTGGCCAGAGAAGCTCCCAGAACAGCTTACAGATCAATAAAAAGAACTGAGTCCCTGCTCTGGGGCTTACCTGCTAAAAAGACACAACACAAAAGGAAAAGGCGATGGGAAGGGAAAAGGAAAACATGTGAAGCCAGGCACCGAATTCTTAACATTGCAAGGTTCTTAGATATGCATACCTTGATTTAAAAGCAAAACCCCAAATTCTTCTCCGACCTCAGAATTAACTTAGCATCCCTCTTTCTTTCTCACACGCAGCAGGAAATGCCTCTTCTATTAAAGATAAGGCCTTCAGCGATGCATACTTACGGTAATCACTTTTAAAAATGAAATCCTTCTTGTTTCAGCACCATTGCAATATTCTTACTCTATGACAATGCTTTAATTGATCGAACAATTCAGACGATGACAACTCTACAAAGATTTCTTTAATTGCAATGTCACATCTAGACATCCAAACGCTGTGGGGCACTGGCCCCTCAATATGTAAAATAGCAAACATGTACATAAAATACATATCATGTTAAGTCTAGTCTATGAAAACTGCGGAAAGTGGGGGCAGCTGGTTGAAATGCAAAGCTGTTCCCCACAATCAGTGCCGGATTTATGTATAAGCTAAACAAGCTATAGCTTAGGGCCCCACTCTCTTGGGGCCTCCCAAAAAAATTAAAGAAAAAAACCTAGATGTACATTTCCAAAATATAAGATAAAAAACAAATAAAATAAAACCTACATACAGCAACAGTGTTTTGTGTTGTGTAGGTTCCTATTTTGTTATGTGCAAATGGCTTTAGATACCTATTAGGTCCATAAATTACCATATAACATATATTCAACACAAAAGACAGCGACAATTTGTTGTCGACAAATGACAGCTGGACATATAAAGGGCCCCATTCGCTTCAGTAGCTTAGGGACTCATCAAACCTAAATCTGGCCCTGCCCACAATACAGTGGTACCTCGCAAGACGAATTTAATTCGTTCCGCGAGTCAATTCGTTTTGTGAAAAATTCATCTTGTGAATCGCGGTTTCCCATAGGAACACATTAATTAAATTTCAATGCATTCCTATGGGAAACCGCGATTCACAAGACGAATTTTTCGCAAAATGAATTTGTCTTGCGAGTCACCATCTGATCGCAAGACGCATTCGTCTTGCGAAAAATTCATCTTGCAGGGCATTCGTCTTGCGAGGTACCACTGTACAATGCATTTTTGTATGTTGTGTTCCTGAACATATGCATTTGGGGGGCATAATTTACCCCTAGCAGATGCATTTTTGTAGACAAGACTTGGCTGCACTGCAAAAATCTGGAGAAGTGTGAATTTCAAAGGATAGCTGTGCAAAATTAAGGAGGTTCACCTACAGATGGAGGTAAACAATAATACCACTCTAATCACTGTGAAGGCGGTTTATCAAGTCACCATCATCTGTGGGCATGATAATGTCAGGTAACTGATAGGTGAATGGCTGCACTTCCCTCCCAGATTTTCCCCACAGGAAACGTGCCACCAGGCAGGATTGAACTCTCTGCTCATCAGCTGATGAGTGGGGGCTAAATCTTGCTCCTTTAGTTGCATACCAGTTCTCTGGGGAGGGAGGCGGAAGGGGCAATTTCAGCAAATCCAATCCTTCTCCCTGTGCATCAAGCTGATATTGATGCCAGTGATGACAAATGATTGACATGGGGGTGTGGTTTGGGGGAAATGGCCTTTTAGGCAAAATTGGGTATATTAGATATACAGGTGGGTGGTGTTGGAGGAGACTCTTGAGAGTCCCATGGACTGCAAGAAGATCAAACCTATCCATTCTGAAGGAAATCAGCCCTGAGTGCTCACTGGAAGGACAGATCCTGAAGCTGAGGCTCCAAGACTTTGGCCACCTCATGAGAAGAGAAGACTCCCTGGAAGAGACCCTGATGTTGGGAAAGATGGAGGGCACAAGGAGAAGGGGACGACAGAGGACAAGATGGTTGGACAGTGTTCTCGAAGCTACGAACATGAGTTTGACCAAACTGCGGGAGGCAGTGCAAGACAGGAGTGCCTGGCGTGCTATGGTCCATGGGGTCACGAAGAGTCAGACACGACTAAACGACTAAACAACAGCCATGTTGATCTGTCATAGTCATAATAAATAACAAGATGAAGTATGAATTTATTTATTTTTAAATAATTCCAGTGGCACCTTTAAGATCAACTAAATATAAGCTTTCAAGGTATCAGCTTTCGTGTGTAATACACACTTCATCAGATACTCACTCACGAAAGCTCATACCTTGAAACCTAGCCAAATGTCTCCATCGACAATGGAGTTAACCATTGAGGCTTTGGCACTGCCGTGCACTTTGTAATATCTGGTACTGCTGCCCCCTCTTGGAGACAGGATACTGGGTAAATGTTTTTTTGTTTAAATGCTTTTTTGTTTAAACACCCTGGCCGCTCTGGCTGCCCATACCTTGGGCCTTACACACCGGCACAGAGCGTGGGCGATGCTCTGTATCACCAGCAAGAAGAACAAGAAGGACCGTGAAGCGCATCCTCCGGTTTTGCAATGGCTTGCCTGATGATGCCAGGTGAGTTGCAGAGCCGCGCCAGGAGGAACGCCCCAAAAAGGGTGTCTGAGGCACAGGAGGGGAAGACATATTTCTCATTAAAAGGAGGTGGGGCTGGCCTCGTGACACAGGCATTGGGTGGATGCAAGAGGTGGGAGGTGTCTAATCTCATATAGCCCAGCCAACATTTGGACGAAACAGGCAGACGGACTCAGAAGTCTTTGGTCGACGAGAGACACACAGCACACTACACAACCATGCCAGGTAAGGAACATCCAACACATCGCGGTCTGTTTGTTTACCGCACGGGGGAAAGGGCTTCCTTCTCAGGACCCTACGGTGAGACGTTGGTCTTCTTTCAACCTGGAATGTAGCTAGGAAGTTTCTGAGGACATGTCTCTACAGGTCTTGGTGGAGCAAGTGCCGTCGTTTGATGGGTGTGTCAGGGAAATGTCCCTGGGAAGCAAAAAGATCTGGGATGAAAGAGATGTGGGGGTTGGGATCAGAATTGGGGAAAGGAATAACGAACCCAGAGCTGGTCTTAAAGGTAAAGGGTAAAGGGACCCCTGACCATTAGGTCCAGTTGTGACCGACTCTGGGGTTGCGGCGCTCATCTCGCGTTATTGGCCGAGGGAGCCGGTGTACAGCTTCCAGGTCATGTGGCCAGCATGACAAAGCCGCTTCTGGCGAACCAGAGCAGCACACAGAAACACCGTTTACCTTCCCGCGGTAGCGGTACCTATTTATCTACTTGCACTTTGACGTGCTTTCGAACTGCTAGGTTGGCAGGAGCAGGGACTGAGCAACGGGAGCTCACCCCGTCGCGGGGATTTGAACCGCCAACCTTCTGATTGGCAAGCCCTAGGCTCTGTGGTTTAACCCACAGCGCCACCCGCTGGTCTTAGGGTCTCGCTAAACCACTGGGTCTGGACTCGGGTTGGGCTATGCTCAAAATCTTGCACGATCTCCTTCGTTTACTGGATTCCAGAAGCTCACCAATGTGCGTGAAAGTTATGCAGACAAAGGATCTAAATTAGGGGTAGGCAACCTTAGGCCCGGATGTGGCCCAATCGCTTTCTCAATCCGGCCCACGGACGGTCTGGGAATCAGCATGTTTTTACATGAGTAGAATGTGTCCTTTTATCTAAAATGCATCTCTGGGTTATTTGTGGGGCCCGCCTGGTGTTTTTACATGAGTAGAATGTGTGCTTTTATTTAAAATGCATCTCTGGGTTATTTGTGGGGCATAGGAATTCATTCATTCCCCCCCACTTCAAAATATAGTCCAGCCCACCACATGGTCTGAGGGACGGTGGACCGGCCCATGGCTGAGAAAGGTTGATCTAAATCCTAACCAATCTGTGACTGATGAAACCATCGGACTATAGGGAACTATTCTACTGAGTCAGACCAGAGGTCCACCTAGCCCCAAAACTGTCCAGTTTTAGGAAAGGAATCTGTTCCTCCCACCCCTTCCAGGAGATGCCTGTGATTTAACCTGGGAACTCTCCATGAAAACCATCCCTTCTGGCCCTGAGATACAGCCTTTCCCCTGAAAAAGTGTGTAAATCATACTTGGGAGAATCTCTCTCACATCAAGTCCAGCATTCTTAGCAAGAATCCATCCACTATGTGGTCAGCCGATGGCCCATGAGTGATCTGCTCTGGTACAAGGCAGCTTCCTAAGTTTTTAAGCTTCAGTATAAGAGAGACCGAGCTGCTTCTGAATACCGGTTACTGGGATCCACAGGTGGGGCTTGTGTTCGAATCCTGGTTGCCGGTTTCCCACAGGCACTGTTTGAACTGCCGGCCACTGTTTGAACAGGATGCTGGACTAGATGGGCCATTGGCCTGATCCGGCAACAGGCTTTTAAGGACAGGGGTTCTGCGTGGAGAACTTGCACTTCTCCACATTTTGCGATGCTGTGATGTGTCTGAAAAACGCACCCGCCAGGGTGAAGCATGTGTATAAATGCGCATAGCACGTATGTGAAGACGGCTCGACAAAGATTGCTTGACGAAAAAATGTGTGTATCAGGAGAAATCTTTAGGAAAGTGCTGGTGTGTTTTCAAGGGGATTTTAAAAGGAAGCTGCAACCAGATGTGGAAATATGGATAACTTTAATACTGGGGAAATGAGAAATGGAGAAACAGTGAAGCCGGCATGTTTGCTCATCCCCAGGCATTGCTAACCGCTTTTTGAAAACAGGGATTTCCATAGGGCCTAAGTACAACGCATTTGGTCTGAACCCAACCCACTGCTCTTGTCCACCTCTCTGAGATGATGATGATGATGATGATTGAAATGGCACATTAGTTTAGGTGCTCCCTTTCCAAGGATGAAAGGCAGCTGTCTGTCTATATCAGATTAGGTTTAATGGTCCTAGGACAGCCTAAAAAAGGAATGACTTTTAAGCCACTTGGATGACTTTTAAGACATCTGAAGGCAGCCCTGTGTGGAGAAGCCTTTTAATGTGTACTGTTTTATTATGTTTTTATATATGTTGGAAGCCACCCAGAGTGGCTGGGACAACCCAGTCATAGAATCATAGAATCATAGAGCTGGAAGAGACCACAAGGGCCATCCAGTCCAACTCCCTGCCAAGCAGGAAACACCATCAAAGCATTCCTGATATATGGCTGTCAAGCCTCTGCTTAAAGACCTCCAAAGAAAGAGACTCCACCACACTCCTTGGTAGCAAATTCCACTGTCGAACAGCTCTTACTGTCAGGAAGTTCTTCCTAATGTTTAGGTGGAATCTTCTTTCTTGTAGTTTGAACCATTGCTCTGTGTCCGCTTCTCTGGAGCAGCAGAAAACAACCTTTCTCCCTCCTCTATATGACATCCTCAGATGGGCAGGGTATTATATTATTATTATTATTATTATTATTATTATTATTATTATTACACACTGACTGAAGTCCCACAGAACAGAGCTGGACTTTATTCCCAAGGAAGCATGCACAGGCTTTCATTGCAGAATAAACGAATCAGATCCTTGGTCCATCTAACTGAGGGCTTTCCCCAACCTGGTGGCCTTCAGACATTTTGGACTACAACTCCCATTAGCCTCAGACAACGGTCAGGACGGATGATAGCAGAAGTTCAATACCACCTGGAGGGTGCAGACCTACCTTAAGATGCCAGATTTTGAACTCGGGACCTTCGACATACAAGGCAGATGTCCGACTACCGGGTACATTGGCAACTTGCATAAGGGCTGCGGCTCAGCGGCAGAGCAGCTCTCTTGCATGCAGAAGGTGCCAGGATCAACTCCCCCCATGGCTTTTCCAGGTGGGGCTGGGAATGTCTCCTCCCTGAAGACTTGGAGAGCAGCTGCCAGACAACACTGAGCAAGATAGATCAATGGCGCTGGAGAGGTCCAGTTGGAATACAAGCAGCATCCATAACTCAGTGGAAGAGGATGTTCTTTTGAACTGGAAGGATGAGGAGTAGGCATGGGGGCGGGTTTTCAAATTCAGTACAAGTTTGAAGGCAAGCCGATCAGGTTTGCGGCTGCTGAAATGATTTGAGAATTGAAATGGAGCCGTCTTTCGCAATTGAACTTTCTCTGAATTTTGCAACGCAGTTCTCCAACCAACCAAGGTTGACAAAAAAAAATATCGTATATTAGGGCAAAGTGTGCATGAAAGTTGACGCCTTGGTGAAAATAACTTTGAAGAATGCATTTTATTAGGGGAAAGGGCTTATTACACAAATGTGTACTTTTGTCAAAACTGTATATGGGGAAAAATGTAATTATTAGGTGAAATCCACTCCAAAATGCTGGTGGGTTTTCACGAGGTTTTTTTTTTAAAAAAAAAAAACCTGAAAATTGCTGCAGAAATGTGGAGACTCAAATTTCAAATTTCAAATCGGAAAAAATGAGGAATCCAAAAATGAGTAACCTAAACTGACAAATCCTTCTATTCCTAGCTGGGGGTGGGCAAAACTACCCATTTCAGTTGCTCTTGCTTTCTCCTATTTCCTATTGCCCTTCCTCTCATTGATTCATTTATTTTTGTCACGATCATTCATTACTCCAGAAATTTGCCTTGAGCCCCAATCATGGAGATGGGGTGGACACATATTTTAAATAAATGAATTCTCATTTCTAAAAAAAGAATGCCAGGGACAGATAAGTGTGTAAGCAGCCACCAAATTTGCAATGGGTCTTCAGCCACAGAATAAAAAGCCAGAATGACACAACTCTGGGCGGGGCGGGGGGGGGTCTATTATTATTATGTAAATGTAAATGTAAATGTAAATGATTGTTTTTATCATCATCCAAGCACATCCCCAAAGGTAAGGTTAAGGGTTAGAGTTGGAACACAGCACATTTGCTCCTAGCTGGGATGAAATGGAAGCAGTAATTAAAATGTTCCCAGGCCCACAGGATTCCAGCCTGTTATACTGCCTCAGCAACCTGGTTAAAATTGCTGATGAGCTCTAAATAATGAACTGGAATTTGGAAGATGATTGACAGCTGGGCTTCCCTAGCATGCTGTGACTTAGATCAGACAATTATTATTATTATTATTATTATTATTATTATTATTATTATTATTATTATTCCCCACCCATCTGGCTGTGTTTTCCTAACCACTCTGGGCGGCTTCCAGCAAAATATTAAAATACAATAATTCATCAAATATTAAAAGCTTCCCTAAACAGGGCTGCCTTCAGATGTCTTCTAAAAGTCAGGTAGTTGTTTATTTCCTTGACATCTAATGGGAGGGCGTTCCACAGGGCGGGCGCCACCACCGAGAAGGCCCTCTGCCTGGTTCCCTGTAACCTTGCTTCTCGCAATGAGGGAACTGCTAGAAGGCCCTCGGAGCTGGACCTCAGTGTCCGGGCAGAACAATGGGGGTGGAGACGCTCCTTCAGGTATTTGTAGCAACAGGCCAGGAAATACATATTTGTAGGAAATAGGAAGCCACCTTTAAGCATGTGCAGAGTGCTGAAGCCTCTTCTTTGAGGAGAGAGGACTCCCACAACAGCCAGCGTCATAGGTAGATAGCGATGGCATGGCAGGAACCTTCCAGGTAAGGAAGAACTCTTGCTATGTTCAGAAGAGAACCTCCACGTTCTAAGGCAGTCTACCGCAGAATGCTAAACGCTGGAAACAGCCAAGGCTCTGAGTCATGTGTTCTTTGGAATTGCAAGTGGGGGAGAGTTGCTGTGGTGCGCCCAGCATGCTGGCTTCCCATCTGGTTGGCTGCTGCGAGGACAGGATGCTGGACTGGATGGGCCATTGGCCTGATCCAGAAGCCAGGCTCTTCTGATGTTCTCAAAAATTGAATCAACCTTGCGAGAGCTTGCCAGACTAGGTGGGAAGGAACGGAGAAACCCGCCGAGGGTGTGGCATGGGCAAGCCCTCTCTTGCTTGGTCTGCTCTGCTAGGTACAAAACGCCTTTGAAACTTCACACACCAGGGCTGTTCCTCTTCAGCCGGCTTGTCTGCGGGAGAAAACATTTGCTGCATCTCTCTGATCCATTTGAAATGTCGGTGTACCAAATTCTGCCCTAAGCGGGTGCTTTTGTGCCCAGGGACACCCAGGGGGGTACCATGTTGGCTAACCCCCCCTTGCTGCTAGAATTAAAGGAGACAAGTTATTTCTGTTTCCTCTTGCTCATGTGTGGCTAATTTGCAGGATGCCGTCATCGGCCTCATAACATTCCTCCGCAGTGTCAGGACAGGCCAGAGAGACCAGCTCCCGGGTGGTTGGGCAAAAGTTTTTGCGGCACCTGTCCTGGTTCCCTATCGTGGTGGGTGGCAACGGCCTCCCACGCTTTCCTGCCTTATCACCCCGGAGCGATGCAGCTGACAGTGACGTGTCACATATACGCGCTGGCAAGTGGAGTGGCATCTAAGGGCAGAAGGCTCCCTGGAAGGAATTCCAAGGGTGGGGCAGAATGGACTGCTGGGCACCCGGATGGGGTCAATTTGATGGCATAAGAAGCTTGGCCAATAGGGTGGAAGCAGAACATCCCTGCCAGGGAGACGAGTGGGAAAGGATCGCATTCAGAATATCTGCCATGTTTTGCAATGGTTATTTTATGAATGGATCCCAGGTTATTTTATGAATGAATGGCTGTGGTCATTATGTGAATGAATCCCCGTGGCTCATTTATGAACGAATCCCTGCAGTGTCCTGGGATACTTTTTTTTTGTAATGGTAACAAAAATGCTGGAGAGACATCTCGCTGACCTGCTAAGAGTTCTTCCCTCACCCCTTCTTCATTCCCATCAGGTTATTCTGCTGATGGGACATTTGGGAAGGAGTGATATTGAAATCTTCCCAAAATATCTAAGCTTTGTTTTGGATTGGAACTGCAGGCCAGAAGAGTTTAATTTGGGGAGGGCGGGGGACCAAATTGCTAAACTGGTGGTCATCCAAAAATGTCCCCCTGCCTTTCATTTAATCAGCATTTTGTTACTTTTAAAATAATAGTGATAAGATAAGAATCATATCCCAAGAATGTTCCTACCACCAGAACTTTTTCAAAGCCTGAGGCAACTTCTGGGCAACTTTTGAGGGGCCACATGTCAGTGGTGGGTGGAGCCACAGGCAAAGTGGGTGGAGCAATGGACGCAAATTTTACCTCTGTAAAATAGGCTAGAATCTACTTGATTTTCTCTCTGGGCAAGCAGGAAGCAATTGCTATGTTTTTATGATGTTTATATTAATGTTTTTAAAATGTAATTCGCTTGAAGACCTCTGGGTAACAATAACCAACAAGTCGAATTAATACTAATCCTTTTAGTACTATACTATACTATACTATACTATACAGTAATACCTCGGGTTACGAACGCGATCCGTTCCGAATCGCAGTTTGTAACCCAAAAAGTTCGTAAACCGAACGCAACCCGAAGCGCCATTTTGCGCATGCGCGCACGTTGAAAACACTTCCGGGTTTGTGCAGTTCGTAACCCGAACTGTTTGCAAACCGAGGTGTTCGTAACCTGAGGTACGACTGTACTATACTATACTATACTATACTATACTATACTATACTATACTATACTATACTATACTATACTATACTATACTGTGGTACCTTGGAAGCCGTACGCCTTGGCTCCCAAACAAATTGGCTCCCGAATGATTGAAACCTGGAAGTGAGTGTTCTGGTTTTCGAACGATTTTCAGAAGCCTAATGTCCAGCGTGGCTTCTGCGGCTTTGGTTTTCGAACAGTTCCGGGAGTCGAACGGACTCCCAGAATGCATTCTGTTCGAGAGCCAAGGTACAACTGTCCGATACGATACGATACAATACGATACAATACAATACCGCTACTGCTGCTGCTGCTGCTGTATTACTGCTAATAGGAATATAAGTATCAGAGTTCAAGGACAGATTCCAGCCAGGAAAAAACACTCGGTGTGAGGCAGTGAGGGACGTGGCTTGGAGAGAAGCTATGTGGCCTAGGGAGCATTCCAAGGGGACCACATAGAGACAGCTGGAGGGCCACATTAGGCTCCTGGGACTGAGGTTCATTCCTCTAGATCTTTTGCCTCTGCTGGAGATCAGAGCTGGTTGAGATCCCTGCAGCCTGTCATGAGAGCCCCTAAATTGCTCTGATTCCTGCCCCCTCCAAACTCTACATAGGGGCAACAGAGAATTTGTTTCCCATTCCTGGTGCTTGAAGGAGAATTCAAGATGCCTGTCCCTTCCAGCAGAATTCGCCCTGATTTCCACAATGAACAGGATGTCACTTATGGAGGAGATCTGCGTAAACAACTGCATCATTATGATTAAACATAAATCAATCAAGAAGGTGACATCCAGATCAGGAAAGTTAAGGAGGCCAACTCCCACCTTCTTATTCTGTATTTTGTGGGAGGTTTTTCTTCTTCCTGGATGTTGTGACATCCTGTGACATCAGCCCATCCTGAAAAGTAGGAAAACACTTAATGAGGCTTTTATTGCTTAACCACTTTAAGCACTTCAGGTTCCTCCCTTTTAAAAGCAGCTCTGGACTTTGAATCTTTTTCAAAGGGCATGCAATAAATCTAGTAAATTTGATAACTGTTAATAGCAATGCTGTATGGATTATTGAGCCTAGGAGAAAGCAACTCCACAAATGTGGCCCTCCGTGTCGCTCTTACTGGCCCTCAGAACTCTCCCTCCAGCACTGGTCTATGTCTACGCTTGAGTTTTTGAAGGGGGTAATGTAGGGCTACCATACCTGGAATTTCCCGGACATATCCAGGATTAGTCCGTCGGAAATAGCGCGGAATTTCAGAAAATCGGGGGGAAATGTCCGGTAAAACCCAGGTGTATAGCAGCTCATGTCGGAAGTGTTTATTTTTTGGCAAATTTACTGGAAAATAGCTCAAAATCCTCTCTCTCCTTTTTGGGGGGAGATTTTGAATAAAAAAGTTCAACAACTTTGCAAAAAAGGAGAGATGTGCATTCAGAAACTCCCCACAGTTTCTAGGGGAATCTGACACTTCTCTTGCCCCGCCCACTGTTGGCATCATGTGCGGCCCCTGAAAGGTTACTTTGGAGGCAACGTGGCCCTCATGTTGAAATGGGGTTCCCACGTCCAGGGAAGCTGCACTGAGTGCAGGAAGCTGCAGCACAACCGCTGGCAAAAGCGAGTCCTTGTTATCGGATCACACTCCTGCTCAGCGATCGGTGCTGGGCCCCTTTGCTATGGGGCTGAGTTCACCTTGGAACTCCCTGCCTATTGACACCCAGGCAGGTTCCTTCACTGCATGATTTTCAGCGCCTGCTAAAGGCATTCTTGTTCAGCAAGCCTATTACTCTTACTATTAGGAATATATTTATCTACACACTGTCAACCTGACAGGGACTCAGGGCAGATTACAGATAAAAATAGGTCTGCTCGAATGTTTGGAAAGTTGATGAGTGTGTGTGTGTGTGTGTGTGTGTGTGTGTGTGTGTGTGTGTTTGTGTTGGGACTACAATTCCCATCATCCCTGACCACTGGTCCTGTTAGCTAGGGATGATGGGAGTTGTAGTCTCAAAACATCTGGAGGGATCGAGTTTGGGGAGGCCTGATTTAGTCTGTTGCCATTTTTTAAAATATAGTTTTTATTAAATTTTTCTAATTTACATTTCAAAATATTCTTTTAGGCGACCTTAAATCAACGACTTCCTTTCTTCTCTTTCTGTGGTTCATTTTGCATACCGTACATCCCTGCATATTTGACATATTTTTTCTTTTTAAAAAAATGTTAGGGGTACTCTCATTTTGACTCAAGGAAATCACCATTTTATAGTTCAAATCGGGGAAAATAAATACAGTAAATGGACAAAAGTACAAAGATTCACAAAATGTTTAGGGGTATGTGTACCCCTGTGCCCGCCCCCAGAAAAAAAGCACACTGAATGAAATACACACACACACACACACACACACACACACACACGTTTATCCATTTCAAAGTATCTTTTTATAATATACTGAAATAAAACAGATACTTAATCTAAAAAAAGAACAGAGGCAGGAAGAATGAAAAAGAGAAAGGGAAAAAGAAAAGAGATAGAGAGAGGAGAGAGAGAGAGAGAGAGAAAGAGAAGGTTAAAGACAGATGAAAGATTTTCAGTTCTCTGTCCTGCAGCTAAATAAAGTACAGTATTCTGTCATTAGCATCCAAACATTCTATATTTTATAAACCAAGCTGGCTGCCAATTCTTCTTATCGATAATTGCATTGTTTTATTTTTATTTTTTGCAAACCACTGAGGGTTTCCGTTTCCATTTTAACAATCAAGCGGTGTATAATTTTTATCAAATAAAATTAAAATAAATAAACAGGCTCCCTCGGTGGGAGCCCTGGGCTTAAAGCACATGTCTTCCCCCAACGAATCCTGGAGCTTCACCTGTCGCAGAGCTACAAATCCCTGCGCGTCCTGGGGGAATCTGCATGGAATCTCCAGCTCCCAGTATTCCTTGGGTGATAGGGCGGCGGAGAGCCATTTGCATCAAATGTGCTTTTGATGTGTGGTGAACTTGGTCTCTCCCACGCCCTTGTTCAGTCGCTTCGGTTTTCCCAGGCACCCAGGCAGCTTCCACACCCAAGGATGGGATGGAATGAGCGATAGGAAGGTGAGATTTCAGGACATGGTGGATTCCAACACAGCGGGCGCCTTTTTATCAACCCTGTGCTGCTGAGGTGCCTTGCAACAGCAAGGATAGCCCATAATTGTGGCTTTTGCCTGGCACCTCCTACGCCTTCTCGCCCTCCTACGCCCACTCTGATTGGCTGGGAGGGAGCGGCATTCCATTCCAACGAAGGCCTGGCAACTGGTTTGGCGGATTTCGATCCCGGCACCCGGCTCACTGGGGCTAGGCAGAGCGCCTGCCAAAATATAATTATTGTTAATCGCCTGTACTGGAGTGTGGGTGTTGCGAGCTGGAGGGGAAGGAAGGAAGGAAGGAAGGAAGGAAGGAAGGAAGGAAGGAAGGAAGGAAGGAAGGAAGGAAGGGCAGATTGCAGGGTAGAAGGAAGGATCCTGCAAACCGGCTGGGGTACATTCCTAGGAGCAGCCACCAGAGGTCGCTGTGCAGGAAAGATGGGAGACTGTTGGGAAGGCAAGACTCCATGCAAACTCAGTGGTAGAACATTTCCTTTGCATGCCAGGCCATAGCTGCCAAGTTATCCCTTTTTTTCAGGGATTTTCCATTATGCTGAATAGGCTTCCTCGCGAGAAAAGGGAAAACTTGGCAGCTATGTGCCAGGCCAGTGAGGGGGGTGACCTGGGGGAGACTTATGGGGGCCAGGTTAAGAGACTTAGAGGTCCACATTTGACAACCTGGCCTGAAATTCCCTGACCCTGATCTAGATACCTATTTGAGGAGACAATATCAGATTCGGGCCATCCTTTCGGGAACTTTCAATGGCCATAAAGAGACAAAGGAGGGTATGAAACCGATACAGGGACTATTGTTTCACATCCAAGTGTTGCATGCCACCCCAGTCTCTGATTGGTGTGAGATTTCACGGGTTCCAGGCTCTCACTCAGATTCCGTGTTTCCTTTTGGAAATCGGGCACAACAAAGACTGTGGTGTCTTTATGATATATGGGTTATTCACACATATGTACAACCTGAACCTATGATGGAGGGGTTTACAGCATTAATACCCCAAAAGGGTCTTGTTTCTCCCACAGCTGCAGTCTTAGATTCAAACAGATATCAAGCATGCTTTGCTTCTCTGTCGCCTAACTCCTAATTCTCTACTCTAAGCTCTGTTGTGGGAGAGGGACCCCACCCATTTGCCGTCTCATACCAACTCCTCTTTATCCCTTTGTTCTCTTAATGACCCATCACCCAGGGGATTAACAAATGAGGAAGGTAGCCTGATTTAATAAAATGCTAACACTTGCTGATTCCAGGGATTAGACATGTCTAGCACCATAGCTGCCAAGTTATCCCTTTTTTTAAGGGATTTTCCCTTATGCTGAATAGGCTTCCTCGCGAGAAAAGGGAAAACTTGGCAGCTATGGTCTAGCACACAGTTTAGCACCCTAAACCTTAATTAGGTTCTAACACTAGCTAGAGCCAGGGATTATAGTTGTCTGGCACTCACAAACTCATAACAGTATGTTGGTTGCTCAATGATCTTCCAGCCAGGAAGTGGCTTCCACCATCCATCTTCCTGCAGAATGATGCAACTTCAGGGAATTCTGAGATAACCCTGGTTGCAATGAGTCATCATTCCTTCACCTTGCTCTTTCCAGCTCCCGCTAAAAACATTTTTGTTTCAACAGGCCTACCCAGACATGTTGGATGATGATGCATGTCAACATGTTTTCAATTTATTTTTGGTTGCTTAATGTTCCCAATAGTTGTTTTAACTGCTTTTCCTCATAATGTTATCCTTTTATTCTCTTTGTGAACTGCACTGCGGGCTGGTTTACTTTACGATCATGTAGTTTGAAATGAATAAAATAAATAACCATCCCCTGGAATGTTAGCACAAATGTCAGCCGTGCTGACAAGGCCAAGGTGGCAGTTTCGATCCCTGTAAGAGCTAACTGCATATGCCGATCCTGGTCAGACTGCATTGGCTACCGATTAGTTTCTGGGCCCAAGTGCTGGTTTTGACCTATAAAGCCTTAAACAGCTCAGGACTGCAATACCTCAAGGACCGCCTCTTTCCATATGAACCTACCCGGACCCTGAGATCATCCTCTGAGGCCCTCCTTCATGTGCCACCTCCTTGAGAGGTCCGGAGGGTGGCAGCACGAGAACTGGACCTTCTCTGCAGTGGCTCCCCGCCTGTGGAATGCTCTCCCCAGGGACGTTTGCCTGGCTTCTTCATTATACACCTTTAGGCACCAGGCAAAAATGTTCCTTTTTAACCAGGCCTTTGCTTAACCAATCAACATCCTATACCAGGCATGGCCAAACTTGGCCCTCCAGCTGTTTTGGGACTACAACTCCCATCATCCCTAGCTAACAGGACCAGTGGTCAGGGATGCTGGGAACTGTAGTCCCAAAACAGCTGAAGCCTCCTAGGCTCTAAACTATCTACCTGTTATGAAATAATAATTTTGATCAAGTTAGAAAAACAAAATACATATATACCTAGGTATTACCGCAATGTATACCTACTGTTTCACTAAAGGACTTTCAACTTTGTGCGCTCATTTACCAAAGATCTTTGCACCCCGGCGGCGCATATGCTAAAGACGGCCGTGTGTGAAATGCTTTAAAGAATGGCTTATGCACTAAATGTTGTGCATTGTATAAGGCAGGCACCCCCAAACTTCGGCCCTCCATATGTTTTGGACTACAATTCCCATCTTCCCCAACCACTGGTCCTGTTAGCTAGGAATCATGGGAGTTGTAGGCCAAAACATCTGGAGGGCCGCAGTTTGGGGATACCTGGTATATGGTATGGGGTATCTTTGGGTTCCCAGATGTTGCTGAAACAAATCTCCTATTGCCCCTGGCATTCTGAGCTACATCTGGGGGGCCCAAGCTTCCCCACACCTGGGGCATATGTCCCGTCCATGAATTGGGAAATGATGCTGATTGATGACGTACTTCCGTTTTCCCTCTAGGATGCAAGGGAGGAGGAGCCAAAGGAGGAGACGTCATGGCCGGCGACCCCTCTGAGCTGGAATGGGCCATCCAGACGCTGTCGAAGAACTACGATAAGTACGCCGGCAAAGGGTGCTGTTGCAGCAAGAAGCGCGGGATCAGCCAGGCTGGCTTCCGGAAGATGCTCACCCATGAGCTCAACCACATGTTGACGGTGAGATGAAGGAAGGATTCAGAGGGTGCTGCTCCCTATTGCCAGAAACCCAGCCAGATGGACGGGGAATAAAAAAATAATAATACTAATAATAATAATAATTGCCAAGTCAAACTGTCAGTGCATCAAGCCAGTGCTGGATTTACGTATAAGCTAAACAAGCTACAGCTTAGGGACCCACTCTCTTGCCCCCCCCCCAAAAAATTCACTATTAATATACTTCTTAATTGTATTTCAGTTCAACCATTACTTTGATAATATACATATTTTGTTATGTGCAAATGGCTTTAGATACCCATTAGGTCCATAAATTACCATATAGCATATATTCAACACAAAAAACAGTGCCAATTTGTTGTTGACAAAGGACAGCTGGGCATATAAAGGGCCCCATTACCTTCAGTAGCTTAGGGCCTCATCAAACCTAAATCCGGCCCTGCGTCTAGCCCAGTTTTCCCGACACAGACTAGGAGATAAATGGAGATGTGGGCAATGAGAAGCTATTGCATGGTGCTTCTAAATGAAATAGTTAGGTGGTGAGAAGAGGGTCTATTGCACCCCTTGGCTAGGAGTCCAAACTCACCTGTGACCCACCTATTAAAGGGAGCAATTCAACTTTCCATATCCTCTTTCGCAGAAAAGTGTCCCAAATGTTTCATGAGACGTCATCTAGTGAGGTGGAACCCGACCTCCCCATGTGGTGGAAGTGTCTAAGCCCTTAGGCTCCTTGTCTTCCTGTCCTGCTTTTCTCACTTGGTTCATTCCTCCTCTTCCCCCATCCAGGACACCAAAAACAAGCAAGCGGCCAACAAACTGATCTGTGACCTGGATGAGAATCAGGACGGACTCATCAGCTTCCACGAGTACTGGAACCTGATTGGTGGCATCGCCAGCCCAATCTCCTGCCTGATCCGACAGCAGGAGGAGAGCGTGAAGTTCACCAAGTAGAGAGAGCCCCCAGGAGAGCAAGAGAGAACGCCAGCTGCTCGCACCACCCCGAGCCCCTTCTATCTCTCCCCCCACATTCCGACTCCCGGCCTTAACCTTGCCGTCATTCCAGATCCCCCTGTTGGCTGGGCTGCACATCACACGGCCCATCGGCATTTGGGCCTGAAAGCTGAACTCTACAACTCGTTTTGAAATTATCCGTCCACTTATTGAATTCTTTTCGACACCTGCAATTGGGGTATCGTGTCTGGGAGGGTGACGGGTGGTTGTGGGGAGGGGGTGGCCATGTTCCATGGGGATCATCCAGCCAGCTGTGTCAGACTGTGAAGAGTGTTGCAATAAAGCCTTGATTCGGATCAGAGTATCAGTCGTGTGATTGCCTCTCCCTTTTGGGGGTAACCTTTCTCAAGCAAGCTTCCGGTGCTCATTGAGGCCATTGAATTCCCAATGAAACTCCTCCAGTTGCTACATTCTACTCCTGCGTGCTCCTACGCCAGGCAGACCCGAAGACTTTCCCTGCCCTTTGTCACCAGCTGAGATATGCAGTCTCTCAACATGGAGGCTCCATTTAGCTGGCCTGGCTGTTATCCGTCCAACGAGCTCCTCTTCCCCCATTCATTTGCTAAGCTCTCTCTCTCTCTTAAATAAAGCCATCTGAGATCATGGCAACCGGCACATCTTGTGCCAATGAGTCCCACAGGCTAACCATGGGTTGGGCGAAGCATTTTCTTCTGTCTGACTTGACTCTACTGCAGAGCATCTTCATCAAGTGACCCCGAGTTCTAGCAGTATGAAAGCATGTGCCAGGGGGGAGAGACCTCTACAAACCTGCCTCTCTGTTGATTTATAAACTATAGGCGAGATCCAGAGAAGCTTGAAAACCAGATTGGCATAGAGGTTTTGTCTGTGAATTTATGCCAGTCCGTTTTCTTGAAGGGAGTATCAAGGAGTCCATTCCTTGGGCCCTTCAGACACACTCCCCATGCGGAGGAGCACAGTCCCTTTAAATAGGGCCCCTGCCCTCTCACTTCACCCCTTATAAGAAAGAAGTCAGATTAGCGCCTCCCTCCTGCTTTGTCTCTGGAGCACACTTTTTTTTTTCTTCCCAAAAGGACATGGGCAGATACCGGGGTGGTGGTGGTTTATAGCCAATTAACTTATAAGGATGTGGGAAGAAATTCCATTCAGTTTGCGGTTGAACCTAATTTGCACTTTGAAATTCACATTGAACCAAGATGTATGTTTGTGCAGTTCTGCGCCCCAATCACCAGAGGGCAGCAGGGAGTCGCCAGAGAAACAGTGGCCACTCTATTGAATGTGCAACTCACACACCCAACTCCTGCAGTGGTCAATAGTCAGCACTAGGTGGCAGCACAAGCTCCCTCTGCGTGACTCCTGTCCTCGTCTGCTCCAGCATTGAAACCTTTCCCTTCCGTTGGGGTTTATTACTTCTACAAAGTGGGGTGTATAGGGGGTGGGGTGGGAGGAATTGGTTCTTGCATTACTAACTGGAGCAATGTTAACAGGAGAGGTGGCTGTCAGTCTCTGGCCCCAGCCCTCAGGCCCTGGTCTCCCTTGGGTCCTCCTGTGACACGCTCGCCACTCCCACCTGCTGCGAGGAAGCCTTGAATGAATGTCACAAGAACATGCGAACATAAGAAAAGCTCGGTTAGATCAGGGCCAGTGGCCCACCTGGTCCAGCATCCTGTTCTCATTTTTAAAAAACAATTATTTTCATTAAATTTTCAAATTCTTTTAAAACACAATCAGAACTAATCTCTCATATCCGCTGACTTCCCATCGCCGCTTCCAGGGTGTTCTTTTATTCCCTTATAGAGTTGCCATGTTACTTTAATTTTATCCTTTATATATGTTAATTCTAAATTAATAAACAGCTAATTCTCACCCGCTGCTATAATTCAAATCCTGCGTACAGCTTAACATAACCAGGCTATTTATTTATTTTCAAATATCCCGCAAAAATTATTCCCATTCTTCAAGAAAGTTTTTTTTTCCATGTTGCTCTCTAATTTTCACAGTTAGTCTAGCCATCTCAGCATATTCCATCTCTTCATAAACCAGTTTTATTTCATTGAGACTTCTTCTCCTCCTCCTCCTCATTATTGTGCATGGACTATTCAGGCAGGGAGTTTCAGGCAGGGAGTTTCTCCAAGCCCTACCTGGAAATGCCAGGAATTGAACCTGGGACCTTCGGCGTGCAAAGCAGAAGCTCTAACAACTGAGCTACAGCTCTTCCCTGTAAGACAACAGTAGTTTTCACTCCTGACTGTCACTCTTTGTTCCTGGATCCTGGCTCTGGTTATAACTCAACTCTGACTCCCCTTCGCTTCCACCCTGCCGCCAAGCAAGCAACAGGCAGTAGCTTCTCAGAGCAAAGGCTTTTATTCAAATTGTTGCAACTGGCCAAGATATTGATTGATATGTCGTAGTATTTTCATCCTCCTGCAAGTCCTAGGATCAATATTTCCTGGTCCCACCTACTCACCTCTCTCTTACCCACACCCAGAAATATGCACGTATACCACAAATTTCACTTTGTATTCCCCACTTCCCCCTCCTTGAGCTTCTTGGATATCTCCGTCATCAGTTTCCAGTACGACGTAAATTCCAGCTCCCCGTCACTGTCGGTCCCCAAGCTTCTCATCTTCTCATCGAGATCGCCAGCATCCTACGGAAGAGGCAAGAGGAACGGAATAATAATAATAATAATAATAATTATTATTATTATTATTATTATTATTATTATTATTTATACCCCGCCCATCTGGCCGGGTTTCCCCAGCCACTCTGGGCGGCTTCCAACAGAAAAATAAAACACAGTAATCTATTAAACATTAAAAGCCTCCCTGAACAGGGCTGCCTTCAGATGTCTTCTAAAAGTCTGGTAGTTGTTTTCCTCTTTGACATCTGTTGGGAGGGTGTTCCACAGGGGCAGGCACCACCACCGAGAAGGCCCTCTGCCTAGTTCCCTGCAACTTGGCTTCTTGCAATGAGGGAACCGCCAGAAGGCCCTCGGTACTGGACCTCAGTGTCCGGGCAGAATGATGGAGGTGGAGACGCTCCTTCAGGAAAGCTCAGAAACAGTCAGTGAGAGACTGCCTCTTTGGGATGGATTCAGTTGTGATCCTTTATGTGAACTGCCTAAGACCTTTGTGTATAGGGTGGTATATTATTATTAATAATAATAATAATAATAATAATAATAATAATAATAATGCGGTCCTCAGTAAAAAAAAAAGGTTCCCTGGTCTACAGAGCTTCTGAAATGAGAAGTCGATGGTCATCATCTTTTCCTTTGTCTTAATGAGCAAAATACCTTTGCTTACACTGCTTTTGACCTAAAAAATAGTCTCCCTTCGTCTTCCTGGCCTCATCCCCTCTGCCCTTTGACCCCGCTCTACCTTCATGAAGTTTGGGAGCTGCTTGTTCACAAGCGCCTTGAACTGGCTGGCCGTCAGTGTCTCCTTCTTGCCCTCGGCGGCCGTATGGACCAATAAGATGCTGACGATTTTATTGATGGCCATCTCCACCTCCGACGCATCCTCGCTGGCCATCTTGTGACTGAGCGCTGTTTGGCTCCTTCCTCCCTCCCTCGCTGAGGCTATTGGTCAAGGGCTGGGGGTTGTGTGTGTGGCCCTGCTGTGTAAGACAGGCTCTAGGAACAGAGTGAAGGAATGCGAGGGAAGAGAAGAAGGGGGGGGGAATGCATTGAGAGCAGCAAAATGCAGGGGCGGCGAGTTACTGGCTGCAATCTCTAGCCCAACCCTCTGCAAACGCAGGAATCACAGCTTTCGACAGCTTTTCAGAAGAATTTGCCACATTCCCCCCCCCCACATGCTCCCTGTAGCAAGGTTGGGGGGGGGGGCGAGACCAGCCATTGTCACAAGCTGGGATCCTGCTACCCACCCCCCCTCCGAAAGGATTGCCACTTACCCCAAAGACGGTCACTTGCAAGCTTTTAATGCCGGCGAGAGAGCAATGTGATGGTTCTCATACAGATGAGGGCAGCTTGAATCAGGCGGAGGAGAGGGGAGGGTGTTTTGTGTGTTCAAAGGTTCTGGGCCAACTGCCTTCCTGCTTGCCAGCAGCCATAAAGCCCAACATCCATGCTGCCAGGCTAGCCACACACACACACTCACACACATTTATTTGTGTGCCAATTTAGGGAGCCAAACAAGGAACAACAGCACAGCAACTCATGTGTGCAAAGTTTGGTCATCGCCCATGTTTCAAAAATCTTAAATTCTCACTGTTAGTTAAAAAAAAAGACCAGAAGCTTTCTTGTTGGGACAAGAGCTGTCGAAAGAAAAACGGACATTATTTATGTATGCTACAACAGCAGCAAGAACATTTAATAGCACAAAATTGGAAGAGCGGAGAAGTACCAGACGAATAGCAATGGCAAGAAAAGTTGATGAACTATGGAGAATTAGCAAAATTAACGGGTAAGTTGCGTGAAAAGTGACTTTGAAAAAGAATGGGAACCCTTCACAACATATTTGCAGAAACAAAACAAAACAAAACATGGACTCACTGGCAGGATTTCAATAAACATTTACAACTTTATTTACAGAGAACAAGAAATATAACAATGGGAAAGCGTAGTATTACATACAAACAGTAGAATGTATCATTTGATGTAATAAACCAGAAATGGAGGTTGAGCAAAGTCAACAGGGAGGGGGGAAGTTGGAAAACGAATGTTTAGTAATGATGATGCAGGAGAAAGGAGGAGGACCCAGAAGAAAGGTGTGCCTGCCCCTTATGTAGAATTTTCAAATTGCCCACCCTCAAACTCCAGACCACCCCCAGAAACATGATACATACATCACAGAAGGGGTGTAGCCCAGGAACACCTCCCCCAATACATCATACATACATCATAGGAGGAGAGGGACCCAGGTGGCGCTGTGGGTTAAACCACTGAGCCTAGGGCTTGCTGATCAGAAGGTTGGCGGTTCGAATCCCTGCAACGGGGTGAGCTCCCGTTGCTCGGTCCCTGCTCCTGCCAACCTAGCAGTTCGAAAGCACATCAAAGTGCAAGTAGATAAATAGGGACCGCTCCGGTGGGAAGGTAAACGGCGTTTCCGTGTGCTGCTCTGGTTTGCCAGGAGCAGCTTTGTCATGCTGGCCACATGACCTGGAAGCTGTCTGCGGACAAACGCCGGCTCTCACGGCCTATAGAGCGAGATGAGCGCCGCAACCCCAGAGTCGGACACGACTGGACCTGATGGCCTTTACCTTTACATCATAGGAGGGGCAGACTACAACAGAAATCTGAGCGCGTTGTTTTTTCTCTTGTCTGCTAGGTTGCTCAATTGGATTACGTGGGCATCCTGGCCACTCTGCAAGACCAATTACAGTCATTAACAGTCGTCAACAAGAGAGCCAGTCTGGTGTAGTGGTTAAGAGCGGTAGACTCGTAATCTGGGGAACCGGGTTCGCACCTCCACTCCTCCACATGCAGCTGCTGGGTGACCTTGGGCTAGTCACACTTCTCTGAAGTCTCTCAGCCCCACCCACCTCGCAGAGTGTTTGTTGTGGGGGAGGAAGGGAAAGGAGATTGTTAGCCGCTTTGAGACTCCTTCGGGTAGTGATAAAGCGGGATATCACATCCAAACTCTTCTCTTCTTCTTCTTCTCAACAGGTTTACCACTCCTATCAGCCATTGAATCAGGTCTGTGGATCTTCATTGCTCTCTGTGGCCACAGACGCTGTTTGGCTGAAAGTTCCAGGTACTTGGGAGGAGAGTCAGCTGAGAGGAGTCTGTGGGAATAAAGGAAGTTGGTGAGGAAGGTGCAGGGAGGAGGAGATCTTCCTTCCCTCTGGTGAAATCCAACCTTCGTCTTCCATAAGAACATGAGAAGAGCCAGCTGGATCAGGCACAAGCCATCTCTTCCAACCTGTGGTTTTCCAGCAACTAATGTTCAGAAGCATTGCTGCCCCCAATTGTGGAGGGAAAGCATAACATTGGTGGCTGGTAGCCATCAATAGCCTCCTCCTCCTCCTCCTCCTCCTCCTCCTCTTTTAATTTTTCTAATCCTCTTTGAAAGCCATCCAAGTTGCTGGCCTTCACTGTCTCCCATGGGAGAGACTGGCATAGTATGACTCTGTTCTGTGTGAATAAGTGCTTTCTGTCCAAATAACTGCCCCATAGTCAATCAGTTGCAAACTTCTTTGCTCTAGTAATCAATTTACTTAAAAGGAGCTTACCAGAAGCTGAAGATGCTGAGCACCCGAAGAGAGGAGATCTTCAAAAGCACTGGTGGAAAAGCCCTATGTGCTGAGCCCTTTTACACAGTTTCTCTCTGCACTTGGAGCAAATTCTTTGGTGCAGTAATACTAATTTGGCTAAGTATAGCCCACCTCCGCTTTTGGGGCTGAACGTTCCTAGCCACTGAGACTCCATCCGACTGCAATGTAATGTGTTCCAATCAATTACCTGTCCTGTCAGCCTCCTCCTTCTCTCAAGGCGCCGCTTTTGCTTTCTTTTGACTTGGCTTCACCTTGGGTAATGTTCTCCGTGTTCCTTTTAATGGGAATTTGGGGCATTTTATCGACTCAATCCTCATTTAGGACATATGGCTCTATACCTACAAACACACTGGATGTTGCAATCACACGTGGAGCACATTTTCTGTCCTGTCAGCCTCCTCCTTCTCTCAAGGCGCTGCTTTGCTTTCCTTTGACTCGGCTTCAATTTGGGTGATGTTCATTGTGTTCCTTTTAATGTGATTTGGGGTAATTTTTTGACTCAGCCCTGCTTTAGGACATACTGTACGTCTTTGTGCCTACAAACACACTGCCTGTTGCACTTGCAGGTGTTATAAAATCATATTGGGGGGGTTGCAGGACACCATTATTAATGAACAGAGAGGGGTAACCACAGCTTGACAGCTACGGCTACCCAGAGTCCTTCGCACCACCATTTCGCCGCCACAGCTTGGCTCTCCTTCCCTCCACAGACCCGCACCCCCTCCGCAGGGATTAACATATTCAAACACCTCCTAAAATCCAACATAAACTCTGCATTTCCCCTTCGCCTAAGGACAAGCATATGCAACCCTCGCCTAGACAATTATCACAGACAATTATCATAAACTCCACCAAGTAACGCAGCCCATTTTTATACAGCCTTACCATTTTATACAAACCTTATACAAACTTGCTATGAACTTTTACCTTCTCGTGATTATATGCTTGCTTCTTGTGATTATATGTCTGCTGGCCTTATGTGCCTTAAATGTGAGAAACCCCTTATATCCCTTGAAAGGCGTCCCTCCCTATATGCCTAAGAACCTAACCACAACCTCAGTATTACTCTTGATTAATTAGACTAGTGTTCCTCTGTATTAGAAAATAGGTTTGTTAGTATCTCTTTGTATTAGAAAACCACTGTTTTATATTTTAGAACTGTATACGTCAGGATGTATTAGAAATGTTTTCCATACTTATTTTCTGTGCAACCCTTCTCTGACCCCAAGCCCCCCTGAAACCTCCCCATCACCGTCCCATACCCAACGAAGGAAGACACGGACAATAGAAAGATTAGCTTGACAACTTTATTCAAATAAATTGCCATCCTCAACGTAGCCCACCCTTCCATGGCCTGGAGGAAAACACTGCCGGGCGGACTTCCACCCCATGGAAATCGCCAGGAACTGCCCCACCTCTGCACCCATCTTGACTGATTGCCCTTCCTGCCAAACAACAGGGAGCACCATCAACGACAGGAGAAGAGAGATTGACATCTCTCCATCTGAAAGGAAGAGTCATCTCCGCACCCCGTCGCCCTTGTCTCCCCCTCCCTCCTAGTCCAGAGATTTCCATGCATGAACAGGAGGGTATATAGGGGGACTTCACCATTTCCCGGGGTTCCTTCCTTCTTTCCAGAGGCAGGGACCCTACAGCTGTAGCTTTGCATTCTGCAATAAAGGGATCAGTTTGTTTTTCCTGACAGCATCGTGTGGTCTCTGTCATTTTCCCGGCGGAGCTGAACTTAGTGCAAATTTTGGAGCTTCCGACCCGCGTCTGTCCTTCTTAAAAGGCAACGCATTTTGGGGTACATTTTTCATAACAATATGGCGAGCCAGGGCAGGAGACTCCGTTTAGCCGTACTCTTGGGGCGCCGTGGTTGGGGAGCCCAAGCGCACCCAGCCATTTGCAGGGGGGATCCCCTTCCCCGACTGTCCCTGGAGTTCTGGCCTAACTGGGATCCTTAGCGGGACCACACAGGGAAAACAAACAGGATCCAGACGGCCGTGGGGGTTGATTTTACAAGATTTTTCTTCTCCTGATTGTTGCGAGGTGACCAAGCTTCAGGAAAAGAAGGCAGCGCGCTGCGACGTGAGTATCAATAGGGAAATTGGCTTTTCGGGGTGGGAATTGTCACAGCAATCAAACTCTTTCCTATTTTTCATAGCCAAAAAAACCCAAAGCCCGTCGGAGTCTGCCCAGGCTGGAAGGTTTTGCGGCTGCCCTTTTCCTCCCCAAGGCTTGTTGTCCGTCGGAGTTTTGCCCAGATAGCGAGCCTTGGCAACTCTCCCTTCTCTCGCTTAGCTATCCCGGGTGAAGACGCCCCTCTGCCATGGCGACCTTTTGTTAGGTATGACCCATGACCAGAGATTGCAAGTGCGCCCGTTCCCTTTTCCTACTTTTCATTCCTCAGGTCCGATCTGGCATTGCGTAGGCAAGCGTTCAGTAGGACCTGAGTCTAGAGAGCAAGAGGCAGGGAGATTGCTGTGGCACTATTAAATTGTGGGTGGGAATAAGAGTCCTCCTCGGAGTGTGCCCACTTTCCTAGAACGTTTTCCTAAGGAGACTTTCCAAACCCCATTTTTCCCTTAGAGAGCCCTTTAGCAAACCTTCCCAAGCCCACTTTCCTATCGGAGTCGGTCCACTTTCCTATCGGAGTCTGTCCACTTTCCTTAGACGTGCCCCACGTTCCCAAGGAGTCCCCAGAACCCCGAGAGACCCCACAGCCCCGTCGGAGACTGCCCAGGGCTAGAACTTGCGCAAGTGCCCCTTCGGAGACTGACCAGGGCAAAAATGGGTGCACCCCTGTCCAAAGAGACAACTCTGCAGGCTTCAGGGGAGAAATAAGCCCAAGGAGAGCTTACTTCCCGTCTGAACTCTGATAAACGCCTCCAATTGTATTTCAGAAATGTTTCAGGGTCTAAAAAAAAAACAAAAGGAAAAACCAAAACAAAATGCAAGCTTGCTTAAATAATTTTTATGTAAGGGCTTGATCAACCCAAAAACATGGCAAATATTAAAAAGAGTGGAAGTAGTGTGTAAAGGTTTGTTTTAAAGAGGCTGTAGAAGGGTTTTTTTTCTCTCTCCAAAAGTATAAAGAGGTGTGTGTGTGTGTACCTACCCATTTTTCAACAGAAAAGAGGGGCAGGATGGAAGAAAATAAAGAGTTGTAACTTTGAAAATGCTTGCTCAATGCTTTGAAAAAAATTTCGAAACTTGAAAATATTCACTTCATAAACTCCAGCTATAAGTGGATAAGAGATGTACTCAATGTTTAGAAATGTTGTGGGGTTGTGTTTAGATTGGCCACAACATCCATAGACTGCCTTCTTAAGTGTGCATAGTTAAAACTGCCAACTTGTTTTAGATTTCTAGTATAAAGAAACAATGTTGAACCAATCAATCTTAAACATGATAAATATGAGAATGAGGTGTGCAAATGTTGTTATTGAGAGAGGCTACAAAGGGGAGTCTTTCTCCAAGTGACTAGAGGAATATTGACTAAAGGAAAATTGAACAGCTATTCCTATAAAGGTGATTTGTTTGTCAAAAGTAGAGCTTCCATAGCCAGGAATTGTCTATCTGAGTCTAGTTTTAACTTTGATTGTGTTGGACAGAAGGGTTATTGTCGGGCTCCTGATATCAGTCTCTTAAGGAAAAAAACTCATCTGCTAAAGGGTTCTGTATAAAGTTGGTATTTTCATTCAAATCTTGTGAATCCTGTATCTTAGAGGGTTAGACTAAATGACCTCAGGGTCCCTTCTAACTTCCATTTTAGAGCTATGTGAAAGGCAATGTGTCTGATGTGGTGATGGGTTGAAATTCAGCCCAGCTCTGCTTTCTGGCAAGGAAAGATTATTGGTTTTCAGAGTTGGAACAAGAGTGTCATTGTTGTTATGGAGTGATTATATAAGTTTTTATCACTTTCTCTATTAAGGTTTAAAGTTTAAGCACATATGAAAGTCTTGAACATTTCCCAATCTTTATCCAATCTTAAGATTTGCTAAAGGCTTCTATATAACGTTGGTACTTTTAATCTTCCCCTTCCTTATTTTTCCCTTAGTACACACGTGTGCTTCCGTGATAGGGCATAGCCCGTGTTTCCTTCCCAGTCAGGCATCTGTACTCAAATGTATGTGTATCCTAAGGGCGGTGATAGTGTTGAGATCCCCATATTTCAGAAGGGGTGGACTAGATTACTCAAGCACTGAAAAGTGAGTTTAAACTCTGGTGGCTTAGTGAAATGGCCTGAATTCAGTCAAGCTTTACTCTTTGGTGGAGAAGGATGGAAAGACAGATTTTTAAAGTTTGGCATGAAGAGTTTGAGGTGCCACTTAGAAAGAGGTAGAGATGGTATATCATACATTGGAAATGAATGTCTGGTGTTTCCCCCCCCCCCCCACCATATTGTCAGCTATTTTTTAACTGCAAAACTCCACCCAACAGTTCAAGCACATACAAATTCATAATCAAGCAGAATGAGCCTTGACCATCCCTGTACATAAAGGCCAGAAGAATTAGTCTGGAAGATGGTGAGGCTGAGATGAGTGAGAATGTTGAATATCATTAAGTCTGCTCTGGCCATATCACCCATAGATAAGGGGGCAGAGAATTTAGTCTGCCATGGCTGTAATAAATTAATTAAAAACAAACGAAAACATTTGCAATTACGAATTCACCCCGAACCCTGTAGATAAAGGGGGCAAATCAAGATTTATTTTGCCTGGGGTATGAGATGTTTATATAGTACAGTAAACATGGCTAATTAGTGCCATGACTTCATTAAGGAGTTTAATTTGACCAAACTTTTATTGCAGCTTTCTTGTGAAAGTATTGGGTTGGGTTGTCTGTGAAAACATTGGGTTGTCTGGATGTTGAAGTTTTATATATTTAAAGTTTAAGATTTATAAGCCTGCTTCCTAAGCAGCAAGGAACAGGAAGTAAGAGGTGTCAGAAATATCTCAGGACACAAAAGCTATAGAAATGGATTTAAACTGACCAAAAATAATTTAATTTGACCACTTTTTGTTGCTGGTTTGGTGGAAGTGTAAATTGTTGGGTTTCTGTGTAAAATCTAACCTATTCACCCTTCCCTTCCTCTATTCAAATGGTAATTTAGCCAACACCAGCAACACTTTCAAGTGGTACAATGGATTTCTGAATCATGAACTTTGTACATGCACAGAGGCTATGCCAGCTTGAAGAGAAAAATAGAGAGAAAAAGGAGGTTAAAAACAAAACAAAACAAAAACAGCAACCAAATGCTGAAGGGCCTGTGCCATGCAGGGGAAAATTTGTTTAAATTTCCTTATGTGTCTTTGACTCCAGGGGGTCACTTGAGAAAACAAAAGGGTCAAGTGTTGGACCATCATTCCAAATCTAATATGCAAAATTCTTTCCAGAGGTAAATATCTCAGCACTCCCACTTTGAGTTCATCGCTTGAGTACTTTCATCGCTTGAGTACTTTTTGTTGTTGTTTGTTTCCCCTTTCAACAGGATACTGATTGTGATTTTAGTCAAGGGCTTAGAAAAAAAACTCCAGACTATGCAAACCAAGGGTCTGCTCCCCCTTTCCAATGGGTATTCAGGAAGCACCTTCAGATACTTATCTCGCATTTGCATTTCACCCCAAGCATTAACTCCTGCATAACCTCCCCCCTTGCAAAGTTCCAACCTAACATGCAAAAATTATTCTCACAGCTTTCCCAGGAAGAACATTTCTAAAGGATATGTGAACCTTTAAGAAGACTAAACTCCAGTAACAAGTGTTTATTTTTTCCTTTCTCCCACAGCAAAAAAAAAAAGGGGGGGAGTGAAGTGATACAAACAGTAATTTCCTTTTTCCTCTTTTATTATTTCTCTTTGGCTTTGACGCTTCTCTTTAGCTTACAAATAATCTGCTTCCATTTATTAAATCAGTTTTTCCATTATGTCTATGAAATTAATCTAACCATACTTGTACAACTTTAGATTGCTACTCTTTATTTTCATTTGAGATGCTCATTATTAGAAATTGTGTGTTTTAGCATTTATTTATTTATTTTGGTTCCTCATATGTCAGTGTTTTGTTTTGTTATATTTTGGGGCATGTCCATCAGTCCATCACGTGGAATGCCAATATTAACCTGTATGGTCTTTATAATGTCTTCATATTATTTGATAATAATTTTTTTTAAATCTGAGATTTTTGTGTCAAGTCCTTCTTAAAAAAAAAAATTGTTGTTTGAGTGGTAATCTAAATATCATTTTGTTTTTATTTATGCATTTTTTCTATTTCTACTTTTTCTTCCTGTACATACGAATGTAGCATCTAAGTCATTCTTTCCTGTAAATAATAATAGTAATAATAATCCCTTTCAAACAGGATACGCGAACCTCCAAGAGAATTCAGAACCACACATGGAAAATGTTAATAACTTATCAATTGTGTCCTAATTAACAAAATTGTTGTCCTCCACAGCCAAACTAGGTGAAGTAAATTAAACAGACTGAGTAGACAATAACAGCAGTAATTAAATATGAATGATAATAATAATATTTAAATGAATAAAATGCTTAACTATGATCACATATTATTTGCAGCTTCCCAAGAAGAACTTTATAGAATATTTTCCCCTTTATTATTATTATTATTTAACTAATTATATCTTCAGGCCCCAACCCCCTACAGGCCTATTTTCAAAAGGATGTTTTACAGGAAATCAAATGCTAATACCATCCCCTCACCACCTTACCAACCTGCCAATGCATCACAGTGGCCGCAACAATTTATTCCCATAAAAGACTTGAGAAACTAAGTAATTGAATTATGAAGGGCATTTTATCTCTTAGCTATAATGTTTCAGCAAGGTTTAGAAGTGCTGTTAACTTCCTCCCAGTGACTCAAAGGCAGACAAGAAAAGCCCTTGTGCCCAAGGTTGGAAATACATGCAAAAGCAGCAAGAATTATCTCAAGTTCACCCAATTGCCTCAAGATATACAAATGGTGTAGACTTAACAATGTGAAGGTTTTATGCATTATGTGTTATTATGTAGGAATGCTGAAATGTGTCAAATGGGACGGACAAGGGGGGGGGAATGAGTTACAAGGATATTTCTTTTTTTATTTTAGACTGTGCCCTCAAGATTGTGCAACTGATATATAATTATGTTTTATGTTACGTGATATTCTGCAGAAACCTTGACCTATGTCTGACAAGTATATGTTATTTCCACAAAAGGGGGGGGGCATTTTTGTGTGTAATTGCTTTCATGTTTTATGTATAGTTAGTTATTGTATAGTGTAACATTCCTTATGCACCCAATGGTGGTATTATTCCTTATACGCCCAATGGAGGACTCGCCCAATGGAGGACTCATGTTTTCTAAAAGATCAGGCGATTGCATAGTCCATTGTTGAGATTTAGATCAATTTATGACCACATTTCCTTATCTCACCTGGCACTTTGTAGTGTGCCAGCCTTCTTTTTACCAAGAAGCAGTTTCAGGATTCATGAAACCAGCAGATACAAGAAGGTGTATATGCCTTGATTTACCTGGAATGATTCCTTATAGAATTAAATTGACCAATTTGGACATGTGCCCTTTTCAGAATGGTTTTTATGGGGCTGTATAAATTATAATTGGGTCAGTTCTAATTGGGCAAGTGAATCCAAGGTGCAAGTAGCTTTCTCCCTTTAAGAGTAACTGAGCAACTCCCTACTACAGTGCAAGACCAGAGCCTATAATAAAAAAATCCCATAGAAAGCCCAAGGCAAAGGCATCTCTCTCATGACATGTCCAAACCTGTGGCAGCTATGGTGAGTGCCAGGTGACATGGTCGATATGAAAGCCCTAAGGGGATTCACCAGGGATTGTTGCTGCTGTGCCATGATGGAGGTGTGAGACCAGAGGAGAGCTAGCTTTGACACCTGACAACACACAAAAAGGTAAAAACAAACAAACAAACTACGCTTTCCAGTCAATATTGGTGGATCTTCTGGTAAATGTAAAGCATAGACCACTTGTTTTTCCCATAAGTGCTAGAATACTGCTGCATACAGTGAAATGGAGAATGCGTCACTGTCGATTATATGAGGCAATGATTGGTTGTTACACAACAATATTGCCTCAGAGAGGGGACACTGTTATAAAATCATATTGGGGGGGTTGCAGGACACCATTATTAATGAACAGAGAGGGGTAACCACAGCTTGACAGCTACGGCTACCCAGAGTCCTTCGCACCACCATTTCGCCGCCACAGCTTGGCTCTCCTTCCCTCCACAGACCCGCACCCCCTCCGCAGGGATTAACATATTCAAACACCTCCTAAAATCCAACATAAACTCTGCATTTCCCCTTCGCCTAAGGACAAGCATATGCAACCCTCGCCTAGACAATTATCACAGACAATTATCATAAACTCCACCAAGTAACGCAGCCCATTTTTATACAGCCTTACCATTTTATACAAACCTTATACAAACTTGCTATGAACTTTTACCTTCTCGTGATTATATGCTTGCTTCTTGTGATTATATGTCTGCTGGCCTTATGTGCCTTAAATGTGAGAAACCCCTTATATCCCTTGAAAGGCGTCCCTCCCTATATGCCTAAGAACCTAACCACAACCTCAGTATTACTCTTGATTAATTAGACTAGTGTTCCTCTGTATTAGAAAATAGGTTTGTTAGTATCTCTTTGTATTAGAAAACCACTGTTTTATATTTTAGAACTGTATACGTCAGGATGTATTAGAAATGTTTTCCATACTTATTTTCTGTGCAACCCTTCTCTGACCCCAAGCCCCCCTGAAACCTCCCCATCACCGTCCCATACCCAACGAAGGAAGACACGGACAATAGAAAGATTAGCTTGACAACTTTATTCAAATAAATTGCCATCCTCAACGTAGCCCACCCTTCCATGGCCTGGAGGAAAACACTGCCGGGCGGACTTCCACCCCATGGAAATCGCCAGGAACTGCCCCACCTCTGCACCCATCTTGACTGATTGCCCTTCCTGCCAAACAACAGGGAGCACCATCAACGACAGGAGAAGAGAGATTGACATCTCTCCATCTGAAAGGAAGAGTCATCTCCGCACCCCGTCGCCCTTGTCTCCCCCTCCCTCCTAGTCCAGAGATTTCCATGCATGAACAGGAGGGTATATAGGGGGACTTCACCATTTCCCGGGGTTCCTTCCTTCTTTCCAGAGGCAGGGACCCTACAGCTGTAGCTTTGCATTCTGCAATAAAGGGATCAGTTTGTTTTTCCTGACAGCATCGTGTGGTCTCTGTCATTTTCCCGGCGGAGCTGAACTTAGTGCAAATTTTGGAGCTTCCGACCCGCGTCTGTCCTTCTTAAAAGGCAACGCATTTTGGGGTACATTTTTCATAACACAGGTGAAACCCATTTTATGCCTCAAAGGACTTCGGTCCCTACATACAGTATGGCTAAGGGTGCTGGGAATCAGAGCTCATAGTGGAAATCACAGAACATTTTCCTCCCAAAGAATTCTGGGAGATGTAGCTCACCCCTCACAGAGCTATGTTTCCCAGCACCTGTAGCCATCTATAGGGACCCGAATCCTATGAGGCAGAAAATGGGCTTCACCTGCGATTGCAACAGACAGTGTGTTTGTAGGTGCGAAGACGTATTGTCCTAAAGCAGGGCTGAGTCAAGAAAATGCCCCAAAATTACATTAAAAGGAACACAATGAACATCACCCAAATTGAAGCAGAGTCAAAAGAAAGCAAAGCAGGAGGCTAAAATGACCAATAACTTCTTGGAACACATTACATTGCAGTTGGGTGGAGTCTCAGTGGCCAGGAACGTTCAGTCCCAAAACCGGAGGTGGTCTATACTTAGCCAAATTAGTGATGCTGCACCAATATATTTGCTCCAAGTGCAGAGAGAAACTGTATAAAAGGGCTCAGTGCATAGAGCTTTTCCACCAGTGCTTTTGAAGATCTCCTCTCTTCGGCTGCTCAGCTTCTTCAGCTTTTGGTAAGCTCCTTTTAAGTAGATTGATTACTAGAACAAAGGTAGCAACTGATTTACTGTGGGGCAGTAATTTACTGGGGATTTTTCCCAACATACCTTCCTGCTGAGTTTCACATAGAAATCAGATTTGGGAAGAGACCTTCAAATCTTTACATGCAATTCCCTGGGCTCAAACAGAAATCCCACTTCTAATAGGACTTTTGAAATGTGGAGCTGGACACTCTCAGGGATGGAGTTAAATGAGGGTGAAGAATGAGGAATCATAGAGTTGGAAGAGACCACAAGGGCTATCCAGTTCAAACCCCTGCAAGGATCTCTTCCTGCTTAGAGATCAGAGCAGGGAAGGGGAAGATGTCCTGTTTTGGATCCGGCCATGCTTTGTTTGAAAGATCAGCTCGAGGTAATGGCAGGATCCCTGGACCCATTTTTCTCCCTCTGGGAATCTCAGGCCAGTGCCCCACCTTCATCTTCTTTTGAGAAAGGTGCTGTGCCATTGCCACATGATATGCCCACGTTACATCTTGACGGGAGGACTGATGCAAGTTTAGGCAGAGCTGCCTTGCTGCAGACACCCTTTCCTTCTCTTGGGTGACGCAGGTCAGGGAGGGAGAGATGCTCAGCTGAACTCCTGGGAAGTCAATCCCACTGACAGCTAAAGCAGGGGTGGGGAACCTATGGTCCTCCAGATGTAAAACAACTCCCGCCTCCTCTGGCCTTGGCCAATGCTGGCTGCTGGGGCTGCTGGGAGTTGTAGTTCCACAAGCTCTGGAGGGCGAACAGTCCCCATTCCTGCTGTAGAAACAACACTCAACTAGATGGGCCAACAGTGTGACCCCCGAAGAGGTAGGAACTTGTCAAATAGGGGGCGGGGGTCACTATTTTAATGTTTTACCATTCATCTTACTGTCCCAGGCCTTGCTGCAACAATTAAAAATCAACATTAAATTAATCTTTTATATCTTTCGTTATCTGAACTGTCTCCTTCCTGGATGTGCATTCTTTAAGTCATAATATAGGAATCTCAATCTAAAAGCTGAAAAGAAAGAGGAACTCCCTCCTCCCTGTCTGACAAGTATTTCTTTGGTTATCTGAGAGATGATGTCTTATTTCCCCGGTTTTCACGTGTTTCTGAAAACGTATCATTTCAGAGTATCCAAGATTCTTGCCAAGATGTCCAGTGTCAGCAATGGAACCCCCTCTTTCGAGATGAATCTACTATTGACCTTAGACGAATTTCTGGATGAAGTGGCCATTATTCTCGTTTAACGCTGCAGAATGTAAAGCCCCAAACTGGCAACTGAGACAAGAAACCTGGGAAGCAAGCCTCAGTTCACTGAGCCAGAATTGGCGGAAGATCTGCACATCTCCCATGCAGAGTTTCTTACGGGTACCTGGGCCCTTTTTGGCCAGCTGGTCAGGGCAAAGGGAAGGTCTGGGGAGAACCTCCCTCCCTCCCTCCCTCCCGCTTGTCCAATTCAACAATCTCATTTTATGAGTGTTTTGGTTTCCTTTAATCTCTCAATGTTGAATGTCTTCTCCTGCTTGATCACAGAGAATCCTTCCTAGCCATTAAAGCTTCACTGCAGCATCACAGAGGCCTCTTGTGTGTTTTTCTCCAGCTTTACTGGTTCTCAGCTCACCTTTCATGAAGTGCAACTGGTAATCGCAAATATGTTTCCTTGATATGTCTCTGATCCTGTCCTACACCCGTCTGTGCTAACCTCTATTAGCTTCTCCTACCTGAAAGTCCCTGCAAAGATAGGCACAGCTCAGTTTGAAGGAGGGATTCCCATCTACTCCTTGGAAGCTGTTTCTGCAGTTCCAATGTGTCCAGTCGTGATGAAGTCAACAGAAAGAGGACTTTTCCGAGATTACTTTTGCCAGGAATGGGGTTAGGGGCATAAAGTTTATTTTGCATTTAGAGGGGAATCTATCCTATTCATAATTTGCAAGTTGACATAATAGCCAAAACATGGCACCCTTCGAAATACACACTTGTATGAATTTGTGATGCTATTCCCCAAGCAAACAATATTTTGAAGACAAAAAACACCCATATGTTAAGATGAAAAAGTGCATAAAATGAATAGATTAGTGAATTTGGTTAATATAGAATGTGCATTATATCAAAGGACTTTGATTTTAAAATTCCATGCCGAAATGTGGGGAATCAGGAAAATTTGTACTGGTGCTTATGAATTTTCACAAGACTTAAAAAATAAATAAATCAAAAACTGCTGCATTCACATTTGGAAACAGTGAGAAACTGAGATATCTAAGATTGACAGGTTGAAGGGACAAGCATTCCTAAGCTGTAACCAGAAGATCAGGACAATATTCAACCTTCACATGCTATGTTCCAAAAGGTATCTTGCATGTCAGGTTATACCTTGGCTCGGAACCTGCTTTGCTTAATTTCGGCTCAGCTTCACCTTGGATGATGTTCTCTGTGTTGGAATTCAGGGCGTTCTCTTGAATCCTCCAGGCTTCTGAAGCATCATCTGTGGAGCATAACCTACATACAGACTTCTTTAAACCACACCGGAAGCATCTTTTCCCCTTCATAGAACTCTGGGCACTGTAGACTCTTAGGGGTGTTGGGAACGGCAGCATTGTGAGGGCAAAATGTCCTGTGACCACTGGTACTATTGTGTGCAAATGTGTGTAGTAGACGTCCTTGGTGAGAGGTCCTGTGAATGCAGGGAGACAGCAATGCACTGAGAATCGATTAAGCAGGGCCAGAATCACATCCGTGGATCTTCATTGCTCTTTGTGACAACAGACCCTATTTGACTGGAAGTTCCAGTTACTTGGGGGCAGAGCCAGCTGAGATGAATCTATGGGAATAAAGGAAGTCGGTGCGGAAGGTGCAGGGAGGAGGAGACCAGGAAAAACTGGAGGAAATAGACCAAGATTTGGAGACCCCGTTTGTTATTTATACTCATTTGGGGAATATCAGAAAAAGGGAGTCAGTGCATAGCTGCCAAGTACCCCGTTTCCCCCAGGAAATCCCCGTGTTTTCTTACTCCTGGATTACGGAGCTCCTGCCAGCGGCCATGTTCTTCTGGTGCCACGCCAGCACTGGAAGTCGCTTCTACACACTTTTGGACATGCGAAGAAGCGACTTCCGATGCCGCTGTACCCATTTCCAAAATGTCCGCAGCGCCAGAAGTCGCTTCTACGCACTTCCGGACATGCGTAGAAGCGACTTCCAGTGCTGCGGTGCTGCTGATCCCGGATTTTTCAATCTGGAACTTGGCACCTATGTCAGCCAATCACCCATTTCCACCACCCTTCTGAGTAATACCCCTCCCCACCTTTGCAGAGAAATATTTGAGGTCATTTTGGGAGAGAGAAATTGGTTTCAGGACGTTGTACGTGTTTGCTTGGTCATTTATGAACATCATATATATATATGGTCAAATTTATATATGACATTAAATTTTTTATTTCAACTGTTAGGTTTGACTGCAAATCTCCCACGAGCTTCTGGTAGGATTCTCTCCTAGTCCTACCTGGAGATGACGGAGATTGAACTTGGGACTTCCTCCATGCAAAATACTATTCAAGGTTCACCCCTCCCGACCAAAGATGAAAGATTGGGTTTTATTTGCTTTAGAACTGCCTATGAAGGAATGAATTTTATTCCACTTGGCTTGCACCTTGACCTGAGACCAAGTCCCACTGAAAAGAGTTGGACTTTATTTCCAAGTAAACATGCACAGGATTGGACTGTTAATCAAATGCCTTTTACAATATTTATTAGAGATCAATAAATAACTCTGATTGGCTAATAAAGTAACCAAATACTTCTCAAGATTACTTTTTTAGTGGTGTACTTAAGATGATTATTTTTTAAATGCAAAAAATAAGAACAATTAAAATTCAGCCTAGGAGCAGCAAAACAACCTCAAAATGCCTGCTGAAAGAGGAAAGACATTTGTTAACAGTCTGAAAGCTCAGCAGAGCAGGGGCCTAATCTTACTGGAGAGAGAGTTCTCCACGGTTGGATCCATAATACTAAACGCACAGCTTTTTTTTACCCAAGTTGTGTATGTTTAGCCTGGATAAGAGGAGACTGGAAAGGAGATATGATCGCCATCTTCAAATAATTAAAGGGCTGTCACATGGAAGATGGAGCAAACTTGATTTCTGGTCCAGAATGGCTTCAAGTTACAAGAAAGGAGATTCTGACTAAACGCCAGGAAGAACTTTCTGACAGAAATGGTAATACAGTGGAACCTTGGTTCTCAAACTTAATTCGTTCTCGAAATCCGTTCCAAAACCAAAGCGTTCCAAAACCAAGCAGCGCTTTCCCATAGATAGTAATGCAAAACGGATTAATTCCCTCCAGACTTTTAAAAACAACCCCTAAAAAAGCAACATGAATTTTACTATCTAATGAGACCATTGATCCATAAAATGAAAGCAACAATCAATGTACTGTACTCTTAAAAAAAAAAGAAGACTTTATTGTAGATGACAAAAATTAAAATAATTTTTTTCCTTACCTGCACTGATGATAGCCATGGCTTTCATCCATTTCCACAGTCACACAATCAATCAATCAATCAATCAATCAAACTGGGTTCCACACAGCCACAAAAACAAATTAACTGAAAAAGCCTCAAAAACAAAAACGCAAAATAAATAGCAAAAACAAAAGCTCCAAACTTAATCCATTCCGGAAGTCCGTTTGACTTCCAAAATGTTCGAAAACCAAGGTGCAGCTTCTGATTGGTGCAGACACCCCGGAAACAATAGCTCACAGCCGCAGTGGATGTTCGGCTTCCGAAAAACGTTTGAAAACTGGAACACTTACTTCCAGGTTTTTGACATTTGGGAACCAAGGCGTTTGAGAAATGTAGATGCTGCAAACGGCAAATGACCCCTGGACGGTTAAGTCCAGTCAAAGGCGACTATGGGGTTATGGCGCTCATCTCACTTTTCAGGCCGAGGGAGCCGGAGTTTGTCCACAGACAGCTTTCCGGGTCATGTGGCCAGCATGACTAAATCGCTTCTGGCGCAACGGAACACTGTGAGGGAAACCAGAGCGCAAGAAAACACCACTTACCTTCCCGCCTTCTGACAGTAAGAGCTGTTCGGCAGTGGAATGGTCTCCAAAAACCTTGGAGGTTTTTAAAGAAGAGGTTGGATGGCCATCTGTCATGGATGCTTTAGCTGAGATTCCTTACTCTGTATCTCCAGCAGGAAGAATGAGAAAGCTCATTCTTCTTTATTTGTTTGTTTCACAAGCGTTTATTCACCACTTGACTGTTTTGTTTTGTTTTTAAAGTCTAAGCTGTCAACAAAAAAACCCAATTGCCAATAATAATTAATGGTGATAATTTAAAACCTTAACAAAATAACCTAAAATCCAGATCAAAATTTGCACCAACTTTCTAAACATGTAGGTATCAAAAGATAAGAATGATTTCAGCAGGTGCCAAAAAAGAATTCAGAGATATCAATAGGCTGCTGTCACACTAAAATATTGATTTCTTCCAAAGATGGAATGGGTCTTGTGTGGCCCCACTTGCGTGGGCATGCCATGGGGCAAGGCGATCTTGCAGGTGAGCTGGTCCCAAGTTGCTAAGGGCTTTATTTACTAACAGCAACAACTTGAACTTGTCCCAGCTTGTAGCAAATCAGCAGCCAGTGCAGTTGCCTTTGAGCACAAGGTCCTCTGATTTTGCAACGGCCTCGCGCTCTGGCTTGCTTCCTGATCCCAGTGCCAGGTGGGCCGTGCAGTGCTATCCGGAGGAAAAGTCCCAAAGGGAGTGTCTGGGAAAAGGGGAGTGGGGAGGCAATGTTCCTCTTTAAAAGGAAATTGGAGCCAGCCTCGTGACGTAGGTACCTAAACTGGAGCTGGGAGGTGCCTAATCTCATAGGAACCCCCCCCCCCCCCGTGGAAAGCACTGGGGGAACAGGACCGAGACAGACAGGGAGACCCAGATTTCTTTGGCCAACACGCCACAAACTCTGCAATTGTGCAAGGTAAGGAATGTTCAACATGCCACTGTCCGTTTGCTTATCGGACGGGCCGGAAAGGGTGAAATGCAAAACTTTCTTTCAAACTCTGAGCAAAAGGACGTGCTTCTACAGGCCATTGTCCCGCCGGCATGCCAGAGAAATGACTCCACAGAAGGGAAAACATCTGGTATCAAAGAGGCGGGAGGGAGGGAGGGGGGAAGGAATCAGGAATAAAGAACTCAGATCTGGTGTTTGGGGAAGGGTCTTGCCAAGCCACTGCATCTTGACTGGAGTTGGGCTGACACCAGTCTTGTATAATCACCTCATTGGTATTCCCCTAGGCCCACCGAGGTGAGTTAAGTTGACTCAAGGCAAAGGCACATGGTCGGATTCCCCCCTAACTAATCTCTGCTTAATAAAAAAATTCCTTCAGTAGCACCTTAAAGACCAACTAAATTTTTATTTTGGTATGAGCTTTTGTGTGCATGCACACTTCTTCAGATATCTATCTAGTTCAGTGTGCCCTACATGGGCTGGCAGCGGCCCTCCAAGGTTTCCGGAAGTTAGTCTCGCTCCCTCTCTGAGCCCTGCCTGGAGATTCCGAGGATCCAACCTTCTGCACGGGAAGGATGTGAACTGTAAATTAGCTACAGCCACACCAGCCACCTCACAGGGCTGTTGTACGGATAAAACAAGGAGGGGAGAACCAGGTACACCATTTTGAGTTCCTTGGAGGAAAAGGTGGTATGTATATACAGTCGTACCTTGGAAGTTGAACAGAATCCCTTCCAGAAGTCCGTTCGGAAACCAAAGCGCGGGTTCCAATTGGCTGCAGGAAGCTCCTGCAGCCAATTGGAAGCTGCGGAAACTGTGCCAGATGTTAGGCTTCCAAAAATTGTTTGAAAACCAGAACATTCACTTCCGGGTTTTGATTGTTCGTGAGCCAATTTGTTTGGGAGCCAAGGTGTTTGAGATCCAAGATACGGCTGTACATGTAATAAAAAGAAAACAATTAATAATAATAATAATAATAATAATAATAATAATAATAATAATTTATTATTTATACCCCGCCCATCTGGCCAGGTTCCCCCAGCCACTCTGGGCGGCCTCCAACAAAATATTAAAATACAGAAATCCATCACACATTAAAAGCTTCCCTAAACAGGGCTG
The DNA here is from genome assembly GCF_963506605.1 of Zootoca vivipara. Classification (NCBI taxonomy): domain Eukaryota; kingdom Metazoa; phylum Chordata; class Lepidosauria; order Squamata; family Lacertidae; genus Zootoca; species Zootoca vivipara. The sequence goes on along the minus strand of NC_083292.1, from coordinate 34,726,843 downwards.
CCTTAAGATGCCTTCTAAAGGTCTGGTAATTGTTATTCTCTTCGACATCTGATGGGAGGGCATTCCACAGGGCGGGTGCCACTACCGAGAAGGCCCTCTGCCTGGTTCCCTGTAACTTGGCTTCTCGTAGCGAGAAGGCCCTCGGTACTGGACCTCAGTGTCCGGGCAGAATGATGGGGGTGGAGACGCTCCTTCAGGTATACTGGACCGAGGCCAGTAAGGCGCCAGTCCTCATGGTTGTGAAGAAAGGGCTGGTTAAGATAGGAACAGAGCAAGCTGCCAAACACTTGAGTCAGAGCATTAGTGCTGTGGGAGACTGGGAGAGGCTGTCAGGGATTTCAGGCAGGATTCGCTCTCGTCCCTACCTGGAGATTCTGGGGGTTGAATCTAGGTCCTTCTGCATGCAAAACTCGTGATTCGCCACTGAGCTGCGGCCTTCCCTCTTCTCCACTTTGGCTTAGAGCATCGAAAGTGCTCTCAGCTGGATCCCATCACGGCACACTTAGTTCTACATTCCTAGCAAGAGTACCGCCGCTGGGTGGTCGGTCAGCGGTTTGCGGGCGACCTGGTTCGGTAGCCGTTCTTCCAAATTCGCACATCTCCGAATTTCGCAGTGTGCCAAGGGACAAGGGCAGAAGGGTGTAGCAAGAGGCATTCCCTTGCAAAAACGAGCTCCGTCACTCTGCAGAAATGTGTGTGCACCAGGCATGATTCCATCTCAAACCTGTACCTAGCAGGTGAAATTCGCACGAAAAAAAATGCTGGTGCAATTTCCACGAGGACTTTAAAGAAATACATTGCAACCTGATGTGGAGAACTGGACTTAAGTTTGGAAAAAGACAACCTCAGTTTGAGAGATTTCCCCTGTCCTGGCTAAGAAGGGAAGGGTCTGTCAATTTAGCTTCCTTCAGTTTCTCGTCCGTCCATCCCGTCCCCCCCAACTTAAATCGAGTTCTCCAAATTTCTGCAGAAATTTGCATTTTAAAAAAAATCCTCATGAAAAATTCCCAGGTCTCGCTTCCTGCAGAAAGCCAGACCCCCACGTGCATTAAACTTAGAGGTATGTCCAAGTGGGTGGGTAGGAAGAGGTAAGGGCAACCTCACAGCAAAGGACCACCCTTGCATTATTATTATTATTATTATTATTAGCTTTTCGACAGTGGAATGGTCTCCCATAAGAGGTAGTGGACTCTCTTTCCTCGGAGGTCTTTAACCAGAGGTTGGCTGACCATCTGTCAAAGATGATCTAGTTCAGGCATCCCCAAACTGTGGCCCTCCAGATGTTTTGGCCTTCAACTCCCATGATCCCTAGCTAACAGGACCAGAGGTCGGGGAAGATGGGAATTGTAGTCCAAAACATCTGGAGGGCCGAAGTTTGGGGGTGCCTGATCTAGTTGAGATTCCTGCATTGCAGGGGGGTTGGGCTAGATGACCCTCCGGGTCCCTTCCAAACTCTACAGTTCTGTGATTCTAATATTTATATTCCCTTTCCCCCCAAAGAGCTCAGGATGGACTATAGGCTTCTCTTCTTCCCCATTTTAGCCTCGTAACAGCCCTGCGAAGTAGGTTAGGCGGAGAGATTGCAGCTGGCCCAAGGGCAGCCAAGCAACTTCATGGCCACAAGGAGGATTCAAACCCAGGTCTCTCCCAGGTCCTGTGCCGATCTTCCAGCCACTACACCACACATGTCCTGCACATGAACTAGAGAAGGATGCTGCTAGTGGGTGACGCACCTCCGCTCTTCTTCTAGGAGCCAAGGGAGGAGAGACCATGGCAGGCAACCTCTCCGAGCTGGAGGAGGCCCTTCTGACACTGGTGAGGAACTACGACAAATACGCCGAGAAGTCCTTTTTCCTCAGATACTTTTTCGGGAAACAGGGCAAGATCAACAAGGAGAATTTTGGGAAGATGCTCAACGAGGAACTCAGCCACATGCTATCGGTGAGGCGAAGGGCGGTGGTGGTGGTGGCAGCAGCTACAGAACATGCTTCCTCATCTAGCTAAGTATTTCCAACACTGACTGTCAGCAGCTTGCCAGGATTTGAGGCAGAGATATCTAGGATTATGGCTGACAGCAAAGGACCCCAATATATTCCAAGACAACTCTGTTAAAGTATAGAAAGAAATTTTTAAAAGATTTGGAAATATGGGGGGTGGGGTTTGAAACTCTCTTTGTTGGGAAGAATTTCAGCCATAAAAACGAATGTATTACCAAAAATGTTGTTTTCCTTTCAAACTGCATCAATTGTTAATAACACGGGCTGCTTCAAAGAATGGCAAAAAGAAATCTCTAGATTTGTCTGGCAGGCGAAGAAACGGAGAATGCAATATACCATAAAATTTTGATAGATGCCAGGAAGAGGTGGCTTTTCCCAACCAGACTTTCATTTATATTATGAAGCAGCCTGTCATTGTAGGTTAAAGGAATGGATTGTGTTGGAAAACACTCAATTGTTGGACTTGGAGGGTTATGGTATTGAGTTTGGTTGGCATGCAGGTCTATAGTATGGCAATGCTAGAATACATAAGAACATCTGAACCATATTATTAGAAAGAATTTGTATAGAGTCCAAAACCTTTTGGAAAGGAAAACACCTCTATAGCTTTCAGCTATAGAAGCACTCTCATTGAAAAAAACTTAATGTTTTGGACATTTTGGACTTTACCAACCAAGAAGTAGAACTGAAGAAACTAGAGGAAGTCAGAAAGTATGTGACGGGTTGAACTACAAGGCAATAAGGAACACAGGTTTATGGACCAAAGTTCCCAGTTTGAGAGGGAACTAGTAGAAAATAGAGAAAAACTAATTTATATGATGTATAAGATACTGTTAGAATGGGAAACAAAAGATGAAATGGTTAAATCTGCCATGATTCCGTGGGCTAGAGGTGTGGATCACAACACAGATTTAGATCTGGAACGAGTTCCGTTCAGCTTCCAAGGTACGACTGTAAAGCTGGGAGAAGTTATAATTATAATATACAGCACCAGCAGCTAGAGATAACCAGGAGAAAACCACGGAAGGGTAGGAGGAAAGTCAAATTTTAAAAGTGAAAGTATTCTGGAAAATGTTTGATTAATTGTATTTTATTTTGGGGTGGGTGGGAGGGTTACCATACCTTTAGGCTTTAGATCTTCCATTCCTGCTTTTCTCACTAGTTTCGTTGCTTCTCCTCCCTACTCCTTCCCCGTCACTCCCATCCAGAACACCGACAGTAAGACTGCCGCCCAAGAAATGTTTGCCGACATGGATTTGGATAAGGACGGGAAAATGAGCTTTGACGAATATTGGAGGCTGATTGGTGGCATCATCAACCACTGTTTGCATGTGAAGCAACAGGTTCAGGAGTGTGATGGAGAATGAGAGCCCGCAGGAGAGAACATGTCAGCTGCTCCCCACCCCCACCCCGAGCCCCCCGCCCCATTCTGACTCCCTGCCTTAACTTTGCCTCTTTCCAGCTCCCCCTACTAGCCGGGCTGAACAGGACATTTCCCAATGGCAGATCTTCTGGAAGCCGAACTCTACAGAAGACCGGGAATGTAGACCTGTCCGTAGAAATTGCATATCCATCTGTTTCATGCCTTTTGACGGCTGCACTCGGGACGCTGGGTGGTTGGAGGGAGGGGCTGGCCACGCCTCGGGGAGTTGCAGCCAGACTGTCAGACTGTGGCGATAAAGACTGGACTCCGAGTGTCAGAGTCATGTGACTTTCTTTCTGATCAGCTCAGAGTTAAGCTATGGAATTTGCTTCCACAGGAGGCAATGATGCCCACCAGCTTGGATCCTAGAATCATAGAATCCTAGAGTTGGAAGAGACCTCAAGGGCCATCCAGTCCAACCCCCTGCCAAGCAGGAAACACCATCAAAGCATTCCTGACAGATGGCTGTCAAGCCTCCGCTTAAAGACCTCCAAAGAAGGAGACTCCACCACACTCCTTGGCAGCAAATTCCACTGTTGAACAGCTCTTACTGTCAGGAAGTTCTTCCTAATGTTTAGGTGGAATCTTCTTTCTTGTAGTTTGAATCCATTGCTCCGCTTTACAAGAATATCATGGGGCACCTTGTCAAAGGCCTTGCTGAAATCAAGATAGGCTACATCCATCCTGCTTGCTGCTGTCCTCCCACAGGCATCTGATTGGCCCCCGTGAGAACAGGATGCTGGGCTAGATGGGCCATTGGCCTGATCCAGCAGGCTCTTCTTACATTCTTATCCTCTTTTAATTTCATCCACTGCTGCCTCTTGTGGCAGTGAGTTCCATAGTTTAGGCACTTTTTAATATAAAAAGAAAATACCATTTATTACAACAGAGCCTTGCGCACTAAAATCCAAGTTGGTGTATTGGTTTGCTTTGTTAAAAACAGTGTCAACCGCTGGAGTTTCCTATTCCTTCAGAAGCAGCAGGTTCCCAAACATTGTGGCCTGCACAGGCCAGGGTGGAAGAGACTCGCTTTCCAACCTCCTTAACTTGCTCCCCTTGGGCTAGCCGACCTGATAACTTGCATGTACAGTGGTACCTCGGTTTAAGAACAGCCCTGTCTGCGAACGATTTGGTTTGCGAACTCTGCAAAACCGGAAGTGGTGTCCCGGTTTGCGAACTTTACCTCCGTCTAAGAATGGAATCTGAACAGTGGAAGAAAGAAAGAAAGAAAGAAAGAAAGAAAGAAAGAAAGAAAGAAAGAAAGAAAGAAAGAAAGAAAGAAAGAAAGAAAGAAAGAAAGAAAGCATCTTTCCGGCCACAGCAGGCATGTTCTGCTTTCTAGGACCTTTTTCCTGTTGCAATTCAGTCCCAGTGCAGAACTGAAGCATCTGTTGGCCTAGGCTTTCTCTAACAGGGCCTGCCTCTTATGAGGAGGGTCCACAGCTGTTTGATGCTCCCAGGATTTGTGCCTTGCTGCTAGCAATCATCCTAGAGCTAAGTCCCAAGGTTGGATGTGCAACAGAAAAATAATCACCTTGTCATGAGGCCCTTCAGAGCCTAGGGCTTGCCGATCAGAAGGTCAGCGGTTTGAATCCCCGCAATGGAGTGAGCTCCCCATGCTCAGTCCCTGCTCCTGCCAACCTAGCAGTTTGGAAGCATGTCAAAGTGCAAGTAGATAAATAGGCACCGCTCCGGCGGGAAGGTAAACGGTGTTTCCGTGTGCTGCTCTGGTTTGCCAGAAGCTGTATGCCGGCTCCCTTGGCCTATAAAGCAAGATGAGCGCCACAACCCCAGAGTGGTCCGCGACTGGACCTAATGGTCAGGGGTCCCTTTAGCTTTAAACTTCCAACATCTTCACTGGATTTCCACAAATTTTAGTGTTAAGCGAGAGGGGAAAGAACATCTTTTCTCTATCCGCTTCCTCCATGACGTGCATAATGGAATCGATCTGCAGCGCTAAATGTTTAGGTATGGTAAATATTAGGATTTAATTAGAACTCATGTGTTATAACTGGAATATGTTCTAAGACAGTTTCAATGTGTCTTAGAAAGGGGTTATGCAAGGGGGCTGAGGTGTTTATATGTAAAGACTGTGAGAATGTAATAAAGATCCACTGTGTATTTGAATGGGTGGACCTACCGGTACTTCTGAGCATCAGCAATGAGCATGTGAACAGTTAATTAACCTAGGTAAAGGTCCGTATAGTTAAAACTATGGTTTTCCCAGTAGTGATGTATGGAAGTGAGAGCTGGACCATAAAGAAGGCTGACCACCGAAGAATTGATGCTTTTGAATTATGGTGCTGGAGGAGACGCTTGAGAGTCCCATGGACTGCAAGAAGATCAAACCTATCCATTCTGAAGGAGATCAGCCCTGAGTGCTCCCTGGAAGGACAGATCGTGGAGCTGAGGCTCCAATACTTTGGCCACCTCATGAGAAGAGAAGACTCCCTGGAAAAGACCCTGATGTTGGGAAAGATGGAGGGCACTAGGAGAAGAGGACGACAGAGGACGAGATGGTTGGACAGTGTTCTCGAAGCCACCAACATGAGTCTGACCAAACTGCGGGAGGCAGTGGAAGACAGGAGTGCCTGGCGTGCTATGGTCCATGGGGTCATGAAGAGTCGGACATGACTAAACGACTAAACAACAACAACAAAAGTTAATTTGGATATTCAATAGGTATGCAAAAGATTTATGTATACCATTCTTTAATCCTAGTCAATCAACAAGTGTCACGTAGTGATTTCAAGGTCTTTATTGCAGCTCGTATAACAGTGTATGAAATTCCCCCCCCAAACCTCAGGCTTTATATACCGTACATTATTTACACAATGAGTCCCGTCTGATTGGTTGATTCTGCTTCCCTCCTGGAGCCTGATCGGGCTGCTACTGCAGGCCAATCAGATTGTTGCATTCTAGGATCCTACCTGCCTGTTGTTCTAGTCTCCAAGCTCAGTACATAACATCAGGCTAGCTGCCACCTGGGGGGATTAAACATTAGTACTTAAAAGCATCAAAAGAATGGACCATTAGAATGAAACGGAATAAAGGAGATTAGGCGATGTCTTGGACTGAAGTGCTACACTACTGTGGGGAACAAACTCCTCTTGAGGTAACCATGCTGTAAGATCTGGACCCCCTCCGTGCAGACTGGATGTGTAAATCTGTGAATAAACCATATTTCTTAAAGCCACAACAGTCTCCGCTGTGTCTCAGTTCCCCATCGTTCAGCCCAGACACCGAGGTCCAGTTCCGAGGGCCTTCTGGTGGTTCCCTCACAGCGAGAAGTGAAGCTACAGGGAGCCAGGCAGAGGGCCTTCTTGGTAGTGGCACCCTCCTGTCAGATGTCCAGGAAATAAACAACTACCTGATTTTTAGAAGACACCTGAAGGCAGCCCTGTTTAGGGAAGTTTTTAATGTTTGGTGTTTTATCGTGTTTTTAATATTCTGTTGGGAGCCACCCAGAGTGTCTGGGGAAACCCGGGCAGATGGGGGGGGGGATAAATTGTTGTTGTTCTTGTTTTTATTGCTGTTGCACAGACCCTATGTGTGTGCCCAGGACCCCATGGGCTCTTGCCACCACTCGGCAGAGAGAGGGGCACCCAACTTTTGTAAGAATAATTTTTATAGACTTCTGTCATCATTTCTCTAAACTAAGAAGTCCCAAAAGGTCAACAACATCTGGGGACCAGATCTGGAACCCGCTTTTCACACAACTGCTAACTAATAGATGGAGAAAACTGTGACTCTCCTGGTGGTGTTTGACTCCAACTCCCATCTAACCCGTCAGCCAGGATGGCCCATGATCAGGGATGTGTCCCGACAACACCTGCAGGGCCATCCCTTTCCTAAGCCCCGTTAAGAGAGCCGGAATGACGACTGCATTGAACAGAAATGCATGTTCATGCACTTCTGCGTCCTGAGCACCAGAGGGCAGCAGAGGGAGCTGGCAAAGACACAGGGGGGCCTCAAAGGGCCTCCCCTGTGGAATGTGCAACACACACACACACACACACATCACAAGACTCCTGCAGTGGGCGATGGTCAACACACGGTGGTAGCACAGGCCAGCCAATCGCTCCCTCTGAGATGCTCATTCCAACATCCGTTCTGAAATGGCTTCCAGCATTGGAAAAACTTTTAAAATGAGAGCTAGATGCTCGCACCCTTTCAAATTTGTTTGTTTGCTTGCTTGCTTGCTTGCTTGCTTGCTTGCATGCTTATTTATTTATTTATTCAATTTCTATACCGTCCTTCATCAGAGGATCACAGGGTGTGGTTTACAGTATTATTATTTTTAATGGAGTGCAAGAAGATCAAACCTATCCATTCTGAAGGAAATCAGCCCTGAGTGCTCACTGGAAGGACAGATCTTGAAGCTGAGGCTCCAATACTTTGGCCACCTCATGAGAAGAGAAGACTCCCTGGAAAAGACCCTGATGTTGGGAAAGACTGAGGGCACAAGGAGAAGGGGACGACAGAGGACGAGATGGTTGGACAGTGTTCTCGAAGCTACTAGCATGAGTTTGACCAAACTGCGGGAGGCAGTGGAAGACAGGAGTGCCTGGCGTGCTCTGGTCCATGGGGTCACGACGAGTCGGACACGACTAAACGACTAAACAACAACAAGAAGAAGTTGTCCAGTAGTTTTTCTAGGACATTTGCAGGGTGCGTATGTCCTCCCTGTTGAGTTCTACAAATGGCAATGTCGAGACAAAGGAGGGGGGGGGGAGCTGGCAGCCAAGGTTGCCACCTAAACAGGTTGTAAGTAAGAAGACAGGTGTGGTCCGGTGAGGGGCAGGCAGAAGTTCTTGGGGCAGCACGCCCCAAATGCGTCACTCCCTGTTCAGATCCCTCCAGCTCCTCTCCATGCAGGGCTGTAGAGCGAGAGAGATCTAGCAACACGTTTCAGCAGCTGGCCCAACCTTTAGACCAGTGGGACGTTTGTCCTGGCTAGCGGCGAGGGACCAAATAAATCCCCTTCCTTGTTTGCAAATAAAACTAGTGAGGTGGGGAGGAGCCTCCCACTGGTCTCCTGGCAACCCGAGGAGGGTGCGTGTTTGCCGAGTGAGTCATTCCCTCTCCCCAGGCATCCTGCTCTCCTGAATGCTGCTGGGCTGAGCTGAGCTGACTCACTTGGCGGAAGCGTGGAGGGATTGGACCAGACTATGCAGAGGGAATGGGACGCGGGTGGCGCTGTGGTCTAAACCAGGGGTGGCCAACTCCCAAGAGCCTGCAATCTACTTACAGAGTTAAAAACTGGCAGTGATCTACCCCCTTTTTTGGGTTTCAGGTCAAAGTTGTTGAGCTTATTTGGGGAAGAGGAAGGCCCTTTTTTAAGGCATTCAGATCAAAGTTGTTGTTAAGCTTTTTTTAGGGAGACGGAGAACGCCATTGGGGGGTGCAGGGCAAAAAAAAATGAGCTTTTTTTAGGGGAGCCAAAGTTGTTGAGCTTCTTTGGGGGGAGCCAGTGATCTACCATTGATCTACCACAGGCATCCAGTGATCTACCAGTAGATCACGATCTACCTGTTGGACATGCCTGGTCTAAACCACTGAGCCTATCAGTTCGAATCCCCATGACGGGGATTCCTGTCGCTCCTGCCCACCTAGCAGTTCAAAAGCACGCCCAAAAGTGCAAGTAGATAAATAGGTACCGCTCCGGCGGGAAAGTAAACGGTGTTTCCGTGTGCTGTTCTGGTTTGCCAGAAGCGGCTTCGTCATGCTGGCCACATGACCCGGAAGTGAGATGAGCGCCGCAACCCCAGAGTTGTCCGCGACTGGACCTAATGGTCAGGGGTACCTTTACCTTTACTGTACCTTATACAGAAGGAAGAGGCACACAGATGGTTGGGATGGTGATTCTGGGCGAAATTAGGAGCGTGTATGTGTGTGGATGAGGAGATACACGAATCCTCTTGATGGTGGTGGCTGAAGGTCGAAGAAAGCAATGGCAAGGCCTCGTTCCTACCAGAGGTGTCAATCCCTATGTTACCACCTTAAACAGTTATGGCTCCCCACAATAAATCCTGGGAACTGAAGTTTGTTAAGGGTCCTGAGAGTTGTTTGGAGACACCCCCGTTGCCCTCCCGGAGCTACAGTTCCCGTACTGGTTTACCCAGGGTTGCCATACGTCCGGATTTGGCCGTCGGAAACAGTGTCTGGGTGTAAATCACTGTAACGTCCGGGGGAAACTGAAGGCAGCCCTGTTTAGGGCAGTTTTTAATGTTTTATGTTTTATTGTGTTTTTTAATATCCTGTTGGAAGCCGTACAAAGTGGCTGGGGAGGCCTGGCCAGATGGGCGGGGGTATAAGTAATAAATTACTATGATTATGATTATGATGTACGGCAGTCCGTGTAGGAAGTGCTGAATTTCCTTCAACAAAGCTCAAAAACATGGTGTGCGGTTTTTTGGGGGTAATAAAGCTCAACAACAAAAAGCTCCACAATTTTGCCCCCGCCAAAAAAAACCCCAAGCTCAACAACTTTGGCCAAAAAAGCTCAAGGATTTACAGGGGTCTCTGGGAATACCCATCTAGTCTAGCTTCCCATTCTCCCAGTGCCCAGCCAGGTACTTACCGGCAGGGCCGTCTTAAGCATACCCGGCGCTGTGGTGTGATGGATCCCTCCGGCGCCCCACCCCGTTTCCCAGCGGGGCGGGGGGGGCGGGCGCCGTGCACAGCACGGCTGCCGCGGGCACAGCTGCACTGCGCCACCCAACCTGCCGTAGGGCCTGCCCTGGGCCAGGGGGCGCTGGCCGCCCCCTGTTGTGACGCCCCTGCGCGCGGCGGAGGCGGCCCCAGACCCGCGCGCCTCCGGAGAGCGGTCTGAAGCCACTGAACAGCTGAGAGGCGCGCCTGGGGCAGCTGAGAGGCGCGCCCTGGTGGCCTGCCGCCCTGGTGCCCCGCGCCACCAGACCCGGGCCTAGAGACGGCCCTGCTTACCGGTACTCTGCAAAGGCCTCAAACAGGACCTGAGAGTGCCAGCAACTCTCCCTGCTTGTGATTGCCAGGGACCATCGCCCAGAGGCATATCGTGGAGGGAGAACACAATGTTAGTAGCCAGGGAGAAGCCTGGCCCTCCATAGATTTGTCCAATCCTTTTTTATAGACGTCTGGGCTTTTGGATTGCACCCAGTTGGAGGCTATTTTCGTCACACGCCTCTGGGTGCTTAGCAGACGACTCTTTAAATAACACCCTCGTAAAATCTAAAGGCTAAGACAGGTATTATTATAGGTGATTATTATTATTATTATTATTATTATTTTATATGCCACCCATCTGACTGGTGTCTTATCCTAGTATAGGATAAAAGAATCGCCATCAACGGGCTGTGTGTGGCACCTTTTGATGTTTTAGCCTACAACTCCCATCACCAGTGCCAAATTTAGGTATAAGCTAAACAAGCTATACCTTAGGGCCCTGCTCTCTTGGGGGCCCCCAAAAGGAAGAAAAAAACCTGGGTGTATGTTTCCAAAATACAAGATTAAAAACAAATAAAATAAAACCTACATACAGCAACAGTGTTTTGTTTTGTGTAGGCTCCTATGATGTTAGTCATGGCCCCTGCCTGCTAGCCTGCTCCCTAAAATATCACTGGTTTGCTCCTTTCTATATACAGGGTGCCTACATTCTGCATGGACTGGTTGCAGGGCAACACGTGCAAACGGCTTTAGATACCTATTGGGTTCATACATTACCATATAGCATCTATTCAACACAAAAAACATCGACAATTTGTTGTTGACAAAGGACAGCCGGACATATAAAGGGCCCCATTACCTTCAGTAGTTTAGGGCCTCCTCAAACCTAAATCCAGCCCTGTCCATCACAGAATCATAGAATTGTAAAGCTGGAAGGGTCCCGAGGGTCATCTAGTCCAACCCCCCGTAATGAAGGAACCTTTTGCCCGACATGGTCCTCAAACCTGCAACCCTGAGGGTCTCGTGCTCTACCGACTGAGCTGTACTCCAAAACAGCTGGAAGGCACCAGCTTGGGGGAAGGCATCCCATAAACACACTTGCCTGGCAGTGAGCCCCACTGAACTTGGTGGGGCTTCAGCAGTAAACGTGTTAGAGGATTCCACTGTTTGCATTCAAACGCAGCAGAGGCAAACTTTCCCCTGGATCAATTATTTTCTAATTGCTGTTTGGCTGCCCGTTTCCTGACCCCCAATGCAAGATCTGGCTGGCCTGATTTAACGAGAAATGGGAACACACCCATAAATTTGCCTGCATGCATGACAGATGTAGGGAAATAAAGAAAAAGCCGCAGGTTTGTTTCTTCCTAGCCCCGAGAAGATCTTCAAACATCAAGGAACTGAAGAGTTTTTGCAGCTGTGGGGAGTCAGAGTCTAACAATGTCTGGGGAGAGAAGTGGGGGGTGGGTGGGTGAGGTGTGTGCATTTAAAGGCAACTTTACCTTATTTGTGCTTTCTTTCTTTCCCCCCTAATTTGTGCTTTCTGAAACCCTAGGCAAACTAAAAGGCAGCCGCCTTCCAAAGCCCTCGGTTCCTCGAATTTTGCCATGCCCCATCATGCACACAAAAATGCATATATTTGGGCAACGTTACTTGTGCATAAAAAATGGGCTTGCCAGTGAAAACGACGCAGAATAATCCATTATTTTAGGGGAAATGTTACCGGCCTAATGTACATCTTAAGGAAAACTGCACACAAATTGCAAAAAAACAAAACTGTCACCGGCGATGGGTTGCGACTACTCTAGAGTAACGACTCTCCAGACCGTTGCCTTTTCATGCTTTTATTGTGTGCAGGCTATTTACAGTGCTAGAGCTGTACAGGATACATGTTCTTAGTCTGACCCAGAACCCTGGAATGGCGTTTTCTTCCAACATAAGAGTCTGGGCACCCCAAATCTCCTCCCGCGTTTCCTCCTGCGTAATTCCGGAACCGGAGGGGAAAAGGGTCTCCTTTCCATGTTTTCCTTCTCCCCCCTTTCCCCCGCTCTCTCTTCCTCTCCCAAGTGCAGCAGAGGCTCTGCTATCCTGCCAGAGCCCTGTCTCCTACTTCCTCCTTCCCCACTGGACTCTTCCCCCTCCCTGCTGGCTCTGCTGCTGGTGGAGGAGCTGCTCCTCAAGATGGGGGGGGCTCTCTGTACTCTTTCCCCCTCACAAAAACAATAAAACCATGAGTTTTTTCAGGAGAAAGAGGCACTGAAATGCTGGCGAATTTTCATAAGGATTGGTTAACAACAATAACAAGAACAACAACAACAATAATAACAGCAGCAGCAGTAACAATAACAATAGACAGATGTGGAAATGTGGAGAAAAGACCAGAATTTGGGGTGGGGGGTGAGAAACTGAGAAAAAACTGATTAAAATATTGATCCAAACCTCTTGCCCACTAAGTCCTAACAGATAATTATGATCATCATAATTTTATTATTAAATTTTATTATCAAAGATGACTTTATAAGAGGCTTAGATAAATTCACGGAGGAGTGGGCTATCGATGGCTCCCAGCCACACTGGCTATGGTCTGCCCTCGCGATCAGAGGCAGCGATGCTTCTGAATTCCAGTTGCTGGAAACCACAGGAGGGGAGAGCTGCTCTTGAACTCGGATCCTGCTTACGGGCCTTTTCATAGCGGCATCCTGGTTCGCCACTGTGAGAACAGGATGCTGGACTAGATAGGCCCTGATCCACCAGGGCTCTTACTCTTTATGTTCTTACTCAAAGTAGACCAAACAGCTGCTTTATTTATTTATATACCACAACGCCATTTGAGGATTCAAAAAAGATATCAAAGCTCTTTACAGCAATAAGATGTAGAATCTATGCAGTACGATAACCACGAAAACAGGTATTAATTCACCATTGTCGAAGGATGCATTCTTAACCGGCAGAATGAAGTTGCGGAATAGAAAAAGTTTCCAGCGGGTATTTAAAAGCTGGCACAGAAAGGCGCCCGCTAAATCTCTAGTGGCAAAGAGTTCCGGAGGACCGTGCCAACTGACACTAAAAGCTCAGGTTCTCGCTGTTTTGAAATGAGCCTCGCCAACTTGATTTTGTCATGCCCGTTGCCCCAGTAGGTCTACTCTGAGCAGGACGCAGACAGGTTCCAGAAGGTGGGTGATTTCCCACCGGGCTGAGGTTGCTTGTTTCGGGAGTCACCGGTCTTTGCTGCTGAAATCGGGGCCTGTTTTACGGGTGACTGGCCATCGGACAATGCAGACAGCTACTCTGATGTGCTGGGCGACGGGAAAGGCAGAGAGGATTCGAGAGTCGGGCACGGGACAGAGTGTGACAAGAAGACAAAAGGGGTTGTGTGCCTGTGTGTGCAGCTAAATAAATGTCTAGCTGCCCATCATGTGTGCAGCTCAGAGAACTAAGGTCTGCAAGTTTGTGCAAGCAGCCTTGATCCAAGGGCAAAATACACTCCGGCCCCAAACGGCGCCCTTGAGAAGATGCAAGTATTGATTTGTTTAAGCTGCATAAAAAATGTAGCTTTGAATGGCAAAAGATTCAAAAGGCATAAAGTTGCAGCTTTGACTTATGGAGCGGCCCAGCGCTGCAAGACACCGGCAGGAATTCCTGCATCGCAGGGGGCTGGACTAGATGACTCTTGGTGTCCCTTCCTATGGTTCTGTGAAAAGAAGCAGAAAATCAACAGGTGGAGGGGGTCAGTACCTCCATCCTGAGGCTTGAACTCAATATCAACTGGTGAAATCGAGCAGCAATGAGATTTAGGACTTGGCCAGTATTCCATTCCCATCTCACCCCTCAAATTAATCCTGTTGACTTGTGGAACTCACTGCCACAAGAGGCTGGGATGGTCAATAGCTTTAAAAGATGATGGTGACTGTTATTATTACTGCTCATCAGGAGGTAGTGCTGATACAATTACCAGACACAATTGTTAAATAAACCCTCTGTGGACAGTGACACTCTACTGTTGAAGACCCATCACTGGGGGGACAATAGCAGGAGAGGCTGATTGCTCTCATGCTTAGGGGCTTCCCCACTGGGGCATCTGGCTCGCTGCTGTGGGTGACAGATGCTGGGCTAGTTGGGCCTTTGGTCTGACCCAGCAGAGCTCTGCTTAGGCTAATAGCCCAGCTAGTTAGGGACGAAGCCTCCAGGAGCAAAGGCAGTCTACCTCTGAATAAGAGGCCCTCTAAGCTGGGACAGGAACTCAGAACCCAGATAAAGGAAGTCAAGTAAAATTGAATTAAACTTCCTCCTCATCTACTAAGACAAGGATAGGGGAGCTCAGGCCCAAGGGGTCAGGTGTAGGGAGGGGCCCAGACCTCTCTGCCTGGCCCTTGGGACTCTTCCCAGGCCACCCCCCCCCCAGTGGTCTTCCTCGTCACCCTCCTCAAGTATCTTTGCTTTGCTGGGATGTGTCCTTGAACTCCGACTGTGCCTCTTGCGTGGACATCTGGAGGGCAAAAAGGTGTGGGTAGAAACATTAGCAACATTTACAGCCCTCGCTCTGCCCTCCTTTGCCCCTGGATCCATCGGCCACTGACAGGTGGCCCCTGGAATGTTCCTTTGGAGGAAATCCGGCCCTTGAACGGAAAAAAGGCTTCCTGTCTTTTTTACTGGGCTGAAGGGACAGAGGTATCTGCGCAGTCCACCCACTGAAAGGACCTTTGCAAAGAAAGCTGGTTTCAATTTTTCCTGGCCGGGCAAGAAAACCATTCAGAGCTTCTGAAGCCTGCGAGTTTGAGGTCCAGCTTTTCTGCCTCTTTCCAGATGGCAGCGGCTTTGCTTGCTTTCCCCTGTGGCAGGCCAGGCCCGAGGCAGCTGGGATGGGCGCTGCGATTACAGTGTGTGTGTTTTGTTTATGTGTGTTCCTCCGAGCGATTCCTTCAGTCTCCGCTGCCCAAAGTTTTGCAAGGCTGAGTCACCCTCCTCGTGATGGAGCTACTCCCACCCTTTGCCCCGAGGCGCCACACCCTGGCATGGAGACAGAGTGCCAGGCTGCAAGGGAAGCGGTGTGGAAGGAAGTCTTGCCCCCCACCCTTGCAAAAAGGGATGCAGCTCTCGGTTGTGGGTTCATAGGCTGAGTCAGACCACTGGGTCCATCTAGCTCGGCACTGTCTGCTCTGACTGGCAGCAGCTTTCCAAGATTTCAGCCTGGGACCTTCTGCTTACAAGGCAGAGATTCTGCCACTGAGCTATGCCCCTTACTAGGATGATTCATCCCACCTTACTCGTTTTTTGAACACCCGGAGACTCGCGGTTTCGTGTGCACTGGGGGAGGGGGGAGGAGACCAGAGACAGGACTGGCACAGTACCAACTCCAGACTTCTGAATCCAAAGAAGGGAAACATGAATTTGCATCCTTGATTTGCATCCTTGGACAACTCCTTTGCTTTCGTACGGAAGGGTTGTGTGCTTCTGCAAGCATTGCCATTTGCATCAAGGTTTCCACAGAAAGGGAGCGAGCTTTTATCCCTCCATGCAAAACTGACCCCCCCCCCAGCCCTTCTTTGCGGTAAATCACAAGATTTAAACAGGAAGGGGCAAATATCTGGGATGCAAAAAGGTACAAACGCTGGTTTGTAGGTATATATGCAAATTTCAGAATTAAAAAGCGACAGGTGGCAAGACAACCGAGACCCCCATCCAAATCAATTAACCTGCCACAACACCTCAGATCACCACCAAATCAGTTCTTCAGTTCATTGACTCCAGGTTAATTTTGGAACAGATCCTGCTTCAGATCAAATCTCCCCCCCCCCACTTCAATTATATCCATTCATTATCTGAAATGAATTCTTAAAATATCCTACCCAGGAATCTCTCCCCTCTCCCTCCACATCACTTTCACTGGGAGCATTTAGAAAAATATCTGGGGGCTCATCCTGCACAATATACCTGCCTAAAAAGGCAGCTTTAATAAGAGTGTTGGAGATTCACAGCGCCATTCAAAAACCGTTGTAAACTTATTGCAAAAGGAAGGACAATTGTAGTTGCTTCTTTCAAAATACCTCCCGATATTGTCTTCATTTTTTTTCTTTATGATGGCATTTAGATCCCACCTGTTCCTCCAGGGAGCTGAAGACACCATATACACGGTTCTCCCCATTTTACCTTCACAACAACCCTGTGAGGTAGGTTGGGCTGAGAGATGGCAACTGGTTCCACCCAGGGGCGTACAAAGTGGGGGGCGGAGGGGGTGGTCTGCCCCGGGTGCCACTTGGGGGCAGGGTGACAATATGGCCCCTGCCTCCCCCCAGCTGTGGAGCGGCCAAGGGCACACGCAGTCCATACAGGCATCCGTACAGGCTGCCTCTCGCACCGCAACCGTACGGGCTGCCGCGCATGCGCACTCCGTATGCGATGCCACACATGCTCACTCCGTACAGACGTCACACGTGTGTCACCGAGCGGTTTGCCCCACCCCTCGGCCTCCCGCCCCGGGTGCCAGAGAAGGTTCCTCCGCCACTGGTTCCACCCACCCCTGGAATGTGGCCCCTGGAAAGTTGCCTAGAATGGAATGTGGTCCTTGGGTTGGAGAATGTTCCCCATCTCCGCTGTAAGATCTGGCTTGTTCTCTGAGATAACAAACCTGTATCTGGGGCTCTAGGGTTTCTACCACGTATGGTTGCCAACGAGAGCTCACCTGGCTGAACATTCATGTAGTTCTTCGGGGGGGGGTGGTGTTAAAATTGCCTGCATATAAAAAACCTAGACACCAGAAGCAAATATTCTAGGAGATAGCCTTATCCCTGAGATGCCTGCGGGAAGTTTTCTTCTCCCCCCAAATCATTCGACCTCCTCCACCTGCAGCTGGGAGTGGAATAGCTCAGTGATTTGCTAGCCCAGTGACAGAGAACAAGGCTGTGCAGATTAGACCTGTTCTTTAAGGTGTGTGGATCAATTAAAAAGAAGAATGTTCGCTGAAAGCTAGAACAATCAGAAAAAATAGGCACGGTTATACAAGGCAGGGGCTGGGAGGGAAAATATTAGTTCACAAAGAGCTCTCACGCCACCGTCACACCTTCACAAAATCAATAGAAAACTTCCTCATGAAAAGGTTCAGACTCGCCACTGTGGCCCCACCCACTTTTGTGACCTCTGGTCCCGCCCACCCCTTTCTTGCAGTCCTCAGAGGGTCCCCTATGAGGGTGGAGGGGGGGCAGGAAAAAGTGACCCTCCCGTTAAGGAGCAGCCGATTCATCAGGCTGTAGCAGATGGAACGAGAGGGAAGAAGCAGGATCTCTCCATCATCTCTGCTAGAAGGCAGCTCCAGTGGTCTCCTTTTCCATCAGCTGTCAATCTCCAGCAGATACTGGGAGAAAGGGGGGGGCATTCCATCAGCTCTGCTGAGATACCAGTGACATTTGCTTCCGCCTTTCCTTGAAATGCCCCACCCCAGCTGGTCGTGAGAAGACCTTGTAGACTCAGATCTTGCACGTGACTTTGCTATTTCTTCCGCCCTCCCCATCCATTTTCCTTTTGTGCCATGTCTGTTTGAGGATTGTAAACCCGAGGGCAGGCCTTGTTTGTGTTGATCTGTAAGTTGTTCTAGGAGCCTTGTTTGGCAGAAAGGTGGGATAACAATTCTTCAAACAATTTTTTATTTAGTGGGGGGTTTTCCCACCCCTTGTCTCTTCCGAGATCAAATGCCGGCTACGCCTCTCTGTTGTAAACTGGATCGGAGCAGAGTGATTCATCCAGCGTGCCACCTCCTTATCAAACAAACTCACATTTCCTCCCCTCTAACGCAGCAGGAGGTAACAATTTGTGCCAATCTCTCCCCGCCCCCTTACAAACACAAGAAACTTTGGCTGCTGAACCAAGGAGATATTCTGCCCATAAGCCCTCTGTGATCCTGTTCCAAAAATTAACCAAGAATGGGGAAAATAAATTATAGATGACTTTAAAGAACACTGTAAATATGTTAAAACATTGGCAGGATTGATGTAACATTTATGAAGTAATAATAGAATCCGGATTGGAAAAGAAGCTGAAATTATTTGGTGAAATATAATTATATGCAAGGAGAAGAAAAAAGGGGGGAAATTGGAAACCGGGGTGAGGTGGGGGTGAGGGGAAGTCAAGCAATGCAAATTGGGATTGGATTTGTATGTAAAGAAGAAGAAAAATGTCATACTCAAAAATTTTAAAAAAAAACAACACCCTAGTTTCCGAAAGAACTTGGTAACTCAGATGTAAAATCATGGTTGGGAGACCAAATGAAATTATCTGTATCACACAAAGTTTCTAGAAACCGCAGGAGGAAAGAGTGCTCTTGTTCTTGGGTCTTGCAAATGTTAGAACAGGGTGCCTGATTAGGTGGGCCTTTGGCCTGATCCAGCACACTCCTCTTTTATTGTTTATTTCTATTTATTAAGAGTATTTTAATTCCAGTGTGGGACACCTAAGAATACGTGGAGCATGTGCAACAAATAAGAGCCAGTGGTGGTTTAGTGGTTAGAGCATTGGACTGGCACCCAGGAGACCTGGGTTCAAATCTCCACTCGGCCACAAAGCTCATCAGGCGATCTCTGAGAGAGAGAGAGAGAGAGAGAGAGAGAGAGAGAGAGAGAGAGAGAGAGATATGCATTACAACTTGCAGGCTGAATTTAGCTTGCAGTGCCAGTTATTGAAATCCACGGTTAATTATTAATATTTTTAATCAACAGGTCAATTATTGAATATTTACCAGTGGATTTACCCTAGCACAAATGCTGGCCAAGGGTCTTCTGAAACTCCTTTGAGTGCCACAAAGAGAGATTTAGAAGACATCTGAAGGCAGCCCTGTTTAGGGAAGTTTTTAATGTGTGACATTTTAATGTATTTTTAATCTTTGTCGGAAGCTGCCCAGAGTGGCTGAGGAGACCCAGCCAGATGGGTGGGCTACAAATAATAAATTATTGTTATTATTATTTTATTTTATTATGAATGGGATCATCCCTCCAAGGGCTTCTCTTTTCTCTCATCGCTCCAGGTGCAACAGGTAACCTTCAGTTACAAATAGGACACCTTTTGTGTGTGTGTGTGCGCGCAAAGGAACTTTCCAAAACGCAACACATCTATGCATGTTGTTTTCTGCTATACATGCCATTTTAAGCATGCTTAATCCTAGTACAGTCATACCTCAGAAGTCGAACAGAATCCGTTCCGGAAGTCTGTTCGACTTTCGAAATGTTCAAAAACCAAAGCACGGCTTCTGATTGGCTGCAGCAAGCTCCTGCAGCCAACCGGAAGCCCCATCGGACATTCGGCTTCCAAAAGAACGTTAAAAAACCATAGCACTCACTTCTGGTTTTTGATCATTCAGGAGCTGGAACGTTCGATTCCCAAGGCGTTCAGGAGCCAAGGTATGACTGTATGTGCATTTTGGGACATGTTTCGTGGCTGGAGAACTGCACTGCAAAATTCAGAGGAGTGGGGATATCAAAGGAGCGCTGAATTTCAATTCACATGTTGTTTTGGAATACATGAATCCTGTTCTCCCTGTTTGGGGCAGCCGCCAAGATTGCCTGCCCCCAAATCTAGCCTGGGACAGACATAAGAACAGAAACTGATCCTTCCTGAACCAGGCCAATGGCCCATCCACAGGAAGAGGACATCCTTTTGTTCTTGGATTCTGCTTGCTGGTTTCCCAGGGACATCTGGTTGGCCACCGTGAGAACAGATGCCAGACTAGACATGCCATCGGCCTGATCCAGCAGTCTTCCGGTGTTCTTACTCATGGTTCCCCCAATCAGAAGGGGTTAAGCGAGGCAACTGAACCATCAGAATCCATGCGCCTCGTGGGATATGCTCAAGTGTCAGATCGCATCTGGGGGCGGCACATCAGCAGCCTGTGACCTGTCAGGATGCGAGGCCAGTGGCCCATGCATGGAGCCTGATGAGGTTACACACCTGGCTGGGCAAAAATGGGGCGTCGGTGGGTGATGCAGGATGGGCAAGGGACAGGCTGGTTGGTTGGTTTGCCGTGTCCAGAGACCCCCACGAGCCAATCAGCTGTTGGGCAGGGAAAACACTCCACAAATGATGTGCTTTGTTATTGGCCAATACAGAGTCCATCAGGTCAGGTGGTGCCTTGGGAGGTTGGACCTGGAGAGGGTATAAGGGGCCTCCATCAACTGTACTCAGACAGCATCCCTCTACTTTGGCTCAAGAATCCGTGCTACTATTCTTCTTGGTAAGTCTCTTCCTGTCCTCCCTTCCATCAGCAACTCAAAACAGCTGGCAGTGTGTGTGTTTTTGTGAAATCCCGAGAGGAGATGTCCCCGATAGAGCCCTCCAGGGCCTTGGAACGAGGTCGAGAGACAGATGTTCGCAAATCCTGTAGAATTCCCCTTCTTTGTGGCTCAAATTCTTGTGTTGGGGAGGATGACATTCAACTGGCTCAGACAGAACTTTTTGCTAAGGGAAAGGTAGTGAAGGATGCTAGGATGTTCTGAAGATGTTGGCTCCCATTAGAGCAGGACAGAGGGACATATGGCTCTGCCAGGCTTTATGGACTCCCAAGTTCCTCTAGCCCCATCATCCCTGGCCAATGGCCAGAGTTGTGGCCTGACAACATCTGGAGAACCATGTGTCCTCTAGACTTGCTTTAGGAAAGGACCATACCTCAGTGGTAGAGCACTTCCCTTCTATGTGGAAAGTTCTCCCAGGCTCAAACCACTACCCGCGTCCAACTTTTAACAAGAGGATCGGGAAGGAAGGAAGAAAAGGACCGTTAATGGTTAGACTGCTAAAAGCTAGGTGGATCAATGGTCTGGCTCAGTGCAAACCATGTTCATCCTACTCAGAGCAGACCCATTGAAATCCATGAGCAAGATGAACTCAGGTCCATTAACATTAGTAGGTCTTCTCTGAGTATACCCCACGGTGCTCATCCTTTCTGTTTATAAGATATACTGATAGCAAATTCATTCTACCAATTATGGGTCCTTATGTAGGTTAAACCACAGAGCCTAGGTGGGCTTGCCGATCAGAAGGTCGGCAGTTCGAATCCCTGCGACGGGGTGAGCTCCCGTTGCTCGGTCCCAGCTCCTGCCAACCTAGCAGTTTGAAAGCATGTCAAAGTGCAAGTAGATAAATAGGTACCGCTACAGCGGGAAGGTAAACAGCGTTTCCGTGTGCTGCTCTGGTTCGCCAGAAGTGGCTTTGTCATGCTGGCCACATGACCTGGAAGCCAGAGGTCATGTAGTTCAACTCCCTGCAATGCAGGAAACAGAGCTAAATAATTCCTGGCAGGTGGCCACCTAACCTCTCCTAATAAACCTCCCATGATGTAGAGTCCAGCACCTTCCAAGGTGGTCTTGTTCTCCTGTCAAACATCTCTTACCGTCAGAAAGTTCTTTCTGATGTTTAGGTGGAATCTCATTTCTTATAATTTGGGTCTTTCCCCCTGGAGCAGCATAAACCGAGTTTGCTCTATCCTCCATCAGAGATTTGAAGGTGGCTATTGTGTCACCTCCAAGTCTTCTCTTCTCCAGGCTAAATCTACCCAGCTCCTTCAACCGCTCCTCATAAGGCTTGGTTTCCAGACCCTTGATCATCTTAGTCACCCTTCTCTTCGACCATCTGTCTGTCTACCCTACAGATTTGTTTGTCCACTCTATTCCCCTAAACACACGCTCCTCGGTTCTTTCCCCCTTGGATGTTCCCACTTTGCCCTCCCCTTTGTCTTTTTCAGGTTCACCATGGCGACTCCTTTGGAGAAGTGCTTGGCCACCATCGTCGCAACCTTCCACAAATATTCCGGGAAGGAGGGGGATAAGTACAAGCTCAACAAGACGGAGATGAAAGAGCTTCTGATGAACGAACTCCCCGCCTTCCATGGCGTAAGTCCTTCCAGCAAAAAAACAAAAACAAACCCTGGGATGTTAAGTCGTCGTTTGTGCAAAAACGTTCGGATTAACTGGGAAATGTGTAGTGCATGTCTGGTGGTGCCAAAGGACATGGTGAGAGGCCTCTGGGCCGCATCTCGAATCCAGACCTTGCTGATTAGCTTAAAACTGTAATATCCAGAAGGCAGTTCCTGCAAAGGGTAGGGAAGATGATATTTCGAATTAGTGGATCTTGATGTCTTTAAATCAGGCATAGGCAAACACGCCCTCCAGATGTTTTGGGACTACAACTCCCATCATCCCTAGCTAACAGGACGAGTGGTCAGAGATGATGGGAATTGTATTTTTTTTAAAACATAATTTTTATTGGTTTTACAAATTACAAAAAACGGTACATACATGAACACCTTTTCCACCTTCTTCCCACCCCCCTCCATGGGTCCTCCCCTGCCACAGAAGTATCCCACGCAGGTGAACAGTCAGAGATGGTCCATTTTATGGTTGGATCTCTGTCCTCCTCCCCCTCCCCTGCCCCAAAGCCCCCCCCCCTGCCACCAGAGAGCTCCAGGAAATCAGGGCAGTGCGCAGGAAGGCATCCAGAGATGATGGGAATTGTAGTCTCAAAACATCTGGAGGGCCGAGTTTGCCTATGCCTGCTTTAAATGGACAATAAAGATAGTTACCTGCTTTAACTTGGGGTGTGTGTGTGATGGGGTGTTTTACTGCCCCAGTCCGCTAACATTGGTCTTTTATCTGTCTCAGGAAAGATAAAAGAAAGTACATTTTCACACAGCGCATAGTTAAACTTTGGAACTCCCTCCGATAGGAGGCGGGGTGGCTACCAAAATACAGTGGAACTTTGGTTCTCAAACTTAATCCGTTCCAGAGGTCCCTTCAACTCCTAAAACGTTCGAAAACCAAGGCAAGGCTTCCGATTGGTGCAGGGAACCCAGAAACAATAGCTGACAGCCGCATCAGACGTTCAGCTTCTGAAAACACTTACTTCTGGGTTTTCGGCGTTCAAGAGCCAATTTGTTCGTCAACTAAGCCATTCGAGAACCAAGGTTTCACCGTAGGTAGCTTTGAAAGAGCATGGCTAGGCTCTGACTTCATGCTTCTGAATCCCAGTTGCTGGAGGGGAGACAAGGCTTTTGTGCTTGAATCCTGCTTGCTGGGAACAGGATGCTGAGCTAGATGGGCTGTTGGCCTGATCCAGCACGCTCTGCTTATGTTTTATAAACACACACCAATGCATTTTGGGGGCAATTTATGCTGAAGGTGGTTTTTTGCTTTCAGATGGAAAACGGTAAGTGATAAGTGGCTGAAATTTGGGCGTGTACCGGTGGCAATTTGTGGTCATATCCTAAAGGGACTATTTATGTGTAAACTGCCCGATGCAAAGGCATCTAGGGTAAATGCCTTCTGGATGAAGTTTAATATTTGTGCGCTGCTGATCACTATAACCACAATGTGACCTGATAGCAGTCTATTCTTAGTAATACCGTTTGTGTCTTATTATATATCATTAGTATTTTTTCTCTTCTCTATTTTTCATCTTTAAGTTCTATTTCATCTTTTCTTCCTTTCCCTTCTCATTCACAAATTAAATAAAATTAAAAGGCTTATAACAGGGGAATGTCAAAGGAAATAGTGCAAAGGAACTTGGGCATATTTATTTGCCTGCCTTCTCAGTGTACCTGTTGCTTGGCCTGTTTGAGTGGATCTTGTTTATTTAAAATGGTTATTATTATTATTATTATTATTATTATTATTATTATTATTATTAAAAAAACCTCCACTCCAAGAGTTGATTTCATAAGATTTTTATTTTTTATTTTTTAAAAAAATCCCAATGCCATCCCAACCCTCCTTTTCACAACCTAAAAAAAGACACGGCATGAAAGGAAACAGTGAAGAGGAAGGAAGAGAAAAACAGGCTCTGAATTATTGAAGCTAACAGTTTCTATTTTTCTTTCCAATGCTCCCAGAAACGAATGGACGGGGCAGAATTCCAGAAGATCATGAATGACCTGGACCACAACCGGGATCAGGAAGTGGACTTCCAGGAGTTCTTGTGCTTCCTGGCTTGTGTGGCGATGGGATTCGACGAATTCTTTCGGGGTTGCCCCAAATGCCCACTTCCCCAAATAAGGGGTTGCCCCAAATAAGCCCTGGTGGATCACACTCGTGGTGTGTTCCAATTTCAATTCAAAACAATAAAATTTTCTTTTTAATATTAACTCTGACCTTCCTGTCTTTTTTCCCTTGGTGATTACATAGTTGTTGTTGTTTAGTCGTTTAGTTGTGTCCCACTCTTTGTGACCCCATGGACCAGAGCATGCCAGGCACTCCTGTCTTCCACTGCCTCCCGCAGCTTGGTCAAACTCATGTTCTTAGCTTCGAGAACACTGTCCAACCATCTCGTCCTCTGTCGTCCCCTTCTCCTTGTGCCCTCCATCTTTCCCAACATCAGGGTCTTTTCCAGGGAGTCTTCTCTTCTCATGAGGTGGCCAAAGTCTTGGAGCCTCAGCTTCATGATCTGTCCTTCCAGTGAGCACTCAGGGCTGATTTCCTTCAGAATGGATAGGTTTGATCGTCTTGCCGTCCATGGGACTCTCAAGAGTCTCCTCCAGCACCATAATTCAAAAGCATCAATTCTTCAGCAATCAGCCTTCTTTATGGTCCAGCTCTCACTTCCATACATCACTACTGGGAAAACCATAGTTTTAACTATATGGACTTTTGTCGGTAAGGTGATATCTCTGCTTTTTAAGATGCTGTCTAGGTTTGTCATTGCTTTTCTCCGAAGAAGCAGGCGTCTTCTAATTTCGTGACTGCTGTCACCATCCGCAGTTATCACGGAACCAAAGAAAGTAAAATCTCTCACTGCCTCCATTTCTTCCCCTTCTATTTGCCAGTAGGTGATGGGACCAGTGGCCATGATCTTAGTTTACATAGAGGATTCCGTAATTCACAGAAAATTGGACGGTGGCAAAAAATTTCTCACAGGGACTAGTAGCATGGATTGAGAAAGGGATGGTGGGGGCACACGGGTTTGCTTCACCCACTGTACAAGTCAGGTGACAGCGCAAAGCGCTCTTTAACCCCCTCTTGCTGTGAACAGTGATGGAGGCATTGGCAGAGTCGTCCGTTTATAGGCTTTCACTGTTGAATGGCATATTGGAGAACCTTTGACTCTGCTGCCATGCGGGAGATGAAGACCCAGTTCTGCCCGTTCCTGTGGAACGCCCTCCCATCAGATTTCAAGGAGATAAAGGAACTATACAACTTTTAGAAGAGTGGCTGGGGGAACCCGGCCAGATGGGCGGGGTATAAATAATAAATTATTATTATTATTATTATTATTATTATTATTATTATTATTATTATCTGAAGGCAGCCCTGTATCGGGAAGTTTTTAATGTTTGACGTTTTATTATGTTTTTATATGTGTTGGAAGCCGCCCAGAGTGGCTAGGGAAACCCAGCCAGGTGGGCGGGGTACAAATAATAAAATTATTATTATTACAGTCATACCTCGGTTTAAGTACACTTCGGTTTGAGTACTTTCAGTTTAAGTACTCCACGGACCCGTATGGAACCAATTAATCCACTTTCCATTACTTTCAATGGGAAAGTTTGCTTCAGGTTAAGTATGCTTCAGGTTAAGTACTCTGTGAACTGTCTGGAACCGATTAATCCACTTTCCATTACTTTCAATGGGAAAGTTTGCTTCAGGTTAAGTACGCTTCAGGTTAAGTATGGACTTCTGGAACCAATTGTGTACTTAAACCGAGGTACCACTGTATTATATTCCTAGCCGTGATTACAGAAAAATAAAACTCTGATTACCAGATAATCCATTCCAGATTTTCTACCGGATTATTTAGCGGTAACTGTGCCCCTGAAAGACCAGGTGCGCAGCCTGGGAGTCATTTTAGACTCACAGCTGTCCATGGAGGCACAGGTCAACTCCGTGTCCAGGGCAGCTGTCTATCAGCTCCATCTGGTACGCAGGCTGAGTCCCTACCTGCCCAGTGACTGTCTCTCCAGAGTGGTGCATGCTCTAGTTATCTCTCGCTTGGACTACTGCAATGCGCTCTACGTGGGGCTACCTTTGAAGGTGACCCGGAAACTACAACTAATCCAGAATGCGGCAGCTAGACTGGTGACTGGGAGCGGCCGCCGAGATCACATAACACCGGTCCTAAAAGACCTACATTGGCTCCCAGTACGTTTCCGAGCACAATTCAAAGTGTTGGTGTTGACATTTAAAGCCCTAAACAGCCTCGGTCCGGTATACCTGAAGGAGCGTCTCCACCCCCATCGTTCTGCCCGGACACTGAGGTCCAGCTCCGAGGGCCTTCTGGCGGTTCCCTCATTACGAGAAGCCAAGTTACAGGGAACCAGGCAGAGGGCCTTCTCGGTAGTGGCACCCACCCTGTGGAATGCCCTCCCACTAGAGGTCAAAGAGAACAATTACCTGACCTTTAGAAGGCATCTCAAGGCAGCCCTGTTTAGGGAAGCTTTTAATGTTTGATGGATTTCTGTATTTTAGAATTTCTGTTTTTTTGGAAGCCGCCCAGAGTGGCTGGGGGAACCCGGCCAGATGGGCGGGGTATAAATAATAAATTATTATTATTATTATTATTATTATTATTTAGCGGGTTGGAGAATATTCTGGGATGGAGGCAGTAATGAGTACTGTATTTGAGTTGTACGTTGGTGTGGATCAGAGAGAGGAGGGAGACAGGAGATGCTTGCTGTTTACTCTTACTTGGTGTCTACAATTAAAGCTGGGGGGGGGGAGATTGGAGGGTGTCCATCTCAGTGCATATGGGCAGGCAATAGACCACAGCAATGCAGGAAATGAACCACCCAAGGCACGAAGCACCCTGGCAACCTGAAAAAAGTCCAGATACCTGGGCGGGTCTCTTTTCATACACCTGTTCAGCAGGTTTCGACTTGAAGGCCTGAGGCTGTGTCTCCCGCTGGGACTGGGGGTTGAGGGAGGGAACAGCACTTGAAAATGTTCTCAAAGGAAAGGGCTGCGATTACTGGGTTTCTCAAGGATTCCCAGCAGAAATCGTAGCTCACCATGAGTTCAATGGCAATCCTAACTGGAGGGACTGAACCTCAAACGTTCTGGATGCAGAGCAGATGATGAGGTCTTTCCCTACAACAGAGCAACATAGGAAGCTGCCTTATGCTGAGTCAGACTGCTCCATCTAGATCAGTACTGTCTGCACTGGCCAGCAGCGGTTTTACAAGGCTTCGGGCTAGGCAGCATTCCTGGTCCCACCTAGAGCTCCTGGGGGGTGAAACCTGCATACAAAGCTCTATTTACCCAATGCAATACTTTGGAATGAACGTAACAGGCTTCCTTCTACCAAGTCAGACTTTTGGTGCAAGTAGCTCAGAGTTGCCCCTTCCAAGGATGGAGAACCTGGTGGCCTCCAAATGAGGTTGGACTCCAACTCCCATCAGCCCCCAGGCAACATGGCCAGTGGTCAGGCTCTCGGGGCTGGCGGGAATTGTAGCCTATCTGTCTGGCAGCAGCTGTGTCCATGGTTTCAGACGGAGCCTTCAGACCCTCCAAGTGTCCCTGTTTTCCAGGGATTTACACAAGCCTTCCTGGTTTCTGATTTGATCCTGGAATGTCTTGCTTCTCCTTCAAACAGGGGTCAGCAAACTTTTTCAGCAGGGGGCCGGTCCACTGTCCCTCAGACCTTGTGGGGGGGCCAGACAATTTTTTTGGGGGGGATGAATTCCTATGCCCCACAAATAACCCAGAGATGCATTTTAAATAAAATGACACATTCCACTCATGTAAAAATACACTGATTCCCAGACCATTCACGAGCCGGATTTAGAAGGCAATTTGGCCGGATCCAGCCCCCGGGCCTTAGTTTGCCTACCCATGCCCTATTTTCACTGGATAAATGTGGGAGGGTTATGCGACCCCCAAGCCAAGACACCTGATTTAAATAAACTTTAAATTTAAATAAACTTTCACAATTTTATGGATAGGGAATAGGTAATGCAATAAAAGGAAAAATATGATATTTGTAGGAAATAGCAGATTATATTGATGAGGTTAATAAATCAGAAATGGAAGTAAAGGGAAGTCAAAAGGGGGGAGGGAGAGATGTTTATATAAGCTGTATGTTATAAGTACATTTGTAATGAGAGAAAATAAAATTAATACAAAAAATACGAAAAAGGCATCTGAATGCAGCCTTGTAGAGGGACAGTTTTTAAATGTTTAATGTTTTATTATGTTTTTATATATGTCGGAAGCCACCAGAGTGGCTGGGGCAACCCTGTCAGCTGGGCAGGAGTATCATCATCATTATCATTGATCAGGACATACCTGTAACTACTTTCATCGGAAAAATGTTGGAAGGTATGTTCTTTCCCAGGGACCAAAGCTGGAGCCATCTGCATGCAAAGGTTTTACCCTGTCGCTGAGCCCTTCCTTGGAGTCATGTTCCCACACGCACAGGCCGCCTATCCAGGCTTCAGAGGCAGACTTTCGGCAGATCCAGTTTATTTATTTCGTAAGCACTGCAGGGATGGGGAAATTAAACATGTCCTTGTTGAAATCTAGGCTTCTATCTATAACATTCCTAACATATGCTAGGCTTTTGGAGTCACTCTGACAGCAGAAGAGTTCGGTTCCCCCCCCCCCAAAAGGGATATTTTCCCTCTCTCTGCTTCAGGCTGTGCTGGCGAAAGGAACGAGAGGAGCCTCGAACTCAGGGCTTGCTAGGAGCGAAGAGGTGGCTCAGAGTCAAGGGTTCCCGCTGCAGAACTGAGCTCGAGACACCAGCATTTCTGGAAGCGGAGGCTATGCAGAGCAGTTGTTTGCTGGGCTCCAGAAAAGAAACATTCGGCTGAGTTTACGGCGTACCGTACTTCCCTCTCACAGCGGCTGGGTTTCTCCCTCTACTTAGCTGGGTGAGTCCTTCCCCCCCCTTCTCTTCCCCATCTTTTAAAAACAAACAGCTGTGCTGGCCGGGGCTGCAGGGAGTTGGAGGAGTCCAACAAAATCTAGAAGGGCACAAGTTCCCCATCCTTGCTTTACTAAGTGCATTCAATAGTGATCCCTGATTGGTTGGGACACGGTTGGTCTAGCTAGGACAGTAATGGAGGAAGTCTATGGGGCATCCCCAGATTTTGATAGACGGCTACTCCCCTTGTCCCTTGGCCACTGGCCATGTTGTCTGGGGCTGGTGGGATTTGGAGTTCAGCAACATCCAGGAGGCAGAACATAGGAAGTTGCCTTCTACCAAATCAGATCATTGGTTCGCCTAGCTCAGTACTGTCTACACTGACTGGCAGCAGCTCTCTAGGGTTCCAGGCAGGGCACATTCCTGGCTTTACCCAGAGATGCCATTGGGGATTGAACCCAGGTCCTCCTTCATGCAAAGCACCGAGATAGAAGCCTTTCCTTGTTGCAAGGATGTTAGCTACCCAAGTCTTATTCTGTTGCATAAGAACACAAGAATCACCCTCCTGGATCAGGCCAAAGGCCCATTTAGTCCAGCATCCTACTCTCACAATGGCCAATCAGATGTCTGTGGGAAGCCCCCAGGCAGGATTCGAACACAAGAGCCCTCTCCCCTCCTGCAGTTTGCAGCAATGGAGATTCAGAAGAATTACTGTCTTTGACCATGGAGAAAAAGCACAGCCATCGTGACTGACAGCCATTGATAGCCTCTTCCTCCATGAATTTATCTAGCCTGCAGGGACCCATGCCCAGTTTTTTAACCACTGAGGGCTGAATTCTAATCCTACTCCTCTCTCTGCATCTCCCCCCCTTCCAGACATCAAGATGCAAGCTCCCCTTGAGGAGGCCCTGGGGGTTCTGGTGAAGACCTTCCACAAATACTCTGGCAAGGAAGGTGACCGGCTTAAGCTCAACAAGGCTGAGATGAGGGAGCTGCTTCTCCACGAGCTGCCCACCTTTGTCAGGGTGAGATCCTATGGCGGAAGATTTCCCTTCCGAGGTGGTGGCGGGGAGAGGGCAGGGAGGTGGCAATAATTCCCATCATTTTATTCGTATGCAGCCTTTCCATAGCTAAAACCATGCTCAAGGCGGCTTACAACATAGAATCGTACAATCGTAGAGTTGGAAGGGACCATGAGGGTCATCTAGTCCACCCCTGGCAATGCAGGAATCTTTTGCCCAACGTGGGGCTCGAACCCATGACCCTGAGATTAAGAGCCTTGTGCTCTTCCAACTGAGCTATCCCTGACATGAAAAGATATACATACAGTAGTACCTTGTGTTATGTAACCCTCCTATAGGATGCAAATGCGGCAAACCCAGAAGTATTTTTCTGGGTTTCGCCACGTGCGCATGCGCAGAAGCGCTCCACCGCACACATGCGCAGAACAGGCACCTCCGGTAGTGAAAACCTTGGGATCCGACCGGAGCTCCGGAACGGATCCCGTCCGCAAGCGGAGGTACCACTGTAATTAGAAGCATAGCAAAAGCAGCCATAAACAACAAATAAAATGTATCAAAAAGTACATGACCGTAATTGAACAATTTCCACGTGAATCATTCTAAGATCTAAAAATAAAGATACAAAAACTAATATAAATAGCAGCAGCAGCAACAAAATCCAACGAAACCCCCTAAACAATGGAAAGAATGTTGCCATACATCTTTAGGATCTAAGTCAAGGACAAAGGAATTGGATCTGACAGGCAGGCCAGATTCTTATTGAGCACCTGCCGCTAGCAGGACCCCTGTCAATCACCTGCATCCCAATTAAGTCAGTTGTGAGGGATGGGGGAGAAATGTCATTCAGTTCGCATTTCAAGATAAACCTGTCTAATTGGCAGTTTTCTAAATGACAGAGGATCCAAATTGTATATGTCCGGCAAAATTTGCCCTGCTCTGAATTTTGCAACACTGTTCTCCAGCCAAGGAATGCGTACAAAAATGTATATACTGGGGTAAAGCATGCATAAAAATGCATTTCATAGGGAACATAACATACTGTACAGAAGTGCAATATACTGCCTTATCATTATCATTATTTTTTATGTTATCCTTTATATTTATATCCCACCCTTTCCTCCAAGGAGCAGTGCATGGGTAGCTCAGTTGGTTGGAGTGTGGCGCTGATAATGCCAAGGTTGCAGGTTCGATCTTCTTATGGGACAGCTGCATATTCCTGCATTCCGGGGGCTGGACTAGATGATCCTCGGGGTCCCTTCCAACTCTACAATTCTATGAGCTCAGGGTGGCATACATGGTCCTTCTCTCCTTCCTCATTTAATCCCTGTGACTGAGAGGCAGTGAGTCGCCCAAGGTCACCCCCAGTGAGCTACGTGGCTGAGTGAAGATTCGAACCCAGGAGATTCGAACCCAGGTCTCTCCCAGGTCCTAGTCTGACACTCTAACCATTACACAACCACTGATGTGCATATATTAGGAGAAATATGCTTCGCAAAATATGTATAGAGGGGGATCTTGGTTCCTGAACGGCTTAGTTGCTGAACAAATCGGCTCCCGATCGCCACAAACCCAGAAGTAAGTGTTCCAGTTTGCAAACGTTTTTCAGAAGCCAAACATCCGACACGGTTTCCATTTCAGTGCAGGAAGCTCCTGCAGCCAATCGGAAGCCACGCCTTGGTTTTTTAAACGATTTCGGGAGTCGAACGGACTCCCGGAATGGATTAAGTTCGAGAAACAAGGTACCACTGTATTAGGATCAATTTGCACGAACGCTGATGATTTTACAATAGAACATTTCCCCCCTAAGTGCAAACTGAGGTGGAAATGTGGAGGGCTGAACTTAAGAGAGGAAAAATGAGAAAGTGAGAAGAAACTTAAATGGACACACTTGCTCATTCTTAGTTAGGGGACATGTTTCCACCTGCACAGTTTTGAAATCAAGCCATACAGGAAAAGGCACAGTGCTTTGCAAGCCCTGGTAAGGTAGGTCAGGCTGAGGGTTGGCGACTGGACCAAGGTCACCCAGTCAGCATCATGAATGAGTGGAGATTTGAACCTGGGTCTCCCCAGCCGTAGTCTACTACTCTAACTGCTACACCATACTGTGTTCCAGGATGCAGCTCTAGGCACACATGAAAGCAAGGGAGAAAGAACGCAATCTTTTGAGGAAGCAGGATAGTTCCTTAGACAGAGGTAGACCAACTAGTCCATCTATCTCAGCATACTGACTGGAAGAAGCAGCTCTCCAGGGTTTCAGCCAGGGACTCTCTCCCAGCGCTTCCTGAAGATGTTTCGGGATTGAACCTGGGAGCCTCTTTGTGCAAAGGAGATGCTTCACCCACCGAACCACGGCCCTTAGTCTCTCCGCACCATGAATTAATGGAACTAAAGGTCAGGAGAGCAGGTTTCTGGAGGGAAGCTGCTTCCAGGCGGACCACTCCCAGCGTCATTGCCAGGCATAGCTGAATAAAGTTTTTGTTTCAGATCTTTTGTTGAATCTCGCACTTTATGCCTTAAAACCTGAATTCGATACACACACACGGGGCATCGGTACTATGCAGGGAAATCGGCTTTACTCTCTTCTCCTTCCCGCAGGGCAAGATAGATGAACCTGGGTTCAAGTACTTGATGAAGAAACTAGATGACAACGGAGATGAGGAACTGGACTTCCA
The DNA here is from genome assembly GCF_963506605.1 of Zootoca vivipara. Taxonomy (NCBI): domain Eukaryota; kingdom Metazoa; phylum Chordata; class Lepidosauria; order Squamata; family Lacertidae; genus Zootoca; species Zootoca vivipara. The sequence continues at coordinate 34,693,983 of NC_083292.1, read as the reverse complement.
GGAGTATGCTGTCTTCTTGGCTCTCACCGCTTCCCTGTGCAACGAGTTCTTCCAGGAGTGCTCAGATGAGAGCAACCGGAAGAGATGAGGTCAGCGTTTCCAAGGGGACCTCTTTCACCGTTACACCAACCCGGCCAGAAACCTGCCAGGAGGGGCTGACAATACAGTAATAAAGATTATTCAAATCGTCCGTGTGTGTGTGTGTGTGTGTGTGTGTTCTTTCGGGTGGCAATTTTTAAGCCAAGGCTGAGGAAGCTTTTTCAGTTTGAGGGCCACATTCCCTTCCGGGCAAATATCCAGGGGCCATGTGCCAGTGGTGGGCGGGGCCACAAGCAAAAAGGGGCGGAGCTATTTTCTCCCTATCCTCCACCCAGGCATGCAAGGTCAGAGTTCAGAGACACAACCCAGCCAGGCAAAAGCATTCAAGGAGGGTGTGAAGCAGGGGTGGTGATGGGATGTGCCTTTGGAGGGGGGGTGGCCTGGGGAGAGTCCTGAGGGCCAGGTAGAGATGTTTAGAGGGCCGCATTTGGCCCTCAAGCCGAAGTTTCTGCACCCATTTTAAGCTGTGTGTGAGAATTCAGACCTAGGGAATATCTGGTTTCAAAAGTCTCCATATTAGAACACTTTCCTATCCTTGTCCCCAGCAAAACGCCACCTCCGCTTTGCAGAGCGGCAAAGGTAACATTTTTTAAACATCGTCAACATTTGATATGTCTTTTACTATATTCTTGTGAACCACTTTGATTTTTCAAAATTATGCTATAGCGGTATATAAATACAGTGGTACCTCGGTTTATGAACACAATTGGTTCCAGAAGTCTGTTCATAAACTGAAACGTTCATAAACTAAAGCGAACTTTCCCATTGAAAGTAATGGAAAGTGGATTAATCTGTTCCAGACGGTCCGCGGAGTACTTAAACTGAAGCGTTCATAAATTGAAGCAAACTTTCCCATTGAAAGTAATGGAAAGTGGATTAATCTGTTCCAGACGGGTCTGCGGAGTACTCAACCTGAAGCATACTTAACCCGAAGCCTGGGTGTAATTGGTTCCGGAAGTCTGTTCATAAACTGAAGCGTTCATAAACTGAAGCAAACTTTCCCATTGAAAGTAATGGAAAGTGAATTAATCTGTTCCAGATGGGTCCGCGGCGTTCGTAAACTGAAAATTCGTAAACCGGGGTGTTCATAAACTGAGGTTCCACTGTACTGGTATGATGAATAAGGGCAGGCCCTCTCGCCTGGATCTCTGGAAGGGGGCAAAAAGGTGAATGCCCATCGTTCATTGGCATTGGGGGCACACTCTGCCCTCAGACAGCCTCCACTCATCTTCTTACTTGCATCCTAAAACGCAGGGCAGTTTTTGAGCTATTTTAAAAGAAATTCTCCAAAAGAAAACCCAACACTTATGGGCTGCCATACGCCTGGGTTTCCCTGGACATTTTTACCAATTTTTCACAAATTCCGCCTGGACACTATTTTCGACCAACAAATCCCGGATATGTCTGGGAAATTCCCAGTGCATGGCAGCCCTAGCGTTGGGGAGGGGCACTACCTCTGGTGGTGCTTCTTCTGGGGTAGTTTGTCAACCTTTGGTCCCCCCCCCGCCTGCACTCAGCTCTCACCTGTGGCTCCTCGGAGAATGGGAAATGTGGAGGAAAGGAGAGAACGAAACGGTTGGAATCTGAAACAGAAGCAACTTCGCCACGCTGCAACATTTGGTTGCAGGTCCCCGCACGTCCCCTCGTTTCATGCAGCTGTGATATAAAAGAGCAGGTACAAATCAGATCAGAAATGTCTCCACCCTGCCTAACTGCTTATCTCTCTTTTATTTAAAACAAAACAAAACAAACTTGCAAAGTGGGTCTCAGTGGCACCAATTCTAAACTAAGCGCAACCGCATTCATTGTGCAACGAAACATCCTTAAAGGGATTTCTGCTTGTTTTTCAAAGGAACCCCGTGACCAGCTTATTTATACCACTCTTCCCCAGAAGCCACAAGATGGAACAGGTTTTGGCAGAGCAAAGGCAGGTTGCCCGGGGGTCTTCCTGTTTTCATCTCTGAAAATTTGGAGGGTAAGACAGCATCCCTGTTTCTTATAGGAGGAAGGACTGTAGATCATTGGTAGAGCCCTTGCTTTGCATGCAGAGGGCCCCAGATTCGAAACCCGGCCTCTCCAGATAGGACTGGGAGAGACTCCCTGCCTGAAACCCTGGAGGGTGGCTGTCAGTCAGTGTTGACATCCCTAACCCAGACCAATGGTCTGACTCAGTCGAAGGCAGCTAGCTAATTTCAAAAAGCAGCTCTTTATTATGAAGGTGGCAATAACTTCTCTGTTCTTCGGGGGGAAGGCCCAGGGCTCAGGGGTTAATCTCATTCTTTGCGCACAGAATGTACCGGCTTCAATCCCCATCAACTCCAGGCATAACCTGGGAAATTCTCCCTGCCTGAAACCCTGGAGGGAGGCTGCCAGTCAGAGTTGACAGCCCTAAGCCAGATGGATTCAATGGCATGACCGGGTATGAAAGCAAGTTCCTAAACGTGAATTATCAGAGAGGGTGTAATAGGTACCCCTCCCTGCTCCTTGTTGTCAAGGAAGGTTAATTGTGGAAGGGATCTGATGCCTCTTCGATTTTATTAGGAGTTTTCAACACAGGGTACAATAAAAACGCAACTGGTCTAAAATAATAATAAAAATTACAGAAAAAAGAAGAGGACTAAAGAAAGAGAGAGGAAAGGGGGGGGCAGAAGAAAAGGGAAAAAGGGGAAACTCAACTAGTCTATAATAATGATAATGATAAGTACCACTGTATTCTGCTCTGGTCAGACCTCACCTGGAGTACTGTGTCCAGTTCTGGGCACCACAGTTCAAGAAGGATACTGACAAGCTGGAACGTGTCCAGAAGAGGGCAACCAAAATGGTCAAAGGCCTGAAAACAATGCCTTATGAGGAACAGCTTAGGGAGCTGGGTATGTTTAGCCTGGAGAAGAGAAGGTTAAGGGGTGATACGATAGCCATGTTCAAATATATAAAAGGATGTCATATAGAGGAAGGAGAAAGGTTGTTTTCTGCTGCTCCAGAGAAGCGGACACGGAGCAATGGATTCAAACTACAAGAAAGAAGATTCCACCTAAACATTAGGAAGAACTTCCTGACAGTAAGAGCTGTTCGGCAGTGGAATTTGCTACCAAGGAGTGTGGTGGAGTCTCCTTCTTTGGAGGTCTTTAAGCAGAGGCTTGACAGGCACATGTCAAGAATGCTTTGATGGTGTTTCCTGCTTGGCAGGGAGTTGGACTGGATGACCCTTGTGGTCTCTTCCAACTCTATGATTTGATGATGATGATGATGATGATGATGATGATGATAATATAATGCAGAAAAAAGAAGAGGTAGAAAGGAGGAAAGAAAGAGAAGGTGGGGGAGAAGAAAAATGTGGGGAAAGGGAAAATACCTCGGTTTATGAACACAATTGGTTCCGGAAGTCTGTTCATAAACTGAAGCATTCATAAACTGAAGCGAACTTTCCCATTGAAAGAAATGGAAAGTGTCTGTACTTTCCCTCTCTTTTCTTTCTTCTTTTTTTTCTTTCTTATCCTTATTGTGATCAAAATTTTCTTGCTCCTTCTATCTTTCTTTTCCTTTCTTTTCCTTTTCTTTTTTTAATCGCAATAGGACATTGTCATGTAACTAATTTTTGTAGATGTATATGTTTGATTTGTTCGTGCACATGTATTTTTTATTCGAATATATCAATAAAGGATTTTTATTTTCCAAAAAAAAAGAAAAGAAAAAAAGAAAGTAATGGAAAGTGAATTAATCCGTTCCAGATGGGTCCGCGGTGTTCGTAAACCGAAAATTCATAAACCGAGGTGTTCATAAACCGAGGTTCCACACACCCCTCCATGATATTTTAATTTTCAATCCACATTCAGAGAATTGAATTCTCCCAGCTCTCATCTGGGAAGGCTTCCCTCTTCCTCAGTCTCACGCCCTGAGAAAAGCCACTCTGACCTGCCTCTCACTGTTCTCTTCTTCTGTTCCATCACCTCTCTGTAGGCAGAAAGATCTGACATCTCTCCGTGCAGAATATAAAATTGTGAAATCCCACCCCCCTCCCTCCGTAGGTTAGACACCCCATATTCCCAAATAAAAATGTAACTTTCTCACACCACTGTGACATGGGGCTCCCATGAAAGGCAGCCTGTCTGCCTATGCAGAATTGGGAACGGTGTTTGTCTGGGATAGAACTTGCATGTTTCTTTAAAAACAAAACAAAAATCCCACTAACAAACTTTATTCCATTTTTTATAAAAGCTTTTGCCCAGTCTAAAGGCTGAGGAAGACACCCACAGAGCAGAACCACTGAGTTGTTTCCCTTTTTAAAAAAAAGGGAAGAAGAAAAGCCCTTGCTCAATTTTTCCATAGTTTCCCCCAAAACGAAACTGTTGATTCTCCTTTCTCTTCTTATACCCCCCCTACTTCCTAGTTCCACAGCAGCACACAAAATCTCTCAGGAGGAGCCAATCCACTTTTCCAGAGCACTTAAAAACAAATTAACTTTAGATTTTTACAAGTGTCTCTTAGAAAACTGCATTCGTATGCACCCTTGCAATTGTGCAAATGCATTTATAACTCTGAAGTGTTGTAATTGACAGAAAAGTTCGTGAGCAGAAGCCAGAGAGAGAGAGAGAAGAGAAGCATATAATTTACCTTCGTCCAAAAATGACACATTATATACACACCGGATACTATTTTTAAGACAGTGTGTTCTTGCTCGGCAAAAGAAAGGAGCTGTCCCGTCCCCCCCCCCCCAATTCTGATCTCATTCATGCTCGGTAGGCAGAGAGAGAAACATGCATGATCTTAACAGGCCTCCTGTGAGATTATTTGAGCACAATCCTGTACACACACTTCCCTGGTAGTCAGCCCTACTGAACTCAATGGGGCTTACTTCCGAGTAGACGATCCGGTGTAGGCTTGGGCTCTTTGTGCGTGTGTGCATCGCATAGTTGAACTATGGAACTCGCTGCCACAAGATAGGCAGTGGTGGCCATCAGCTTGAATGGCTTTGAAAGAAGATCGAACAAATTGACGGAGGAGAAGGCTACTAGCTCATAATGGAGACTGTGCTCTCTCCCCCATGTTGCAGGCAGCAAATGTTCCCAAATACCAGTTGCTGGAAACCGCAGCAGGGGAGGTTGCTCTTGTGCTCAAATCCTGCTTCATGTTGTTGTTTTGTCGTGTCCGACTCTTTGTGACCCCATGGACCAGAGCACGCCAGGCATTCCTGTCTTGCACTGCCTCCCGCAGTTTGGTCAAACTCATTTTCGTAGCTTCGAGAACACTGTCCAACCATCTCGTCCTCTGTCATCCCCTTCTCCTAGTGCCCTCCATCTTTCCCAACATCAGGGTCTTTTCCAGGGAGTTTTCTCTTTTCATGAGGTGGCCAAAGTATTGGAGCCTCAGCTTCAGGATCTGTCCTTCCAGTGAGCACTCGGGGCTGATTTCCTTCAGAATGGATAGGGATCTTACAAATTTACCTGGCAGTAAATCCTACCAAGTTCAATGAGGCTTACATCAGCGTTGACATATATATGACTGTAATGCTTTGAAGACGCTCGAACTCAGGACGCAAGGGAGAAACGTGCTAAGAGGGAGGCACCCTTGGCAAACCTACACCGTGATCGACTCCCTCCTGGAAACCTATGTCCCCACTGTGGTAGGACATGTGGATCCAGAATTGGCCTCCACAATCACTGTTAAAACCGTTACAGGTAGGTAGCCGTGTTGGTCTGATGTAGTCAAAGCAAAATAAAAAAAATCCTTCCAGTAGCACCTTAGAGACCAACTAAGTTTGTCATAGGTATGAGCTTTTGTGTGCATGCACACTTCTTCAGTTAAAACCGTGTTCATGGAAGACAATATTACTTGGCTACGAGTGATTGCTGAAGAAGAAGAAGAAGAAGAAGAAGAAGAAGAAGAAGAAGAAGAAGAAGAAGAAGAAGAAGAAGAAGACTGTACCATCAAGGGATTTTGTTTAGAGTACCTTTGTACCACTCTTCATACATATATAGCCCCATAAGAATTTACATTTTTTTAAAAAAAGCAATTCCATAATTAAAAGACTCCACACACCCGCGCAAAACCCCCTCTGCATTTAAAACAGAAGCACTTTCAGAATTCACCCCAGTTTAAAACACACATTCAGGCAGAAGAACTGATAGCTCAGTCGCATTGCCCAGGCTTTTCTCATATAGGTGGACTTCAAAGCACCTGTACCATGGTTGCTGAGCAGGTGATTGTGACAATTTATTATTATTATTATTATTATTATTATTATTATTATTATTATTATTTATACCCTGCCCATCTGGCCGGGTTCCCCCAGCCACTCTGGGCGGCTTCCAACAAAACATTAAAATACAGAAATCCATCAAACATTAAAAGCTTCCCTAAACAGGGCTACCTTGAGATGCCTTCTAAAGGTCTGGTAATTGTTGTTCTCTTTGACCTCTGGTGGGAGGGCATTCCACAGGGTGGGTGCCACTACCGAGAAGGCCCTCTGCCTGGTTCCCTGTAACTTGGCTTCTCGTAGCGAGGGAACCGCCAGAAGACCCTCAGCGCTGGACCTCAGTGTCCGGGCAGAACTATGGGGGCGGAGACGCTCCACTCAGTCCAGTGGAGACTCACCGATTAGGGAAAGTGAGGCACTGCCCTGCCGAACACAGTCTGCCCTCAACCAGCCCCCACCCATACTTCCTCCTCCTTAATCTTGGGCCACATTCATGCCAGATTTTTAAAGCACTACGATACTTTAGGCAGTCATGGCTCCCCCAAAGGATTCTGGGAGCTGTAGTTTAAATAAGGTGGTGTGAGTTGTTAGGAGATGCCCCTGCTCCCCTCCTGAAACCGCTCTGGGAATGGTAGCTCAGTGAAGGGAATAAGGATCTCTAAACAACTTTCAGCACCCTTCACCGACTGTGGCCCCCAGGATTCTTTGGGGCGAAATCGATAGAGGAATTTGAAACTGCAGGCAGGGAAATGTGCCCATACCTCCTGGGCAGAAAACCATTTTAAGAAAATGAGATGCTGGGTGGAAGAGTGGTTTTTTAAAATGAGCTTGGGGCTTTTTGAGGGTGCCAGACAAAAGCAGTATATATCTTCTCCCGAAGCAAGGCAGGGTGTGGATCAGGATCAGGTGATGTGATGCAACTGATGGGTGGGTCACCTCTGTTCCCAAGGCCTGCCTGTCTGGGCGCAGGAGGGCTTGGCAGCATTGGTAGGAGCAGCAGAAGGCAATCCTGGACAGGTCGGGAGACTTGAAGCTCAGCCTTCCTCCTGCACAAGGGAACTTGAGACTTGGGAGATCTCGGTGGGTATTATGCTGCTACCCGTTTTTGTGTGTGGAGGGGCGGGGAGAGTTGCTGGTGCTTTTGTTACATGTCGGTGCCGTATCTTGCTATGTCAAATGTGGCTCAGCCAGAGGGGAGGAGAGACAGTCTCTGGAAGAAGAAGCCTTCAAGGACTCACTCAACAACCCAAAGGTCTATCCAACTCTGATGGCTACGATCTACCTCCAATGTTGAGATTCTCTGCTTCTGAATACCAGTGGCTGAAAACCACAGGACTGGAAGATTTGCTGTTTTGCTCAACAAAACTTTTGGGCTTCCCTTTGGGTGGCCACTGTGAGAACAGGATGCTGGACTAGATGGGGCATTGGTGTGATCCAAGCAGCACTCTCCTTATGTAGCCTGTAAGTGGTTGACATTGCTGTGATGGCCACCAGCCTAGATGGCTTTAAAAGGGGATTAGACTAAATTATGGAAGATCGTAAGGCTCTCAGTGGCTACTAACTCTGATGATCATGTTCTGCTTCCTCTGTTGGAGGCAGTATGCTAGGAATTGCAAGAAGGGAAAATCACATAGATGGTGGACTTCAGGTCTGGAGATGAACATAGTCCTCCATCTGGTCCCTAGGTTTCTTCCCAAGCCATACTTATCTCCTTGCCATGCCCGTTCTGTCTAGGACACACACCTTCCCACCTTTCTTCAGTGTTTACAACTGGCTAGAAGGTATCCTCTTGCTTGCCTGGATGGAGGGCGATGATATGGGTAGATTAATATTCTGCTCACTTTTGCTTATAGCTCTGCCCACCCCTGGCATGCCAAAGATTGCCAAAAAGAAAATTTGGTACTTGGACTTTAAAAGGATCCCCATCCCTGAGGTAGATCCCTAGCAGGGAACCTGTGGCATTCCAGAAGTTGCTGGACTCCAACTCCCATCATCCCCTGTCCTGGACACATGTCCCAACCAATCAGGGACTGCATATTAAATGCACTACCTTTGTTTACGGTTTTTATTTCTACATGGCTTTGGGAAACATCGCTTGAGAAGTGATGCAAATGTTTTGTCTTTAATCAATGCATAAAAATAGCCACCCCCTTCATCCACCCATCTCCTCGCCTTGCAGGGTTGTTGGCCAACGGATTCAGCGATGGAGCAGTATCAGACTCTGGAGCAGGCCCTCGGCGGGCTGGTTTGCACTTTCCAGCGCTACTGCCGGAAGGAAGGCGACAGGCGCACACTCAGCAAAGGGGAACTGAAGGAACTGCTGGAAAACGAGCTTCCCAGCCTGAAAACCGTAGGTCTCCTTCCAACCCCATTCTCGGTCTCCTGAGCATTATGGGTTGCGGATGGAATTTGTTCCGATCCATTCTCCACATTTTCGCAGCAGTGTGTATGTGCGTGTGTGAGAGAAAATCCTTATGAAAATTCATCAGAAATCTGCCTGTTTTGGAGGGGGATTCTGAATGCCACCAGTATTCTTTCTGTGAAATGTGTATTTTGAGGTGCCTGGGGCAGTTTCGTAGATTTCCAAATTATCCCTGTAAAGGGGGCTCAGTTGATAGGTGGTATATAAATAGTTGTTTGTTTGTTTGTTTGTTTGTTTATTATTATTATTATTATTATTATCAGCAGCAGCAACAGCATCACAATAATCACAGTCATCAATACATCATCATACAGGATAACTCAGTTGGTAGAACATGAAGCGTGCTTTTTAAAGATTTGTTTATTTGGTTTTACAAATCAAAGTTTTACAGTCACATATCAAACATACAGCATAAAAACAAAATTCCAAGGAATCTCTTGGACTTTCCTCCTCCCCTTTGTGGGTCCTGTTGTTAATCATTTCCTCCTTTCTCTTTGATGATAATCCAAAACTTTTACATCTCCGTTATGTCCAAAATTCACCATTAAACTACAAGTGTTATTCCAGTCCTACTAACCTTTTTAACTGTTTACAATGGTTTTTAAGATAAATTATAATTTCCCCCCATTCTTTATTAAAATTCTGGTGTTCCTGATTTCTGATTCTTCTGGTCATTTTTGCCAATTCAGCATAATCCATCAATTGATCTGCCATTCTTCTCTGGTAGAGACTTTATTTCTTTCCATCTCTGGGCCAATAACATCCACATAGCCGTGGTCGCTTACATAAATAGTCTTTTCTGCTCCCTTGGGATTTCAGCACCTAGAATTCCTAAAAGAAAAGCTTTGGGGTTTTTAGAAAAAGTTATTTTAAACATTTTTTTTCCAACTCATTGTAAGAACATGCGGTTCTTAATCTCAGGGTCGTGGGTTTGAGCCCCATGTAAGGTTAATAATAAGAATTATTCCCTGCCCATCTGGCTGGATTGCCCCAGTCACTCTGCATTACAGAGAGGTTGGAGTAGATAGGCCTCATTGTTGCTTCCAAGTCTACAAGTCTATGATCATGTTGTTGTTGTTGTTGTTGTTGTTGTTGTTGTTGTTGTTGTTGTTGTACCATGCTGATAATTCTTAAAGGTCCCATCAGTCAAGACTAACAACAGCAACAACTAGGGGCTGCTGCGGCTGCTCGCCAACCCACCTACCTTTTGCCAACCACCATTCCCCCACATCTGACTAGCCCCCTTTCCTTTACACCTCACCCACCCCTTTACATATCCCCCCACAGTTCTCCCCAAAGCTCCTCCACCTTTCTAAACCACAAACATCTCATCTGGACTGCATTGCTTCCTCACCCTCCTGTCTGCCTGCTATTCATCATGCTGCAGTTGGTGGCCACCTGAACTGCAGCATGATGACAAACTTACATTTCTATGTATATATTGGGGAAATTACAATAATAATAATTCTTTAATGATCCCTCATTCGATGATGGTGATGATTAGGCTGATAATTCTGTAAGGGACCCTCAGTCCCCGATCATTCCTCTCCATTCTCAACCATTCATTTCTTTTCCTTTCCTAGCTTCAAATAAAAGACGGTGCTTTGGAAGAGTTGATGGCATTGCTGGATACGAACAAGGACAACCAAGTGGACTTTGAAGAGTACATTCGCTTCATCGCGGCGGCCTGCACCTTCTTCCACGACTTCTTTCAGAACAGCCCTCCGGTCCAGCCCCGACTGCTATGAAAACCAAGATGGCGCCCCAACTCGCCCAAGGTTGCAAAGCAGGTTGGAAAACCGTGCCAGGAGGTCCCCGTGTCCGTCTCTGAAATCTCGAGACACGTCTTCTTTCTCATCAACTTTGTCTTTATTTCGTTTTGTTACTTAAGTCGAGAAAGCAGTTTTGGGCCTCAAGACAAATGGGGAAATAGAACAAGAAAAAAGGGCTTCTGAAAGGATAAAACAAAAAGTAACAACAATGTAGTGGAGCGACAGATCCTTAGCATCTCATACCTTTGAGGGAAAGAGCCTCAAAGTTAGAAGTGTAAAATGTCATAGAAATGTTATACAGTGGTACCTCGGTTTGCGAACTTAATCCGCTCCTGAAGTCCATTCTTAAACCAAATCCGTTCTTAAACCAAGGCGCGCTTTCCCTAATGAGGCCTCCCGCTACCAGTGCCCTTCCACCGTTCGGATTCCGTTCTTAGACCAGGGTAAAGTTCGCAAACCGGAACACTACTTCTGGTTTTGCGGAGTTCGTAAACCAAATAGTTAATTAACAGGGCTGTTCATAAACTGAGGTACCAGTGTATATACCAAGGATCATGGAAGACTGCTGTCTTGAACTGTCTCCGAAAACTGAGCTGTGAGAGTGGGAGTTGAATGTGTCAGGAGAGGCTACTAGATACTTTCAGACTTATCAGTCTTAGACATTTATATAATAATAGCAATAACAGCAATAACTATTTTATTTTATTTTATTATTTCTATATCAGACTAGTTGCCCCTGTCACTCTGGGCAGCTTCCAGCAAAATATTAAAACGCACAACCTCAAACAGTAGAACAAAACCCTCCCTGCCTTCAGATGTCTTCTAAAAGTCAGATAGATGTTTATTTCATTGACATCTGATGGGAGGGCATTCCACAGGGCAGGCGCGACTACCAAGAATAAAAATTATTTTACCAGCGGACCTGGTGCATTAAAGACACATCTCTCATCATTTCCCATTGCTTATTCTTTCCCCTTGTTCTGACTTGCCATCCCTTGCTTTCCCTCCCGCTCCTGTTTTCTGGAACTTCTACGCCGGCCTTTCCAAAGCTGGCATTTCAAGGCCGTTCTGTGCCAGACAGCTGGAAAGAATCGGTCTGGGAATTTGGAGAGAGGGCTGCGAGGATGAGTGCAAAAGAGAGGGGCGGGGCAGCGATCACAATGGCCCTGGCATCCTCACCAGCCTCCCCCACAAAAACACACCCTGGGGGGAGATCCTTATTGGTCTCTTTCTGAACCCGGTGGGTGTACACTTTTCGCAACCGAAATAAAAGGCCGGATTTGCCGAGGCTTTAAATATGGCTTGAGTTGTCACAAGCCCTCATATCCTGCCCTGTAGCCTCCTCGATCGCTTTGGTGTTTGGTTGCTGTGGTAAGTCTTGTTTGTTATTTTTAAGCGCCTAGTCTGTTTTTCTTTAAAAAAATTAAATTAAATTAAACCCTTGTCAATAGAACAAGGATGATGCTGTCTTCCTGAGGGGATCAGTTTCAGCCTGATGTTCTGCTGGCCGGAGTCCAGGAGCAGTTCCAGAAGTGCAGAACTTCCTTGTGGCTTGGGAGTGGTAGCCAAATATACCCTACTTAGAGTAGACCCACAGGAATCAGTGGGTTTTTTTAGGGTGGTTACCATAGCTGCCAAGTTCTCCCTTTTTTTAAGGGATTTTCCCTTATGCTGAATAGGCTTCCTCGTGAGAAAAGGGAAAACTTGGCAGCTATGGTGGTTACCCAACTAAGTTCTACTTAGAGCAGGCACAGTGAAGTTAAGGGGCCAAAATTCACCGTTGAGCTGTAGTCAAAGGTAGCCCTACTCAGAGTAGACCCACTGAAGTTAATCGACACGAACTCAGGTTTGTTAACTGCAATGGCCCTGAGCAGAATGTGGTTGGATACAACCCCATGCTGATTAACTTCTGTGGGTCTGCTGTGAGGAGGAGTAATACGGCTGCAACTCAACGTTACGTAAGTCCATCGATTTCAATGTGTCCATTTCCGAGTATGATTCTTGACGTGGGATCTCACCCACACACAAAAAACAGACCTCTTTGCAGCGAGGTAGGCACTTAATGCTACCAGCCCTGGAAAGGAGCTCAAGTCCCCAGATGTTCTTCAGTGAATTACGCCAGGATTCGATAGATGTAAGAATGACTGTTTTCACCCAAATTTCATCCATATTTTGCAGAAGTGCAATTTGTTTCTCCAGTGAGTGGCATGCACAGCATTGTGTCCCTCCACTCCCTTCAGCCAGAGTCTTACCACAGGTAGCAACAGAGAGCAGAACAGCGACTCTACAACAGGACGCCTCTGATTCCTACGCAATCCAATATGCTTGCAAAGGGGCTGTTATTCAGCAAACAGGAAGGGTAGCACTCTGCATGCACTCGGGTTCCCAGCAGCTAATGGCTGTGGGTTTGTTTTTATAGCAGCCAGGGCTTTCTCTCCCCATCCCCAAACAGCACTCTGCACATGCTCAGTGAATAAAGGGTGTGGCTGCCTAGGTATCTATCTATTCATCTATCTATACAGTCGTACCTCGGAAGTTGAACGGAATCCGTTCTGGAAGTCCGTTCGACTTCTGAAACGTTCGGAAACCCAAGCGCAGCTTCTGGTTGACTGCGGGAAGCTCCTGCAGCCAATCGGAAGCCGCAGAAGCCTTGTCAGACGTTCAGCTTCCGAAAGAATGTTCCAAAACCGGAACGCTCACTTCCGATTTTCGATCGTTCGGGAGCCAGAACATTGGACTCCCAAGACGTTTGGGAGCCGAGGTACGACTATAATAGGACTTTCCTACCAAATAATAGCACTCTACGCATGCTCAGATTCCCAGTGGCTAAAGGGTGTGGCTTTTTAAAGTAGGAGGCATTGCTTCCCGCCGCCCCCCCCCACAACCCATGGTCAGATTCTGGACAACTAGAAGGCACTGATTCTTTCAGAACCTGATAGCTGGTCCTTGCCTTTCATTTCGAATGAGAAGTAGTGTGTCTCTCTGTGTGTGACAGCAAATATTCCCCTCACAGAGCTGCAATTGCCAGTTTCACAGGAAGAGAGATGGATTGACTCTGGAAATTGGGGCTCTGGGTGGAGAATTTGGGGGGGGGAGTGTTTGTCACCTAACAACTCTCAGCACCCCTAACAAATGACGGTTCCCAGGATTATTTGTGGTGGTGGTGGGGAAGCCATGACAAATACAGAAGGATGCTTCAAATACTCGGTACAGCAATTCTCAGTGCAATCCTATGTGTGTCTATCCTGCCCTATATCAGACTGCGCATTCAGCTGATCACAAAGCGACTTTTCTCCTTGTGGATCACGATCAGCTAGGTAGCGACTTTGGGGGGGGGGGATTCAGCTCAATTTGTATTTAAAGGCAAACAAACCTATACAGTATAACCCACTCTTTCCAAAATAGCACAAGAACTAAAACACAACCAACCTTTGAAAATTCGCACTTCTTTGAATTTTGCCAAGCGGTTCTCCAGCCAAGTAATGTGTAACCCCCCCCTCCCAAAAGGCATAGATTAGGGGAATGTGTGCCTTAAAATGTGCTAATCCATGAAACTAGAATGCATTATATTAGGCAAAACGACCTCCAAGGATGTGTCTTATTGGGGGAAATTTTGCACTAAGTTGCTGATGAATTTTCATGGGAGGGAGGGGGGGAACAAGCTCAGGCTCAATTCTTTAAAAAAATTAAAAAAATATTTTTAATCGGGGTTCAAGGAAGAAAGCTGATGTGGAAATGTGGAGTGCTGAACTTAAAGTTGGAAAAATGAGGAACTGCGGGAAAGTGAAATGGAATGGTTTTCTCATCCCTAAAACGGTCCCTCCCTCCAGGTAGAACCTGCTAGTCATAAGGACTGGCCTCTTGACACTTAACTCTAAAAGGTGTGCCAGAACATGCACACAATGTACTTTCCTCACCTCCTGCCCTCCAAAACCAGTGACTGACTGCAACTAAATTCTCCCACATGTCTGGGATCAAGAGGAACAACCATCAGTTTAGGGGACAGGGGTATCACCTCCACCCGAATAAGTACGGATTCCTTTCTGGAGTTCCCCCCTCCCATCTGTTTTACTCAAGCCTCCTCTGACTTTGCCACCAAATTCTACTACTGATTATTTCATCATGACTCAGAGTTTCCCATTTCCTTTTTCTACCATCTCCAGATTCTGTGGCTGACTAAAGCTGGGTGTTGTCTTCCTTCAGCAAACCTCAGTCTGGAGGCGATGAAAAATAAAAATATAGACTCTGATGCCACCCATGTCATAAGTTTATTGTTCTAGACAAAGGCTTGCATTAAGCAAAAGCGTTAATAAAATAATACAGACCATACGCCCATAAGGTAAAAATCCATAATATAAAAAAGACTTTCCTTAGTGTTAAAACACAGTTTCCCTTGTGCATCTCTGACATCTGCAGTTCTAATATTATCTTGCCTTTTTAGAATCCAATTTTCCAACCTCCAGAATTACCAGAGACACCAACAAACTCAAATTCCAGCTTGACTCCAGATTAAACCTCCAAATCACCACAACAATTTATAGTGATTTTATCTAACTCCTTTTTCCTGCTTGTTGTTGTTTTTCTTCCAGCCAGTGCAAAAAGGGCCACTCTGTATGATACAAAGGTCTTATTGTCACTCAAAAGAAACCAATCCATTTCTGCCAGGATGGGCCTGTTTGCTTGTATGTGCAAAGATTTCAGAAAGCGATCTCTTGGGGCTCTCTATACAAGGGACAAGGTAACAGATAATGAGTAATGTCTTCCACCTGAGGTTAACCAAAAATAGACTTTGTATTTTTGGTTAACCTCAGGTGGAAGCGACCACTCATTTGAATGATGGATCTTGTTGAAGCGACCATCCAAGACTGCAGTGGGCATCACTTGGAAATGATGCAGCTCAATCAAAGCATTTCTTGTCTGGCGAGAGTGTGGTCAGATAATTAGTTCTGGAATGCTCTTTTCTCGAGAGCGGATAAAAAGGTAAAGGGACCCCTGACCATTAGGTCCAGTCGTGACCGACTCTGGGGTTGCGCGCTCATCTCGCATTATTGGCCGAGGGAGCCGGCGTATAGCTTCCAGGTCATGTGGCCAGCATGACAAAGCCGCTTCTGGCAAACCAGAGCAGCACATGGAAACGCCGTTTACCTTCCCGCTGTAGCGGTTCCTATTTATCTACTTGCATTTTGACGTGCTTTCGAACTGCTAGGTTGGCAGGAGCTGGGACCAAGCAACGGGAGCTCAGCCCGTCACAGGGATTCGAACCGCCGACCTTCTGATCAGCAAGCCCTAGGCTCAGTGGTTTAACCACAGCGCCACCTGGGTCCCTGGATACCAAGGGGGAAATTGTTTGTGGGAGGTTCCTTCTGGATTCTATCCAGAAAAGGCAATCCCTTAGTTCGCACTTGGGACGCGGGTGGCTCTGTGGTCTGAACCACTGAGCTTGCCGATCAGAAGGTCAGCGGTTCGAATCCCCGTGATGGGGTGAGCTCCCGTTGCTCGGTCCCAGCTCCTGCCCACCTACCAGTTTGGAAGCACGTTAAAGTGCAAGTAGATGAATAGGTACCACTCCGGCGGGAAGGTAAACGGCATTTCAGTGTGCTGCTCTGGTTTGCCAGAAGTGGCTTAGTCATGCTGGCCACATGACCTGGAAGCTGTCTGTGGACAAACGCCGGCTCCCTCGGCCTATAGAGCGAGATGAGTGCCACAACCCCAGAGTCGTCCGCGACTGGACCTAACGGTCAGGGGTACCTTTACCTTTACCTTTACCTAGTTCGCATTTACTCCTCAACGAAGCAGAGCTCAGTTCTGGGAAATAATAATAGTCTAAACTATCTTGAGAAGCTGCTTTCCAGAGCTGGTTATCACCCAATTCCATAGCACAGGAAAATGCTCAATAGGCATAGGAGCAATTTTTTAAAGGTAGTTTAATTGAGTGCAGTCTGCTCATGCCTTGAATTTTGGTCACCTGTATTCTTTACGAAGAAGAACTGCTAATATTCCTGATGGTAGAAAGTGTAGCTTCCAAATATATATCTTCTGCACCGTTTACAAAATTTTAATAAGAGTTCAAATCAGAGCCCCAGATTTCAACAACATAGAGCACTTGAGTAAGCATTTTGCTACCAAATATCTTTAGGGCAGGTTCAATCAGCTACCCTCTCCTATTGCAACTGAACTTCATCAATGCCCCTATGGTTTTCTGTGCTTTGACTTGCATTGTCTCCATTATGACACTTCCAAGAGAGGGTTTCGCTAATGAGTAGACCCAGGTTTCTAAATGAGCGCACCTGTCCTATAGCTTGCTGATCTAAGCAGCAAAGGTAAAAAGAAAAAAAGGTAAAGGACCCCTGGATGGTTAAGTCCAGTCAAAGGCAACTATGGGGTTGTGGCGCTCAGCTCGCTTTCAGGCTGAGGGAGCCGGCGTTTGTCCACAGACAGCTTTCCGGGTCATGTGGCCAGCATGACTTAACCCAGGCATCCCCAAACTTCGGCCCTCCAGATGTTTTGGACTACAATTCCCATCTTCCCCGACCACTGGTCCTGTTAGCTAGGGATCATGGGAGTTGTAGGCCAAAACATCTGGAGGGCCGCAGTTTGGGGATGCCTGCCTTAACTGCTTCTGGTGCAACGGGACACCATGACAGAAACCAGAGTGCATGGAAACGCCGTTTACCTTCCCGCCACAGCGATACCTATTTATCTACTTGCACTGGTGTGCTTTTGAACTGCTAAGTTGGCAGAAACTGGGACAGAGTAACGGGAGCTCAGCCTGTTGCAGGGATTTGAAGCGCCGACCTTCTGATCAGCAAGGCCAAGAGGTTCAATGGTTTAGACCACAGTGCTACCTGTGTCCCTTTCTAAGCAGCATTTATACCTAGGACTATGTTTGCCAAACATCATACTGTTGATCTTAATTTATAGATAGGCATTCCTGGTTACAGTATGTGCTGAACACCTCCAAGAGATTTTTTGACGCCCAATCGGGAAAGAAAGAGGAGCACTTAATAATCTGTATACATCACTATTGAGATTTTTCTGTCCCTAATTACTGCAGTGGGAAGTTTTGCGTTGGCACCAAATCATTAATCTAGACGTTAAAAGAGTGGGAGCCAGAATGCAACCTTGATTCACTCCTTGTGATGCTTTAAAGGCACCAATCGTACCACCATTTAAACCTGTTTAATGTTCAGTTTCTTGGTGTTTAGCGGAGTCTCATAACCCAAACAACGTTTGATCAAAGTTTGCATGAATTCCTCTGATGGATTCTTACGAGAATCCCCAGTTGTCTTAGCCATAACTTTCTTAGCCGCTTTGCATTAACTTGTTGATGAAGGAGAGACTATAATGTGATTGACAGCACTTGCACCGTGCTTGTTCAAATGAGTATATTGACCCTTGGCTATGTCTACAAGACTCCCGTGAAGAATATATCAATTATGTTGCAGTACAAATTCCAACCACTTGGGGCTCTATGCGAGGCACAGAACTACAATTCCCAGAGTTCCCCGGGAAGAAAAGGGATTGCTTGTCAAACCACTCTGGGAATGAAGTTCGGGTCTCCTAACAGCACCCATAACAATTCACAGCTCCCAGAATTCTTTGGGGCAAGCCATGAGTGTTTAAAATGGTATCATAGTGATTTAAATATCTGGTGTGAACGTAGCCTTAGTGTTGCCTTTGCAGAAGGGAGGAGGAGGAGGAAGATGGGGACAAAGGCGGAATTGGCTTCCCTGTTTTCTGCCCGGTCAGTCTCAATGGGCAAGTGTCCCCACCGTCCAACACCTGGCCAGCTTTCTCATTCCCAACCCACTCTTCTGCCACTGCCAGGTTCCAAGAGCACCCAAAAATGGCGAGTCCCCTGGAAAAAGCCCTGGAGGCGATGGTCACAACTTTCCACAACTACTCCGGAAAGGAAGGAGACAAGTACAAGCTGAACAAGGCAGAGCTGAAAGAGCTGCTTCTGAAGGAGCTGCCTGGGTTCCTCGGGGTAAGTCAAAGGAGGGAACCTCAATGGGGGGGGGACATCTCCTCCGCAAGAAGGTCCCCTGCATATCCAGGGAAGGCTGCAGGAGAATCGCTTCCTGAAATCCTGGAGAGCTACTAGACCATGAGGACTAGAAACGTACATTATTTTTCAGGGAAGGGCGACAGCTCAGTGGTAGAACATCAGCTTTGTATGCAGAAGGTTCAATCCCTGCCATCTCCAGGTAGGGCTGCAACAGAATCCTTTCCTGAAACTCTGGAGACGTGCTGCCCTTTATTCTGAACCATGAGGACTAGAATCTCTGGGTGATCCCTGATTGGTTGGGGCATGTGCCTAGGACAAGGGTGGGGAACTTATGGCCCTCCAGATGGACTACAGCTCTCATCATCTCTGACTGATGGATGATGGGGCCTGGAATACAGCAACATCTAGTGGGCCCACAGGCTCCCTATCCCTGAACTAGACTGACATTTGCCTTTCCGACATCTATCCCGATTGCATCTTCTAATGCAGAGCTGTGGGCTCTCCAGTTGCTGTTGGACAACAACTCCCAGCATCCCTGCTGAGGCTGATGGGAGTTGGAGTCCAACCACATCTGGAGGGCCACGGGCTCCCCATTCCTGCTTCACACCTCTGCATGTGCATTTAATAGGTGATCCCTGATTGGTTGGGACATGTGTCTGGGACAGGGGTGCGGGGCCCTGTGGCCCTCCAGATATGGTCAGGGCTCCAGCTCCCTTCGTCCCTGACCATTCTGGCTGGGGCTGATGTGAGCTGGAGTCCGGAAGGCCACAGGCTCCCCATCCCTGGGCAAGACCCAACTGGTTTTGCCCTGCAGTCTGGCAGATGGGTGTGCCTTGCGCTCCAAGCCATTGGAGCAGTCTGGTGGCTATCAGTGTCCATCGTCCTCCATCCATGTGCCGGCTATACAAAAGCCCAATGGGGAAGCAGGACGCATAAGCAAGTCAGAGAGACAGACGTAACTGAAAGGTGTGCCTTTCAGCAACCCTTTACCAAGGCAGCAGATGGCACTGCTTTGTCCAAGAACTAAAAACACGCACATGCAAAAAGGTTAGTCCTTCTCTGGGTCTGACCCTGCCCCTGGAGGGCAAAGGTAGCCTCTGTGGCTAGAAGCAACCCAGAGTGGCTGGGGCAACAGGGAAACACCCTCCCCCCCTCCACTGTTTACTGCTGAATCAGAATGAATGCCAACTGGGTTTTCTGCGAATCAGCGTTCGTTCCGATTCAGCAATAAACAGCCGGTTTTTCCCTGCGAAGCTGGTGAGACAAAAGCTCTCGCACAATGGAGCAGGCGTCCGACAGCCCCGTTCCTTCCCGGCCATGTTGTGACAACCCCATATCTCCTTTTAAACCTCCTGCATGAAATCCAGGACGCGGGTGGCGCTGTGGGTTAAACCACAGAACCTACGCGGGCTTGCCAATCAGAAGGTCGGCGGTTCGAATCCCTGCAACGTGGTGAGCTCCCGTTGCTTGGTCCCAGCACCTGCCAACCTAGCAGTACGAAAGCACGTCAAAGTGCAAGTAGATAAATAGGTACCGCTCCGGCGGGAAGGTAAATGGCATTTCCGTGCGCTGCTCTGGTTCACCAGAAGCGGCTTAGTCATGCTGGCCACATGGCCTGGAAGCTGTACACCGGCTCCCTCGGCCAGTAAAGCGAGATGAGCGCCGCAACTCCAGTCGGTCTCAACTGGACCTAATGGTCAGGGGTCCCTTTACCTTTACCATGAAATCCAACCTCCCTCCCCCAGAAAAAGAAGGACGAGGCGAGTTTCCAGAAGATCTTGAGCAACTTAGACAACAACAAAGACAACGAGGTGGACTTCCAAGAGTACGCCGTCTTCCTGGCCTGCGTCGCCATGATGTGCAACGATTTCTTCCAGGGCTACCCCGACAAGATGCCGAGGAGCAAGTGATCTGAGGGGTGGGGCAGAATCAAGGGCAATTGTGGTGTCTGTGCAGGCCGGAGACCTGAGAGCTCAGCCTCGCACCTGTTCTCTCCTTCTCCCTCACAAAGGCCCCATCAACGACACCTCTCTGATCTGGAGGCTGTGCCGTGAGGAGATTATTCCACACCTCTTTCTCTTTCCACAATAAAGTTTGCTTTAAAACTTCACTGGGTTTGTTTCTTTGCTGCCTTCTTCTTTTTTTTGGAGGGGGAGAAGGGAGGCAAGATTAGAAGCACAGACTCATACAATGACATAGTTGGGAGGGACCCTGAGGGTCCTCTAGTCCAACCCCCTTGCAGTGCAGGAATACACAGCTGTCCCTTACGGGGATCGAACCTACAGCCTTGGCATTATCAGCACCATGCTCTAGCCAACTGAGCTATGTATTTTGGGCCCTCATTGGTCATCTGCCGTGGATGCTTTTTAGCTGAGATTCATGCATTGCAGGGGGTTGGACTAGATGACCCTTGGGGGTCCCTTCTAACTCTACAATTCTATGATTCTGCTATTTTTCAGCCCAAGGGCCTTCCAGGGACCACATGCCAGAGGCAAAAGAGGGTGGAGCAGCCATGGAGCAGGCTATCGATGGCTACTAGCCATGATTTTTGAAACCAGCATTTCCTTGATATATCCGGAATACTGCAGTCAGCAGCATTGCCAAAAAAGCTCGACAACTTTGGGCAAAACAAAATATTTCGCTGTTTGAAATATGGCAGCCCTAGAATATCAGTTGCTGGAAACCACAGTGTCAGGATCAAGCCAGCAGTAAATCACACAAAGCAAGGAGAGTTAACTCTTTATTAGAAAAAAAACAGGATTTGCACAGGGATGTCAGGCCTAGTGAGCACAGCTAATGCTCATCGGTAGGTCTTGCGCCTATGAAGCAGTTGTAGAGATTGAATGTCCCTGCCGTCCCACAGCTACCAAAGTCCCCTCTTCTCCAGACATAGGACCTAACTTCTAGGGTTGAGGTCTCTTTGCTCCTCCCCCCCTAAAATATTTGAGGGTTTTCTTCTCCTTTAAATTGTTTTGGGGCCCCCAAGAGAGTGGGGCCCTAAGCTATAGCTTGTTTAGCTTATACGTAAATCTGGCATAGCTCCCCACGCTTTGCTGAGCGATAGCAACATCCCAGGGGGCTCCAGGCTGTCTTCCAGGGTCTGTGTTCCTTTGGGGAATTGAGACACGGCGGAGACTGGCGTAGCTTTAAGAAATATGGTTTATTCACCTATTTACCCCTTCCGTCTGCATGGAGGGAGTCCGGATCTTACAGCATGGTCATTTCATGAGGGGCTTGTCCCCCACAGCACTGCAAGAAGCCTCCAGCCAGCCTGCCAAAGATGGAACCCAGTCTTTCTTCTTCCCAAAACACCTCTGTTTCTGTCACCTAACCCTGGCAACCTTCCAAACCCCCCAGGATCTGTTCACACCTCAGGACCAGGGGGAAAGTTCTGTTGCATTGCCAATGGCTCTCAGTGGCCCTGCATTATTTCTTAATGGCCCTGGCTTGGGCAAGTCATTTTTTTTTGCAGAGGCTAGCCCGGGAATTCCTCTGCAGCTGGCGTTTCTCCCTTCACATCCCAAATAACCAAAAACCCCACCATTTATTAATTTCTAGGGTTTAGTAGGGGAGGGTCCCCTCCCAGATCTAGAACTATATGCTCCATCTTCCATCCAATAATCGAGCAAAAGGCATGGTCATCGTTCAAGGGCACAATCCAGTCAGGCAAAAACACTTGGGGAGTGTGCAAAACAGGGGCGTGACCCTGGGCAGGTTTCTGAGGGCCGGGCTAAGCGCCTCGGGGGGCCGCATTTGACCTGCTGGCTTGAGGTTCCTCACCCCCTGGTGTAGTCAGCTTCAGGAAATCATTTTTGGAACTTGCAGCGGCCATAAAGAGACAAAAGCAGTTATTAAGCTAATGCAGATAATATGTTGGCCATGTGAGAAGCAGGGCTGTTGAGGGGGTGTGGCCTGTGTTTAAGGGGCGTGGCCTGAGGAAAGTTGCAAGGGCCAGACAGAGCGGCCTAGAGGGCCACACACACCAACCCTGCTCATGGCAGCCACCCTCTCTCGCTGTAAAAGTTGTGAATGAGTAGAAACTTCCAGTCGTGTGGCCTGATTTTCCAGCTACCAATTGAGGCCCGGCCTCGTCTACCAGTAGCTCACGCTGAGCACCGGAGAGTTTTGCCTTTGAATGAAACTGCCAAGGCTGCATTTTCAACGGGATGCAAACGTTTCTGCTGAGTGCGGGCATTCTCGACCCACCCCTGCTCCCCGCCTGCCCCATTGCTGCTCCCCTCAGGCCTGCAAGCCCAGACGGGACTCTGCCGAGCCACCCAGCGCTTATTCCCAGCCGGCTCAGGGTGCTCTCTTGTCAAACAGGAGAAGTGTCTTTGTGGTGGGCTGACTGGCGTCCGGGGCCTGGAGGGGTGGCTGGCGTGGCTTGGGGAGAATGTCAGCGTGCCAGAAGGATTGGCGGAGACAATTAAGAACATCAGAAGAGCCCAGTTCTTGAACAGGCCAATGGCCCATCATAGCCCAGCATCCTGTTCTCACAGTGGCCAAAATGCCCATAAGACCTAGGGAACGAGTTAGACTGTGCCTGGATATGGAGGCTCCGTAAGACTATCAGAAGGGCTTGGCTGCTGCAACAGGCTACTGAACTTAGCTAACAGTAAGAGGAAGCTAACCCAAAATTGATCCAAAGATAAGCAAAATCAGCAGCTATGAAAAACATACATTAGAAAATATAATTACCGGTCCAAATTACACGTCTGGTTAGGCCTGCTGAAAGCAACGCAGTCTTTAGACAGGCTCCAGAAACAGCGAAGGCGCCTGCCTAATATCAAGGGACAGGGAGTTCCAGAGATTAGGTCCTGAAGGACAGATTCCTTGCAAGTGTGAACTTAATGCTCAGCTCTGTTCTGCAGAACGAAGTGCCTGGTCAGGCCTATACTGGGTGTAGATCTTGTTCACTCCCCAGTAAAGGATTCGAACTTGTTGCCTTTGCAGGGTCCCTTTCCAAACCCAACCCTGCCCCACCCTGAAGGGCTGAAGGGCTGAAGGGCTGGTTTTTCTCCCTTACCTCTCCTCACTTCTCTCTCTCTTGATCTCTATCTCTGTATTTTGTACACAAAGAGGTTTATTTATCTGTATTTTGTACACAAAGAGGTTTATTTCCAAGAAAACAGCTGAAAAACAGTTCCATTCTCTGCTGATTTTAAGAACGAAGGCAGGCACGCTGAACTTCAGAAGAAAAAAAGACACACACACACATACAAACACACAGCCAGAACTCCAGCATCTCTCTTAGTCCCATCATCCCACTGAGAGGTCCCTGGTCTCTTGTTGCTTAGCAACAGATTCCCCACCTGTCCCCTGCATCCTGTTTGCCACACCTGGCTGAACAGAAGGGAGGGAGACTGATGTTGCCAGGGGCAACTGTCCCAGCCGGGGAGACCATTGGGCCTGTTACTCGTGGGGTGGGGGGAGCCAGTGGCTGGGGATCCAGAGCCTGTGAGTTCAAATCCACACATGCTACGACCTGGGAGACGGGGGTTCAAATCCCCACTCAGCCATGAACCTCACTGGGTGACCTTGGGCCAGTCACTGCCTAACCTACCTCACAGGGTTTATGTGAGGATAAAATGGTGGGGGGGGGGGAAATCTTGAGCTCCTTGGATGAAAAGGTGGTATATGAATGTAAGAAATAATAATAATAATAATAATAATAATAATAATAATAATAATAATAATGCAGGATGCAAGACTTGTTGTGCTTCACAATTCCTCCCCGGGATTATTGGGAAGTGTAATCTCTGAAGGCTCAGGTGGGAGGAAGTTTCTAGTCCCTAGTGTGAACATGTGCCTGGGGGTTGGCAAGGCAGCGTAAAACCAGCTTCTTCCCACAAACACGCAGCTGCAGCTGCCAATGTGTATTTTTCTTTCAACTGTTGGTAATAACATTGTAAGATAATTACGCCTTTCAAATTATGCCTTTCGCCAAAAGAATAAACAGCCTCTCTGCTTTGAAATCGGTGGAGCAGAGAGAAGCTGAGAGCCAGCTGTAAGTTAGCTGTGAGGTTGTTGTTGTTGTTTTTTGGGGGGGGATAAAACTATGGCTCTCCAAATGTTGGCCAGAAAGGAATGTGGCCCTCAGATTACAGCATGTAGTTCTCCGTTTGTGGCACCTCGACATCAAACGGATGACAAAGTAGCACACCCCACGCGCAAAAATCTGCTTGTGTTTAAGACACAACAGAAGTTCTCTCTTTTTAGTCCGCAACACTGGGTGAAGCCACCCGCTTTTTCCTCTTTCTGCCACCTGCCTCTCTCTCCCGCTTTCATTCCAAGGAAGCCCTGAAACAATACAAGAACAACACACATTAGGCGGGGGGGGGTGCTTCGGGTTCCCTGTCCCTGCATTAAAGGTGCAGGAGCCCTCCTAAAATTAAAAGCTGGCCACCTTCAGGCAGACCATTGATAAAGCCAAGAGAATCCTAATCTAGGCTCAAGCAAGAGTTGTTAACCGCCCAACCCACCAAAGAAGAGTAGCTTCTTGGTCCAGTATACCTGAAGGAGCAGCAAGAAAGCCAGAAGACGCATCGTGGCTAAAGAAGAGGTTACCCTTGCTTCAGCCTTGAAAGAGGCCACCGCCACGGAGAATTATGAAAGAGAGGAGCTTGATGCCAGTCGCAAGGCCACTAAGCCACAGATAGAAGTTGCGCATGCCATGGACGAGCTAGAGGCTACTCCGAGCCAGAGCCCAGTCCGTGGGGTCGAGTCGGTGCGTCAGGCCTGCACAGTGCACAGAGATCGCCGAGGCAGTTGCCCAGGTTGTGGCGGAAACCATGAAAGGAAGAGTTGTCGTTTCAGGGATGCTATCTGCCGGACGTGCGGAAAGACGGGTCACATCGCCAGGGTCTGTAGATCGGCGGCGTCGGGAGCGACAGGAGCACCTAGACTGGAGCATCGCAGACCGCCCACAGCAACTCGTTTTCTAAAGGACTGCCACTACGTAACGGAGATCAACGGGAGGGCCGTGCAGTTTCCAGCGCAAGGCAAGGCACACGTCAAGGTGAAGATTGAGGGTCAGCAGTGCGACATGGAGGTGGACTCCGGATCCGCATTCACCATCGTGTCGGACCAGACCGCGAAGACATTCTTCCCCAGGGGTAAGTTGCCCCCTCTGGAGCCCTTTCCGGCAACCTTGCAGTCGTACTCAGCAGGCCGCATCCATGTTATGGGAATGTGTGCCGTGAGAGTACAGTTCCGGGACAAACAGGCTGTACTCAAACTGGTGATTGCGAAGGGCAGTCGCCCCAGTCTCCTGGGCACTGACTGGTTCCCTGCCCTGGGACTGAGTATCTCAGGGCTTAATTCAATCCAAACCTGCCCTGAGATGAGTGAGGTATTATGCAAGGAATTTGCTGGTCTCTTTAATGGAAAACTGGGTTGTTATAAAGGGCCCCCAGTTGACTTCGAGTTGGACCCCGGGGTGGCTCCAATCCGACTCAAACCAAGGCGAGTGCCATTTGCACTGCAACCCAAGATCGAGGCAGAGCTGGATAAATTGGTCAAGCAGGGAGTTCTCTCACCCGTGGACTCTGCTAAGTGGGAGACTCCAATCGTCACACCCCTTAAAGCAAATGGGGAAGTCAGGATATGTGCAGATTACAAATGTACTATCAATAAGGCACTCAGGGGAAACTCATACCCCATTCCAGTCGTATCACATCTGTTGGCTAAACTGGCTGGGGGCAAGGTGTTCGCCAAAATTGACCTGGCACAAGCTTACCAACAGCTGCCAGTAACCCCACAATCAGCGGAAGCACAGACTATTGTCACACATAAAGGGGCGTTCAGAGTTAACAGATTACAGTTCGGAGTTTGTGTGGCCCCAGGGATTTTTCAAGGGCTCATGGAACGCCTGTTAAGAGGTCTGCCGGGGGTCTTGCCATTTTTTGATGATGTTTTGATTGCTGGAAAAGACCCACAGGAACTGGTTGCGCGTGTCCGTGCAGTGTTGCTCAAGTTCAAGGAGGTGGGGTTGCAACTGAAAAAAGAAAAATGCAGTTTTGGGGTGCCAACTGTGGATTTCTTGGGGTTTAAAATTGATGCATCAGGCATCCACCCCACAGATGCTAAGATTAAGGCCATCATCGAGGCACCACGACCACAGAACAAGACGGAGTTGCAGTCATTCCTGGGACTTATTAACTTTTATCATTCGTTCTTACCCCAGAAAGCTTCGGTAGCTGAACCATTACATAGACTATTGCAGAAAAAGAATGTGTGGCGATGGGGGCGGGAGCAGCAGAAGGCTTTTGACTCCTTGCGAGGAATGCTGAGTAGCAGGAGCGTCCTTGCTCATTATGATGAGTCAAAGCCGCTGGTCCTGGCATGTGATGCCTCTCAATACGGTCTGGGGGCTGTGCTGAGTCATAGGGAACCGGATGGGTCGGAAAAGCCCATCTCTTTCTATTCCCGTACGTTGTCGCCCACAGAGCGCAACTATGCTCAAATTGATAAAGAGGCACTGGCTATTGTGTCCGGAATCAAAAGGTTCTATGATTATTTGTACGGTCGCCATTTCTCCATTGAAACGGACCACAAACCACTGTTAGGGTTGTTCAACCCAAACAAACAAACACCACAAATTCTCTCCCCCAGAATGTTGCGTTGGTCAATATTCCTGAATGGGTTCCAGTACACCTTGACCCATGTGCCGGGGAAACAGTTGTGCCATGCTGATGCGCTGAGTCGATTGCCCCTTCCTGGCGGGAGCAATGAGGATCCTGCTCCGGCGGAGCACATTATGATGCTAGAAACACTTCCGGGGGCTCCTGTAACAGCTACGGATATAGCTGAGAAAACTAGGAAAGATGCTGTTCTCTCCCGTGTGCTCACTTGGGTGGGGAGGGGGTGGCCAGGTGGTCCGCATGAAGAAAAATTCAGGCCTTATGCGACAAGGCAGCACGAATTGTCCATGCATAAGGGTTGTCTCCTATGGGGAGATAGGGTGATAATCCCAGCACCACTGAGAAACAGGGTTCTTGAGACGCTTCACATGGGACACCCGGGAATGGTCAGGATGAAGTCGCTAGCCCGATGTTATGTGTGGTGGCCTGGAATGGACCAGAACATAGAACAATGGGTACGAACATGCAAGGCATGCCAAGAGGTGCGGCCAGAAGTGGCCAGAGCACCAGTCCACTGGTGGGAGCAGTCCAGGACTCCCTGGAGCCAGCTGCACATAGATTTTGCTGGGCCATTCCAAGGGAAGGTCTTTTTGGTTATCGTTGATGCATATTCCAAATGGTTAGAAGTGGCAATGGTCCCTAGCATGGCATCAGCTGCCGTAATCAAGGTGTTGAGGCAGCTGTTTGCTACCCACGGGTTACCTGAGACCATTGTATCAGATAATGGGGCAGCTTTTGTATCCCAAGAATTCAGGGCATTCTTGGCTGATAACTTTATAAGAGGGGTCACATCCGCGCCCTTTCACCCATCCTCCAATGGGCAGGCTGAGCGCATGGTAAGAACAGCCAAAGAATCCATTGCGCGCTTAATGGAGGGTAACTGGTGGGCTCGCATTGTGCGAATGTTATTTTTGCAGCATGCGACGCCGTGTACTGCGACGGGCAAGTCGCCAGCCGAGCTGCTCTTAGGTAGAAGACTGGTAACGGTGCTGGATTATGTCCACCCAGATAAAATGCCAAACCGTAATTCAAGAGCAACCCCCCAGGCTGAGACTGACACAACAAGGTATCTCGCCCCTGAAGATCTGGTCTGGGTGAGGAACTATTCACGAGGTCCGCGGTGGGTGGCCGGTGTGATCACCCGGGCTAGTGGACCTGTGTCCTATTATGTGACCTTGGAAAATGGGCAAGTTTGGAAGAGACATATAGATCAGCTGAGGCGCCGGGCGCTCAGCAGGGAGGAGTCAGATAATTCATCCCTGGCTAATGACGCACAGCTGCAAGACCAGAGTGAAAATGGTCCAGAGGTACAGTCACCAGGGGCTTCAGCAAATGAACCAGGGTCTGCTAGTCCTCATGATGACGAGGTACAGGTCGGGGACCCTGAGATGTCTGGGACTCCATCTGTTCCTGATGAAACCCCTATAGCAGCCCCTCCACCACAGGTAACACCCAATCCAGAACCTGCAACACCTGTTGTCAGGAGATCAGGTAGAAGTTGTAGGACCCCACAGTACCTGAGGGATTACGTCTGCTGTGCTCACTAGGGGGGGAGGGGTGTTGTGTACTGAGTCAAAGGATTTTATATCTGTACTACTATTGTATGTATTTGCATTAAGGTAAAGTAACTGCCTTTTGGTTCCAGAAGGTACAGCTACTATTGGTTCATTTAAGCTGCTGTATTTGGATCCTCTGTCTTATTGGTTTCCTCCAAAAGGCAGCACTGTGATTGCTTGATATTGTTCCCTCCAAAATGTATCCCTTCCTAGCTAGTCCCCTGTCCCTATAAATGTAGCTTTCCTCTCCTCAGTCTTCAGTCTTGTTCACTTTAATAAAGAGCTGTTACTAGAGAACTGTCTCCAGCATGTTTTGTCAAGAGAGCTGAAATCACAAACCCCACGTCACAACAGTCTCCACCCCCATCGTTCAACCCAGACACTGAGGTCCAGCACCGAGGGCCTTCTGGGGGTTCCCTCGCTGCGAGAAGCCAAGTTACAGGGAACCAGGCAGAGGGCCTTCTCAGTAGTGGCTCCCGCCCTGTGGAACGCCCTCCCACCAGATGTCAAAGAGATAAACATCTGCCAGACTTACAGAAGACATCTGAAGGCAGCCCTGTTTAGGGAAGCTTTTAATATTTAACAGACCATTATATTTTAATATTTTGTTGGAAGCCGCCCAGAGTGGCTGGGGAAACCCAGCCAGATGGGCAGGGTATAAATAATAAATTATTATTATTATTATTATTATTATTATTATTATTATTATTATAGCTGAAAAATTATTGGATCTGGCTGAGACAGCAAAGGAGAATAATCTTTACTAACATTTGTTAAGGATTGGAAATTTCTTGTGGAAAGACAAAATGAACTTGTAATATTGAAGATTGGGGGGGAAATACTGGTTTATTGAAGATGGAATGGTTGGATTTTAAAGACTGAATATTATATGTAGCTGCAGGACAGAGAGCCGGAAGTCCTTTTACTCTTTTCTATATTTTTGTAGTTATTCCTTTCTTTCCCCTTTTCTCTCCCTTTCTCTTTTTTCCTGGTCTCTCCATTTCTTGCCTTTTCTCCTTTCTGAATTTGTTCCTTTTTTAGCCCAAGTAGCTGTCTTATCGTAGTATATTCTAAAAAATATATACTTGGTGATGGGTATGTATTTTTGGATATCTATGAACGAGCCTCAGTAAATAAGTTAATTTAAAAGCAGGAAAAGGGGGAGGAGAAAAGAAAAAGAGTTGTTCACAACCTGAGGAGAAGATGGCTGGATGCCAGCAGTCCCTCAGGACAGATCCTGGCAACGAGATCGGGTTCCTGCTTCTACCGGCCTCAATCTCTGGGGACCCCCCATGAAACTGCATAAGAGGGAGATGCTAAACCACACCTAGTCCCCTGCCTCACCGCTCAAGCTTGCCATCCACATTCTCATCCGGTGAGTTGCTTTTAGCTCCTTTTATTTTTCATCGCTTTATCTGAAACGGCTATGCATCCTCACTTTCACATCCGTCCATACTTATCAACTGGCCACAATGGGCTTACTTTTGCTCTCTGTGATGCTTTCTAGATTGTTTCCACCGCCGCCTCAGCCTTCCCCAAACTCCTTCCCCAGCAGCTCTTTTAGTTATGCAAGCTCAAACGGAGCCTCCTTGTGCAGGGGCAGTCTACCACAGAAGGCCTGCTTCTGGGGGATGAACAGCAGGGAGGAAGGGCTGCCGCCTTCAGGCCTCGCTTTAGAATGCCTCTGTTAGAAACAGGATGCTGAACTGGGCAAATCCTTGGTTTGATCCAGAAAGGCAATATGGCAGTAACTCGCAACCAAGACTTGACTGGAGCCAGTCACTATACTGGGCCCATCTCATGCCGAGGCAAAATTAGGGGATCACGGCCGGTTCGGTTGCGCTGGGTGCAGCATGGTTTTCTCAAAAACATGTCATGCCAGGTGGATCTCATTTTTGAAAGAGTTACAAGCTTGGTGGATCAGGGGAATGCTGCGGACATATCGTATCTTGATTTCAGTAAGGCTTTTGACAAAGCCCCCCATGATATTCTTGTAGAGAAGCTGGTCAAATGCGGGCTGGACAAGGTAACTGTTAGGTGGATTTGAGCTGGTTGGCTGACCGAACCCAAAGAGTGCTCACTAATGGTTCCCCATCATCCTGGGGGGGAAGTGACAAGCGGGGAGACACAGCTTGGACCAGATGGCCTTTGGGGTCCCTTCCAACCCTACAATTCTATGATTCTATGAACCTGGAATCGTCTGCATGCAAAGCAGATGCTCAACAGCCAGCCAGCCGGTTGCCTGCAGTGAATGACAATCGCCTCCAGCCAGGGCCGAATTTAGGTTTGATGAGGCCCTAAGCTACTGGGACGCGGGTGGCACTGTGGGTTAAACCACAGAGCCTAGGGCTTGCCGATCAGAAGGTTGACGGTTCGAATCCCCACGACGGGGTCAGCTCCCATTGCTCGGTCCCAGCCCCTGCCAACCAACAGTTCGAAAGCACGTCAAAGTGCAAGTAGATAAATAGGTACCGCTCTAGCGGGAAGGTAAACGGCGTTTCCGTGCGCTGCTCTGGTTCGCCAGAAGCAGCTTAGTCATGCTGGCCACATGACCTGGAAGCTGTACGCCGGCTCCCTCGGCCAATAAAGCGTGATGAGCACCGCAACCCCAGAGTTGGTCACGACTGGACCTAATGGTCAGGGGTCCCTTTACCTTTACCTTTAAGCTACTGGAGGTAATGGGGCCCTTTATATATCCAGCTATCCTTTGTCAACAACAAATTGTCGCTGTTTTTTGTGTTGAATATATGCAATATGGTAATTTATGAACCTAACAGGTATCTAAAGCCATTTGCACATAACAAAATATGTATTTTATTGACGTGATTGATATAGAAATGAGCAAGCCAGTGATATTTCAGGGAGCAGGCTAGCAGGCGGGGCCCATGACTTACATCATAGGAGCCTACACAACACAAAACACAGTTGCTGTATGTAGGTTTTGTTTTATTTGTTTTTTATCTTATATTTTGGAAATGTACATCCAGGTGTTTTTTTCCCCTTTACATTTTTTGTGGCCCCCAAGAGAGTGGGGCCCTAAGCCAGGCATCCCCAAACTACCACCCTCCAGATGTTTTGGCCTACAACTCCCATGATCCCTAGCTAACAGGGATCATCAGGGATTATGGGGATTGTAGTCCAAAACATCTGGAGGGCCGAAATCTGGGGGTGCCTGCCCTGAGCTATAGCTTGTTTAGTTTATACATAAATCTGCCACTGCCTCCAGCCAACCGGCCCTCTTTTCCCAGCCGTAACAGGAGATGGCAGGGATCAAACCGGGAGCCTTCTGCACTCAAAGCAGGTGCTCTGCCAGGGAGTCGCAGCCGTCTCCCCTTATTTCTGGCTGGGAGCAAGCCCTTCCTGGAAGAGGAGGCTTTTCCTCTTGAGATATCCACACAGATTCCAGATGTGCAGCTCAGAGGTCTCACACCCACGCACCCCTGCATGTTAAGATGTCAAGCTCTGAATTTTGCCCATGGCTATCAGAAGCTGGCAATCCCCCAGCCTCCAATCTCTAGGCCAGCCAACGCCTTTTCCACATTACAACATCTCTTTGTGAGTCATAGAGTCCAGCTAAATCAATCCAGATCCTTCATTCGTATTCAGGTTTTAGGAGACAGGATCCAGAAGGAAACTGGGCTCCTGTTTCTTGACCTTTCGGAAAGAGCTCACTAACTCGGTCTGGGGCTGCTTGGCGTAACGTCCTAGATTCCAGAGGCCGCCGTTGCTAACTTTTCTTTCTGCCTCCTGTGCCTCTGAAGAGCAAAACGAACATGTGAACAGGCAAAAGCTTTTGCCTGACACAGAGATAAAATAATGGAGGGTGAGAAGTGTCCGCAGGTGACATTTCTGCACTGTTGCTAAAAGGCACGGTCAGGGGAGAAGTTGGCAGCAATCTTTGCAATCAGGGAGTGTACTCTGTCCATGCTCCGCGGCACTGTTCTCCTGTATCATTTATTAATTGATATTTTATTGAAATGTAAATTCAAATATAAAGCAGTAAAGTGATACAAAAAGAACAAAACACAGAACTGTGTAAAGGGGAGGGGAAGTGTTATGTGAATATATACAAAAAATTGATATTATCATCCCAATACTCATAGAAATATTAATAGCCTACTGCATTTTGTATACATTCGTTTCAAATATTGCTGTATTTATCCAAGCAGAGTCTACTTCTGTAAGCAGTCTGTTCCTAGATTGCAAGTGTTATCATATGATCGATCCACTGATTAAAGGATATATTGCCTTTACTCTTCTAGTTCTTCAATATCAACCTCTTGGCTACCATTAGAGCGCATAAAATCCATTTTTGTTGTCCAGTCGTTAACTTCCATATAGTAGGCATATACCTTCTCCTGCATCTTTTAAAGCTTCGAATACAGCTGATTCACCCGCGGGCCTGTCAGCTTGGCAATGAGAGATGCCGTACTACGTGAAAATCCCAGTAACTCTTAAAACAAGGGTCTCCAAAAGAGGCACCCATGAGGTGTCCCTTCCAGTGCCCACAATACCTTTCAGCCCCTCCCTTGGCAGCGAGGGAGGTTCCTTTTTTTTCTTCCCTCACAAAGTCTCTAGAACTCTAAAGGAGGAAGCTGAGAGGGCAAAGCTCTTTCCGACTTCCTCTTTGAGATATTCAGGCTTCTTAGGGGACTCAGATTAATTCAGCTGCGCCCTACTTTTGGGAACTGTGAAGGGTGCACTTTGTGGACACTTTCTTTCTGTCTCACAGTATGTTAGACCCTCCAAGTGTCCCTATTTCCCAGGGTCTGCAGTCCCAGATTTACAGAAGCCGTCCCGGTTTCTGATTCCATCCCACCCAGAATGTCCCACTTTTCCTTAGGACGCCCCTATTTTCATCGGAGAAATGTAGGAGGGTATGGAGTTATGCGAGCCAAGGAGATAAGTAACTATACAACCTTTAGACGACATCGGAAGTACGGGGAAGTTTTGGGTTGTTGTTTTTTAAAGTTTGATGTCTTATTGTGTTTTTATATATGTTGGAAGCTGCCCACAGTGGTTGGCGCAACCCGGACAGATAGGCAGGGTGTCAACAACAACAACAACAACAACAACAGAATAGGACGTTCCTATTTTCATCGGAGAAATGTTGGGAGGGGGGGTGTAGTGACCAGAATTGGTGAAGCTCACATCACTCTTTCCAGAACCCAAATGTGCACCGTCACTAATCAAAATATCTACATGGGCTCCAGCTTACTTTCCAGGTTTGTGGGAGATAACGGGTATTTCTATTTGTTATTCTTTGAATAAAATAATAATAATAAATCCAAATAGGGCCCGAAAGGTTGGCAACCCCTGCCTTAAAAGGCACAGGAGCACCACATGCACGCACACCGAGTCTGGATGCTGGCAACCTTAACCTTTAACACACCATTCTCTCGGATCTATTTGCTAGCATGAACTCATGCAAATGGTTGCATCACCTCGAACAGGATCTCAGCCCCACCTTGGTCACAGCTAACTGGATTTGAATTCAAGCTGCCTGCCGAATTCACAGATGGGTTCGGCCCTCTGGTGGCTTCCATGCCTGGTTAACCACAAAGCAGCCGTTTCAACACTGTGTTTGTTTTAGAGTTTATGTGATTCGTTGTTCCTCTCGGCTGATGAAGCGAAGCCTTGGCAACGGAGATCGATGCTAGGGAGGCCATGGGAACAGGTGGAAAACTTTGCCAGATGATGCGCCGAGCATCATGTGCCGGTGCTTAAAGCTGTAGAACAGGGGTCAGCAAACTTTTTCAGCAGGGGGCCGGTCCACTGTCCCTCAGACCTTGTGGGGGGCCGGACTATATTTCGAAAAAAAATATGAATGAATTCCTATGCCCCACAAATAACCCAGAGATGCATTTTTTAAAAAAGGACACATTCTACTCATGTAAAAACACCAGGGAGGCCCCACAAATAACCCAGAGATGCATTTTAAATAAAAGGACACATTCTACTCATGTAAAAACATGCTGATTCCCGGACCGTCCACGGGCC
Organism: Zootoca vivipara; assembly: GCF_963506605.1. NCBI lineage: Eukaryota > Metazoa > Chordata > Lepidosauria > Squamata > Lacertidae > Zootoca > Zootoca vivipara. The sequence goes on along the minus strand of NC_083292.1, from coordinate 34,659,291 downwards.
GGATTTAGAAGGAGATTGGGCCACATCCGGCCCCTGGGCCTTAGTTTGGGGACCCCTGCTGTAGAATCTGTGTCCCACCAAACCGGCAGGTGGGGTGTAGTTTAGGGACAAAGCACCCCAGCAAATATTTCACAAGCATCTGCTTATGAAGAACATAAGAGGAGCCTGCTGGATCAGGCCAGTGGCCCATCTAGTCGAGCATCCTGTTCTCTCTCTGGCCTTCCAAATATACCTTGATGGGAAGCTTACAAGCCCGACCTGAGCACAAGAGCGCTCTCCTCTCCTTTGGTTTCCAGGAGGTAGTCAGAAACTTACTGCCTCCAGTTGTGGAGGCAAAGCGTAGCTGTCAAGGGCACCTCTATCCAGTGGCGGATTTACGTAAAAGCTAAACAAGCTATAGCTAGGGCCCCACTCTCTTGGGGGCCCCAAAAAAATTAAAAGGAAAAAAACCCCCTGGACGTACATTTCCAAAATATAAGATTAAAAAACAAATAAAATAAAACCTACATACAGTTTTAAAACCTTATACATGTGATTACAAGTGACCTTTGAAGTTCAACTACTGTAGAAACCAATACACAAAGCTTGCTGATTATGCCTGAACATTTCTCCCTCCTTTTTTTTTTAAGGAAAGGGGGGGGGGGAGAAATTGTCTGGTGTGTCCAGCATAGTTCATTAGTTTGTTTTGCCAATCTCCTTCATCTTCTTTGGCAGTGGCATCTTCCTTCTATAGGGATGGGATGGTCTTGGCCTGGCGTCCATTCTCAAATGCAGGAACAAAGTCTTTTGCATGGTATGCAAATAAAATAAATTGTTATCAACATCATCGTTATCATGATCCTGGACTAAAGGGGCCCATGGGACTAATCCAGCAAGCTCTTCTTTTGCTCTGATGTTCTTATATCTCAATAACATAAGAACAGCCCATCGAGCCCAGCATCCTGTTCTCACATTGGCCAGCCAAATGCCCCAATCACAGGCTTGTAGAGTTGGAAGGGACCCCGAGGGTCATCTAGTCTAACCCCCTGCAATGCAGGAATCTTTTGCCCAATGTGGGGCTCGAACCCATTACTCTGGGATTAAGAGTCTCACGCTCTACCGACTGAGCTGTCCCAGGTATCAGAAGCCCGAAAGCAGAACCTGAGCGCGACAAGCAACTCTCCGGTCTTGCAATTCCCACCGAATTTGACAGCCCCCATGACTAGTCGCCATCAATAGCCCTCTCTATGAATTTGTGGGATCCTCTTCAAAAGCCATCTGAGCTGGTGGCTGTTGCTGTGGGCAGAGTTTATTCATGAAGGATAGAAGGAGAGGTCTCTGCCCCAAGGAGCTTACAGTTGAAATTTTCACGGAGATGGAGGAGGACAAAGCAGGAGCATCTCCTATTCCAGTGTGGGCTATTGGCTTCCCCCTGCCTCTCTCCGAATATCTGTAGTTCTCCAGCAGGGTCTTCGTACATTATCCTCTACCTAAGGGACTGAAGATTTATTTTGGCAATTCCTGCATGTACAACAGGGGGTGGTTAATCCGGGTTTTTTTTCCAGTTTGGCCCCCGACATCCTGTGCCAATTGAGTATGATCAGCACTCACTCAGATGTTTCGGCATCCTTTCCCCGTCAATTTTACTTCCCCCAAACATGTTCATTCATTTATTTGTAATTTCCATAAACATTGGGGTTCCCTCGGGGTCCGGTGCTCTCTCCCTCATGCATGTGGGTGGCTCCCAAAAGCGGCACCGTCCACAGATTTGAGGTGATTAGTGAAGGAAATGCTCTGCCCTTTGGATCCGCTGAGAGTTCCAGAAGCTATTAGTTAATTTGTTTTAAAGGTTAATGAATGGAGGAAACTGCCGGAGAGGGGAGAGTCTAATCCATAGAGGGAGAGGTGAATGCATATATATCCACTACAATAAATGCTTCAGGGGAAAGTGCTTCTGTTCAGGCTGCCAGCCAGGCCAGCCACACCCATTCTGCAGCTATTGAGCATGCGCACCCCTTATCTGGCCCTCCTGGGTTCCTTTCTCGCTCCCTCCAAGCTTGCTGATATAGCCCCCTCATTACCGGGGGATGCCATTCAGGCTGCGTAAGGATCCAGGTTCAGAGAGCAAATTCACTATTCAAAAGGGTTGGGGATCCTATTTCAGCCTAAGAGCCAACTTCCCTTTTGAGAAACCTCCCAGGGGCCACATACCAGAGGTGGGTGGGGCCGGGTTGGGTGTCAAAAGTGGGCGGAGTGATGGGTGTAAATTTTCACTTTGGGCACTAAGCTAGTTTCTCTACGCTCATTCACAAATCCCTCTCCGTATTCTCCATTTAGGGAAGCCAGTGGTGTTATCAGAGTTCAAGGATATGGCCCAAGAGCCACATTCCCTTCTGGGAAACATTTCGGGGGCCGCGGGTCAGTGGTGGGCGGGGCAACAAATGTGACAAGGGCAAGCTAGCAATAAATCACACAGTGTAAGTGAAGGTAACTCTTTATTTGAGGAAACCGGGCCTAGTAAGCACAGCAATTCTATTTCAGTAGGTTTTGCCCCTATTAGGCAGTTGCAGAGACTAAAGGCCCCCTCCTTCCCACAGCTGCCTAAGCCTCCTCCTCATAGGCATCAACTTCCAGATAGGAAAATAAGGGATCAGCGGCGGTGCGGCACCGGAAGTCGCTTCTCCGCATGTCCAGACATGCGCAGAAGCGACTTCCGGTGCCTGGCTGCCCGTGTCCGCATGTCTGGGCACCAGAAATCGCTTCTGCGCAGAGGTGATTTCCAGCCGGGAGCCAGGACATGGCCGCTGCCACCGCTGGCAGGAGCTGCTAATCCGGGGGATTTATGGGATATTTTTCAATTCAGGAGACCAGCGGGAAACGGATTTAAATCCGGGGGTTTCCTGCGAAAAACAGGAGACTTGACAGCTATGCTCCTCCTTTCTCAGGTTACCCCCAAGCAATCTGAGACTGTGCCTGCACAAAGCTAACTTCTTCTCCACCCTTTTCATGCCTTTTCTGGTTCTGGGAGACCAGAGAAGAGGGAGACCAGAGTTTGTTGCAGCATGAGAGGGAGGCTAGCCTGACTTCACCAGCCTGACTCGTCTCTGCCTCTTGGCCTTCCTACTCTCCAGCTTCTGCTTCTGCCTCTGCTTCTGGACATCTCTCTGCCACAGATTCTCCCTGCTCACTAAATCCTGTTACCTCTTCCGCTTCCAACACCTCCTCCTCCCTGTCTTCTCCCTCTTCGCCCTCTGACCGCGCACCGTTGTCCCATCACCCATTTCCAGGCTCCGAGCTTCCTTCCCTCGGGGGTCCTCCCATCACTGCCTCCCACCATTCCTCTGCGACCAACTGGTCCATGACAAAATGTAAAAATTGCCACTGTACAGCAGGCTAGCTTCCACACACACACACAAACAAATGCTCACACATCCCTCCTCTCTGTTCTCCATCCAGACAAGTAAAAGGCATGGGCAGAGATTAAGGGCACATTCTGAGCAGGCAAAAATATTCAAGGTGCAAAACAGGGCCAATGAGGGACGTGGCCTCGGGAGAGTCTTGTGGGCCAGATAGAGAGGGCTGGCGGGCCACACGTCACCCGTGGAACACAGGTTCCCCACCCCTGGCATGTACAGTACGGCGGAGTACATCAGACGATTAGGGCTGCCTCGCCTGCCAACTCGAATGCTACGAGCTGCAGATCTAAAGTGCTGGGAGTGGGAAGCGCCAAAAACACGCTGGGGCCGGGTGTGTTCGCCCAGGGCTGGCCAGCCGTTCCCAGGGAAATCTCTGCCGGTGCTAATGGAGCCCTTATCAGCTTGTTTCCGCCCTCCTTAATTGCAGAGTTATTCGCTGCTGCTTCTAATGTGTGCTTGCTTGCAAGATCTCTTGTTACGTATATGCACTGTCTTCTGCTTTGCAGGATGAGCTTCCCATGCTCTCACCCAGGGCGAACGCTGTATAATCAAAGGCTTTATGGCCTGAGCTGCCCCACAGGTTGAAATCAAGAATCCAAGGGCTCTTCTCCTGTTCCTGGGTTGGCCTAGATAGGCCTTTCATAGCTTCCAACATTTCTCTGGTGAGAATAGGGGCGTCCTAAGGGAAAGCGGACCCAGGTGGCACTGTGGTTAAACCACTGAGCCTAGGGCTTGCTGATCAGAAGGTCGGCGGTTCGAATCCCTGTGACGGGGTGAGCTCCCGTTGCTCGGTCCCAGCTCCTGCCAACCTAGCAGTTCGAAAGCACGTCAAAATGCAAGTAGATAAATAGGAACCGCTACAGCGGGAAGGTAAACGGCGTTTCCATGTGCTGCTCTGGTTTGCCAGAAGCGGCTTTGTCATGCTGGCCACATGACCTGGAAGCTATACGCCGGCTCCCTCGGCCAATAATGCGAGATGAGCGCGCAACCCCAGAGTCGGTCACGACTGGACCTAATGGTCAGGGGTCCCTTTACCTTTAAGGGAAAGCGGGCTCAAATCAGAAACCTGGACAACGTCTGTAAATCCAGGACCATCCCTGGAAAATAGGGACACTTGGAGGGTCTGCTCTTGTGCTCCTTCAGTAGGAAGGGCAGGATATAAATCTATTGAAGAAATGAACAAACCCTGACTTCCCTGCTTTCTCCTTTTCAGATCCTGAATGGACATGGAGACGCCCCTGGAGAAAGCCCTGGCGACACTCGTGTACACCTTCCACAAATATTCAGGGAAAGAAGGGGATAAGTTCACCCTGAGCAAGGGAGAGCTAAAGGAGCTGGTGAAGAAGGAGTTGGCACTCGGAGAGGTCAGTGGCCAGGGGGATCGGGTGAGGTGGGGGGGAATGGTGGCCCCAAAACACAACACGAGGTTGGAAAACCAGCTTTCCACCTTCAAGATGGGCATCTTCCATCAGGACCACGGCTGAGTGGCAGAGCGTCTGCCTTGCATGCAAAATGTCCCGGGTTCGAGTCCTGACATCTCCTGGTAGAACTGGGAAAGTCTCCCAGTCTGAAACCCTGGAGAGCCACTGACAGTCAGTGGCAAGGGGACAGACCCTGATACACATCCTTGGAGGGGACAGGGAGGTGCAGGGCCGTCTCAAGCCGGTCGGGCACCCTGGCGCCGTGGCGCAGAGATCGCTCTGGCGCCCCCGCCCTGGTGGGCGGGCACAGCGCACAGCACGGCTTCCATGCGGCTTCGCCGTGCAGCGCCCTCCTGCCGGCCCGGCGCCCCGCGCCACCGAAACTACTCCTAGAGCCGGGCCTGGGTGCAGCAAGTCAAAATGTGGGGTTTGCTCATGGGACAAACAGTGGGGAGTGGGGAGTTTGGATAAGTCTTTCCTTCCTTTCCCCATCTTTCCCTTACTTTCACTTTATGCCTCAGTTTCCTTCCAGGTGACTGACTTTCCCTTTGCTGCCTCCTCCCTCCCTCTCTCCCTTCTTTTAGGGCCATATCCCAGCTCAGTCTTGATCAGAGTAAACTCGTGAAAATGAATGAGCCTGATGTACCGGTAATATATGTCAGTGAATGGCAATGGATCTAACTCTGAGTACAGCTTAGGTCCCATTCGCACCATATATTTAAAGCACAATGATACCTCTTTAAACAGTCATGGCTTCCCCCAAATAATTCTGGGAGCTGTGGTTTGTTAAAGGTGCCAAGAGTTGTTCGGAAGCCCCAATTCCCCTCACAGAGCTACAACTTCCAGAGTGGTTTAACAACCAATCCTGCTTCCCAGGATCTCTGGGAACTGTAGCTCTGTAGCGGGAAATAGCCATCATCTCATAACAACTCTCAGCACCCTTAACAAACTACAGCTCCCATAATTCTTTGGGGAAAGTCGTGACTATTTAAAGTATTTGAGAGCTTTAAATGTATCACGTGAATACGGCCTCAGTTGGATGCAACCCTTAAGTTTTGAAAGAGAGTTAAATTTGTGGGGGGGGGGTTTCCAGTGCCCCTCATAATCAGACATGAACCCCAATCTCTCCCTTCTCTCTCTCTTTCCTTTGCCCCCTTTTCCCTTGCAGAAGATGAAGGAAGGCGGAATTGACAAGCTGATGGGGACCCTGGACAAGAACAAGGATGATGAGATTGACTTCAAGGAGTACACGGGCTTCCTGTCGGCCCTCTGCATGACCTACAACGATTTCTTCCAGCAGGATTCAAAATAAAGGAGCGGGTGGGGTAAATCTCCAGCACTTGGTGCCCTGCATCACCCAGAGCCCATGCGGCAACTTTAAATAAAGGCCTCAACCTCCAGAAACTGGTTCAGCCTTTTAGTCCTGAGGGTTGATTGTTTGTAGCCACATGGAACATGGATCCTTTGGAGAAGGCAGGCAGGATCAGTCCGGAGGCTATAACTCAGGCACCCCCAAACTTCGGCCCTCCAGATGTTTTGGACTACAATTCCCATCTTCCCTGACCACTGGTCCTGTAAGCTAGGGATCATGGGAGTTGTAGGCCAAAACATCTGGAGGGCCGCAGTTTGGGGGTGCCTGTATTAACTTGTGGCCCTCCAGATGTAGTTGGACTCCAACTCCCATCACCCCTGACCATTGATGATGCCACCTTTATAACTCTGTAAGTGGCATTTAATATGTGGTCCCTGATTGGTTGGGATAGGTGTCTTCACCGGAGATGGAGGAAGCTGGTGCCCTCCAGATGTTGACCATCAACCTTGACCATTAGCCATGCTAGCAGGGATCCAGCAACATCTGGAGGGCTGCAGATTCCCCACCTGGGTTTTAGATGCAGAAGGTTCCCCCGGGTTCAGTCCCCAGGATCTCCAGGTAAGGAGAGACTCCTGTTTAAAGCCCTTGAAAGCCACTGCTGAGCTGTGTTGACAATGGGCCAACGCTCAGATTTGATATTAGGCAGCTGCTGTGACCTTAGCAAGCACACGCACAAATTGCCAACTCGAAAATGGAAGAGTTGACAAGCGGCCCCGCGGTAATGGAATGTCTCTCTAAATGATAAACCATCACTGCGAGAACAGTCCCTGTTTAGATGACGGTGGTGTGGCGCATGATCAACCCCTCGCAAGATGCTTCAAAGTCTTTTCTATATAAGGAAACATGACTCTGTAGATGAGGCAGGCAGGAAGTTCCGCAGAGGCAGGCAGGAAGTGCAGTGCTTCCTTCCACCACTAGGCGGCAATGCCCACTAGAAACCCAGCTGAGCTACAATCTCAGTGCCCTTTCCTTTGAGACAAAAGTCAGATCTGTGTTTAAAACAGCGGTAAGTCCCAATTGGTTCCACAGGGCTTACTCCAAAGTAAGTGAACCTAGGATTTTCTGAAGCGAGAGGGGCCAATCTATGAATAATCATGTTTATTTATTTATCGCGCAAAGATAAATAAATAAGCAGCACAAACTAAGCCTATTTATTTATTTTTATATGTATATTCCACCTTACCTCCGAGATGCTCAAGGTGGCATACACCCCCATTTTAAGGCAAAACCACGAGTCGATGTGGTAATGTGGAGAATGGAAGATAACCCTGGGGAATTGAGAAACTGAGCGTAACTGAAATGGGCAAGATTCGCCCATCCTTAGCTAGTGCTGGAGGAGAGTCAGGTTCCCACAATGCCTGGAGGGGCTCAGGCTCTCTCCAGTCCTGGCTAGAGAACGTGTCCTTTTGTAACCAAAGGTTTCCTGTTGCACCTGGAGCAAACAGAGAACAGAGAAGCCCTCGGAGGCCTGATCTCATTCATGCATGCTCATGTTGCCTATTCATTTCTAAAGCAGGTTGATGTGGACTCAAGGCCCAGTGTTTGCTCAGCTCAGGAGCTGGGCTCTGTTCCGGGTGAAAGGAAAGAGATCCAGTATCTGGGGTGGGGTGAATTCACCGACGAATATGCAAATGGCTGGTTGATTTAAACATATATATATATATATATATATATATATATATATATATATATATATATATAAAAACAAACCAATGGACTGCAGAAGGCAGCAACCAGCAGCTTCCAGCCTGCGGAAGTACCCACATCCAGCCTGCAGAACTACCCATCAATCCCACTGCCTGAGGCAGCCCCTTGTGCTACCTAAGGTTAGGGCCGGCCATATCAAAGTTTGCAGAACTACCCCAAAACACATATTTAGGCTGGAAAAAGAAAACCTTACGTGGAAGGGACCCCTGTCCAACGAGGGCAGAACGTGCTCCGTGGCTGCAGGATGTTATGGGGAAGGGGTGTGGCCCAGTGCAGGAGCAGAAGGTCACAGGATCGATCCCCAGTGGCATCTCCAGGAAGGGTTGGGAGAGACTCCCCGTCTGAATTCCTGGAGAAACCACTGTCTGTGTGCAGGTGTACCAATGATCTGACTTGGTGTCAGGGAGATTCCTATGTTGGCTCGCCTGGGATGGAAGAGAACTGAAAAACCAGGGAAGCAGGGAGGGAGAACGGAATGGAGTTTCCTGAAAGAGGTTGCGGCTTGTTAGCTACAACCCTCAGCGGGAACACACTGCAACCTTTCCTTGTGGGTTGCATCTGTTTCAGATGCGTTCAAATGTGCTCACAATCCTCTGGGCGGTTTTGGGAGGAAGTGAATGCGTTCCAAACGGTACCATGTCTTTCCAAGCCATTTTGCAAGGCTGCTCTAGCCGTGGTGTGTGGTCCTTGCCTGGGCTGCAATGCATGCATTTTACAGGAGGGAAAGGGGGGGAAACACCACCCATTACTTTTTAATTGGCAATGCAGGGTGAGGCAGGAGGCTCCTGTGGAGAAAATGAAAACTGGAACACAGAGGGCCAAAATAAACAAATAAAGCAGCAGCAATTTTGCAGGGCATAATTTAGCCCGGAACCCTTGATCTGGTAATGAAGGCATTGCACAATTTGCAGTGAGGGGGCTGGCCCATTAGGGGGAAAGGGGGTACTTGCCCCACCAGCCTCGACCTGCCCGAGTCTGCAGCTGCCTTCCTTCCTTCTTACAACTGCTTCCTCCTCCTTAGTCTCAGGGTTCCACCTCAACAGGGAGGAGGAGGATGGGGACAAAAGTAGGATTAGTGGGCTCTGCCTGTCATCGGCTCTGGCGCCACCTACTGTCAGGCTCCCTGCCTTCTGCCCTACCAGTCAATCCCCACCATCACAGGAGCATCTCAGTTTTGATTGGTGGATAGGCTGGTCACATGCTGTGTCCTGTACTGCAAGGAGGGGGGGGACTTTATCAGCTTGAGGCCCGCCTTCCCTTCTTGGCAATGCTTCAGGGACCACACACCAGTGTGGAGCAACAAGTGCCAACTTTTTTAAAAAAACCAATACATTTTATTAAATTTCTACAATTTTCACAAAAAAAATCAATATATAATATTTTTTATTTTGTTTGGTCGACTTCCCATTCCATTTTCCATGATGTTTTTAAAAGTCTACCCCTTTGTGGTATCTTCCTTTTTTTATATCATAGCTATAATTCTTTCTGTTGCTCATTGTTCGAATCCTGATTGCGAATTCATCATATTATAATATTTATTTAAATAGTCCAAAAATAATCAAATTTATCTTTGTACAGTAAGCTAGTTTACATACACAAACACACACACAAACTTATTCCCCCAACTGGGGAAGTATAGGGACATTACCAGAGAGCAAGGACACGTTCCAGCAAGGCAAAAACATTCAAGGAGCGTGTCGAGCAAGGGCAGTGAGGGGCGTGGCCTGGAGAAAGGGGGTGTGGCTAGGGAAAATTCCGAGAGCCAGGCAGAGAAGCTGGAGGGCCACTTTGGTCCACTCCTGCTCCATTTAAACAGCCGTATCTGATCTACCTTAAGGGTAAAGGTACCCCTGGCCATTAGGTCCATTCATGAACGACTCTGGAGTTGTGGCGCTCATCTCGCTTTACTGGCCGAGGGAGCCAGCGTTTGTCCACAGACAGCTTCCGGGTCATGTGGCCAGCATGACAAAGTTGCTTCTGGCGAAGCAGAGCAGCGCACGGGAAACGCCGTTTACCTTCCTGCCAGATCGGTCCCTACTTATCTACTTGCACTTTGACGTGCTTTCAAACTGCTAGGTTGGCAGGAGCTGGGACCGAGCAATGGGAGCTCACCCCGTTGCGGGGATTCAAACCGCCGACCTTCTGATCGGCAAGCCCTAGGCTCTGTGGTTTAACCCACAGCGCCACCCGCGTCCCTAAGGATAAGGAACCTTAAGGATAAGGAACTCCAAAAGGGAGAAGCGATTGCCCGTCTGCAAGTAACCAAACACCCGTGCGCAGGTGATATCACCCATCACCGTCTTCTCCACGAGGCTGACACGTCCCAGATTCCTGTTTAAATTATAGTTATCATTTTAAAATTGGCACCAGTACGTACACGTTAGCAAATCGACTCACATGCAAACCAGTATCCTTTTATTCCAAACACACACGCGCGCGCGCGCGCACACACACACACACACACCCTGTCCTATATGTGAAAGCCCAGAGAGAAAGTATCGGAGAATCCGAAGGGACTTTGCTAGCTAGGGAGAGCGAGTGGTCTGTGTGTCAACAAGGGCGGGGAACAGGGAGTAGGTAACAGGGTAGCGCTGTAGTTTGCTCAGAGTGCTGAGAGCTGTTTGGAGACCCTTGGCAAACGACAGTTCCCAACAATAGGAAAGTTGCACGCATATATTCATTAGTTCCGTTTCCAGCCCTGCCCACCTCTGGCAGGTCACTCGGAAGGGAATGTGGTCCCTTGTGTGAAAATGAGAGGCGTCCAAGCAGATCTCCTTGGAAAGGCCAAACACTCATTTATCACTCTACTGGTACAACTGGTTTTGTAGGAAGGAGGAAGAGGGTACCCCGTAAATATAAGGATGGGTGTGGCGGAGCAGTGAGTCTTGCTGTAAGTCTTTGCCTGTTGCCATTCTTTGAAAAGGTAATTTCCATGCAGAAAGTTAGAAGAAAAAACAGTCACATAAAAATATTCCTATATGCATAAAGATGTGAAGTGTCGTCACGCTCAGTTATTTACATGGCTGCCAATAGAGGGGCGGGGTGGGGGAATAGGCGAGGGGGTGAGTTAGATATCAAGGGAGGGTGGTTCATCAGGTGTGGGGAAAGTGGAAAGGGGAAGGCTGGGCAGAGACAGCAGCCCCTAATATATAGATGTATGTATGTATGTATGTATGTATGTATGTATGTATGTATGTATGTATGTATACACACATGTTCTTTCAAAATCATCGGGGGATCCAGCTGTGTGTTTAAGGGCCCGTCAAATCTCAGTTTGATTTGAAGGACGAACGGACGAACACGGAGGCGAAACTGAGGCACAAGAGCAAGAGCAAAACGAAGGACCGAACGAACACCTGGAGGGGAAACTGAGGCACAGAGGAAAAAGAAGGCAGAAAGAAGGGTGGAAGGGAAAGAAGGAAGCTCACCTGGAAGGGAAACCGAGGCACAGAGCAAAGAGATAAAGACTGCGTAAGGAAATAAATGCCAAGTTTCTAGCCCTCTGGGTGGAATTTGGGAAAAGGTCTCTCTTCCCTCCCCCCCCTCTCTCTACATCTGGGAAGTGTTGGTGGGTTCTGGAACGTGGGAAAGAGTTAATACAGCAAATAAAGGTGGAGTTTGAAATACGCAGAAAGTTTTGGGATAGGGGGGCGTTGTTCCTCTGTACATCCAATCAGCTGCCTCCTGGGACAGCCTAGGCTCCGCCTCTGCCTATTAAGTCCAGGCTGCCCGCAGCTGTGGGCTACCACTTCCCCCATCTCTTCCTGCCACTCAGCACTGGACCATCTTGCTTCTGGTAAGTCTTGAATGCTGCTGGTTCCTCCATTTCATTTCCATCATCTCCTGAGCTTTTGCAGAAGACTTCCCCGCTCCCTGGGCCAGATGTGTGGCTGCTTTGCTCCAGATGTGCCCTCCCTCCCCATTCCTGGTCCTCCTGGTCTTTTCTTCCTTAGGGAGAGTCCAGAGACCATTTCAGAGATGTGATTTCCTCCCCCCCCCCCAAAAAACCCTAGGAATAGGTTGGAAAAGGTCGAACCTTTTAATATCCTTTCTGCCCTATCCGAAAGATCCTTTTGCCTTAGCCCCCCCCCCCCTCGTTCTTAACAGAGATCCGATAGGTCTACTCAGAAGTAAGCCCCCTTGAGTTCAGCGAGGTTTGCATACTCCTTGGTAAGTAAAGGACAGCAACTTAGCAGCGCGAGCCTATAGGGTCTCCTCGGAAGTAAGACCGCATAGGATGGCAGCGTAATTCTTACCGGAGCCCACGCAGAAGTTAAGTTCCCATTTTGTTCTGTAGGGCATCCTCCCAAGTTAAACGTGCAATTGATTATATATTGATATTGTTGCTATTTATTAACGGTATTTCGTCCCTTTGAGCTCAGTGAGTCACCCTCCCAAGTTAAGGGTGCAATCGTTTGTTTATTTAATAATAATAATAATAATAGTAATAATGTTCCTCCTTCTCCATTCAAATATTGGATGCCCTTTCGTTTTAAACCTCTTTCTTAAAAACCTTATCAATGCAGTACTACTCTTCATTTAGTAGTCACTTTCTGCAAAGAGAGAGCGAGCTTGAAAGCGACTTAACCAGAAGCCAAAATGCAAACAGGGTAATCCGGAGTTAGAACAGCTCTAGAATTCAACGCCTCTCTCTGTCTCTCCTCTCTCTCCTCTCCCCACCCGCCGGTTTGAGACTTAAATTGCAATAAAGGCGGTGCCTCTGGGCATACGCAGAGCGCTTGTCCTCTCGCCGCCGAACTACGGCAGCGAGCGCGTCGCTCTTTGCGCTTAACGAGCCGCTCCCTGTAAATGGAAACTTTCATTCCCTCTGCTTTACTCCCATATTGGGCAAGATGGGTTTTTTCCACGGCTGCAGGGAGGGAGCGGGTGGGCGTTGTGCTCCCCACCCGAGGAATTTTGCAACCCTTAGAGAACTAGGAGGGAGGCGCCCAGAGTCCAAACGGGAACGGCTTGGAGCCTGACGCATGAAGGCTGTGTACTGCAAGAGCGCAGGAAAGCGGAAGGATGTTTGGGGAGGGAGGGGGGTGTTGGGCGATGGAAATAGGGAATTGGCCAAGGGTGGGGCACCACACGCCCCCCCCCATTGCTTGCTTAGCTTGTGCCGCTTGCAAACTTTTGTGCAGCAACCCTGCGCTACACGCCCTCCTGGCCTCTGGTGGGGAGGCGTGATAATGCACAGAGCCCCAGTAATTTCGTTGCTACTTTATGTGTAAAGCGTTTGCATCCTACGTTTAAAGCGCTCTCTCTCTCATGCCGCTTTTAACTTCCCTCGAACTTGCATCCCGTAAACTGTAGTTCTTTCAGGAAGCTGAAAGTCCCATGAAAACAGCCCTGTATAGGAGAGCTTTTCAATCTTCAATCTTTTATTATGAAGGCAATCCTGTATTGGGAAGTGGTTTTTTTTAAAATGTTTAATATTTTATTATGTTTTTATATATGTTGGAAGCTGCCCAGAGTGGCTGGGGAACCCATTCCGATGGCTGGGGTACAAATTAATAATGATGATGATAAATTACCTGCAGTTCCCAGGGTGCCCGGGGGGAAAGCCATGGAATAAGAGTGTTTTAGATGGGCGTGATTATGTGTCATCCTCTAGAACAGGGATGGGACAATATGTGACCTTCCAGGGATGGAACAACTACAGCTCCCATCAGCCAATGGCCAAAGGTGAGGAGAGCTATAGTCCAGCAGCATCCTGAAGAGCCCGCAGGTTAGTGGTTGGACCACAACTCCCATCATCCTTGGCCACTTCTTGTGCCAGGCAGGGCTGATGGGAGCTGTAGTTCTGTAGAGCACCAGATTGCTCCCCCATTGCTCTCATTTCCCCAGGCAACTGGTCCCTATGCAATTTGCTCAAGGGTGAGGCAGCACACCTGTGGGGCGGGGCGGGGCCTTGCCCTCCCTCTCTCCACAAATCTGGCTGTCGAGCACATGTCATCGGGGCCTCGCGCGGCTTTCATTTGCTACTGCGTTGGGACAGGGGCCCTCCCAGATGATGGCGCTGGGGGTGCCCCAAACAAAGGGAGCAAAAAGGATTTCATGCGCTGTTTGCTATCGCACCTGTAGATAAAGTTGTGATCTTTTCCCACACAGTATGCTTTCTCACCCTCACTGAAGAGGCCAAGTAAGATAACCACCACCTAAAAAACCCCATCTAGAAACCACTGCTGTTCTCATATAAACCATGACGGATTCAGGGTGGGTTGTTGGTCCTTAAGATGGTGCAAAAATGAGAACTTTGCAGTACTAGGTCTTGAAACTGTGGTGGCTGTTTCTGCCCACCATAGTTTTTGTGGCACAGCTTGTAGGTTCAATCCCCGACTTGGAGAGAAGTCTGCCTGAAACTCTGAAGAGCTGCTGCCGGTCAGTGTAGACAGTAGTGCGCTAGATGGATCACTGCTCTGACTCAATATACGCAGCTTCCTCTGTTTCCAGTTAAGTCAGAACTTAATCCGGAACCATGAGGACTGGAATCTTACTTTATTTTTAGGGGAAGGCCCACAGGCAGCTCAGTGAGAGAGTCGCTGCCTTGATGTGGGTTGGGGACGAGGGAGTGTTCCCCTCCTTTCATCGCTCAGCTTGTAGCACGTCCTAGGTGGAGATTGAAACTGGGACCTTGTGCATAGAAAGCAGACGCTCTTATCACTGAGCTACAAGTCCACCCTTCACCTCTTCTTTCAGATGGGCTAGCCTTTTTAAAAAAAGTATTATAAAGCGATTTATTATATTAATACTTTTTTTAAGCATTATAAAAGCATTGGGAAACTCTCCCACAGATTGTGAGGAGAGGCAACCAGGTGACATCACAGATGCTAGCCAATAGGCACCCTACATGAATACCCTTCCCAGTTTAAACCAAACCACATTGCAAGCTTGTAGAACAAGTCCCCACCACCACCAGCAATTGCCTTGGGCAAAGCAATTGCCTTATTTTTGCAGTGAATGTGGTGCTACTAGACTGACCTCCGTGCCCCACCCCCCCGCCCATACCTTCATCCCCTTAAGTGAGAATCGGTTGTCTTTAAATATTTTCTTCCCAGCCCCGATTTCCACGTTCCTTGATTCTGCCTGGCTTAGAAGAGCGACACAGGCTTCTTCCTAGCCTGGATGGAGGGTAGTGTACAGAGAAAGCTGCCTGGTGTACAAGGGCAAAATCCACATTTGTCACGTCAGCCGCTTTTGCCTGTGGCCCCCGGAAGGCTGCCCGGCCCTCGGGCTGAAGAAAAGTTGCCCGGCCCTGTTTTACATTAACAAGCGCAACTCGAACCCGCGTCTGCAGCTCTTTAGACTTGTTCTCTGCCGCTCATGCAGACGCAGTGATGCTTATGGGATTCAATCCATACAGCCTCTTGAACTCTCCCCCCTTCTCTCTTGCCTCTTTTCAGATCTCTTGCCATGGCAGCACCTCTTGACCAAGCTATTGGCATGCTGGTTGTGACCTTCCACAGATATGCCGGCAAGGATGGCGATAAGAACACTCTATCCAAGAAGGAATTGAAGGAGCTGATACAGAAGGAGCTCACCATTGGACCGGTGAGAACTGAGGATGGGGGAAAGGACCAAATATGCTCAAGAGTTCCTCTTTGAGGACAAAGGAAGCTGCGGGTACACCGGGTCACACCCTGTCTCTCGCTCTCTCTTCCCTCCACCAAAGAAAAAGCTCTGGGTGGGGTAGATCAAGCAGTATGACCTATAGGTGAAACTCGGAAAATTAGAATATCGTCGAAAAGTGCATTTTTTTCAGTAATGCAACTTATCTTTTCTTTTTTTACTACAAATGCTTTCTTTTGGAAATTCCACAGTAATAAAACAAATAGTTACAACAATACAAAAATAAGCATCGCTATTACATTTCATTCATTACATTCCATTTATAATTGACCCGCCTAACGACAAATAATGACAATGACAACAAATAAAGGCTTGACATATCTTGCTTTGCATGTCATGCATCTATCTCATATATTGGTTTCACCTTTTAAGTTGTGTTACTGAAATAAATGCACTTTTCGACGATATTCTAATTTTTTGACTTTCACCTGTATATCCCCCACTGACACAAAACGGCTTGCCCCAGGTGCTTTTCTCCCAGGGGGGGGGACACCCACCCACCCTAGACCTTTCCCCACAAGTGGATAAGCATCTGGGGGGATGGGGAGAGAGAGTGGGGGGATACGAATGGGTGGGAAGTGGGTGGGTGGTGGGTAAAGCAGTCCCTTTAAGACCCAGCAGTCTTCCGCTTTGGGCTAAATCTTCAAGAGAGGAGCTTTTCAGTTAAAATTCCATCGAATGATCAGGAAGCCACGTAGACGAATCTGTCACACGATGGCCTCAGGAAAGGAGACAGTTAGGTGCCAGGGCAAGGTCTTAATCCCAAAAGGAGGATATAAAGAACGCCTTCTGTGCATGTACAGAGTGAGGCTCAGAGAGCATTAAAGGAGGAACAAGGCGCCACCAATGGCATCCCCCACCTGCGATAAAAATAATGCTATTATTAATACTAAACCTCGCCTCCGCCCACGAATTTCCAGAAAATCGCCTCAAATGTTGAAATGGAAAGCAAAGGCCTTGTTCCACTGAGCATTCAAATTCATGATTTTGTTGTCTATTCCAGAAACTGCAGGACGCAGAGATACAGGGATTGATGAAAGATTTGGACCGCAATGGGGACCAACTGGTGAACTTCCAGGAATATGTCACTTTCCTGGCTGCCCTGGCAATGATTTACAACGAAGCTTTGAATTCGTAAATGTACACCCCGGTGGGGCAAGGTGTCGTGGTTCGGGATTATACCTCTGTAGGTGGTTTCACGTCCAATAAAAATTTAAGTTTTGTAAAGTTTGGCTCTGCATCCCATGACTTTTACCAAAGAGATCCCTTGGTGTGTGAACAGGTTAATCTCAAGTTCTACGCATTCAGCTTTATGTGCTTGGCAAAAAAGGAAAGGGGGGAAAAGGAAATTAAAAAGTGGACTGGTTTCGGGGGGGACACACATTCCCACCCATCATTGCACAGAGTGTTTTGACTATATGCTTTGCCCTCACAGAGCTGAATTTCCCAGAATTTCGTGAGGAAGAGGTATTGATTGCTAAACAACACACACACTCTGAGGGGAATAACGGGTCTCGGCACCCCTAACAACAGCTCCCAGAATCCTTTGGGGGAAGCCATGACTGTTTAAATGTATAGTGTGAATGTGGCCTAAAAGCAGCGTCGCCAATGTTTTTAGAACAGCAGGCATATCTGGATTTTTGAGGGAAGTGCTATGGGCGTCAGTCACAAAATGGCTGTTGGAGAGAGGAGTGGCATAAGTAAAAATGGCTGCCATTTTTACAAACTGTGGGGTGTGTGTGTGTCCTATATTCACGAGGTGGTCCAAACTGGCAGAAGCTGTCCAGAGTTTCAGGCCAGCAACAATTCCCATACCTACCTGAAGATGTGGCTGAGACCTTCAGCATTGGCGCTCTAGTCACACACACCAACATTTTTTGGATGAAAATAGGCACTTTCTATTCCATTATTATTATTAACTATTCATACCCTGCCCTTCTGACTGGGTTGCCCCAACCACTCTGGGCGGATTCCAACATGTAGAAAACATTAAAAGAAAACCTTCCCTATACAGGGCTGCCTTTAGATGGCTATGGGGTTCGAAAATAGGGACGCCCTAAGGGAAAATGGGACATTCCAGGATCAAATCAGAAACCGGGACGGCTTCTGTAAAGCCGGGACCGTCCCTGGAAAATAGGGAACCTTGGAAGGTCCGTAGTCAGCACAATTGCAGCAGCATGTTTTGCGATTTAAAAAAGACGATTCACACAAGAGCGCTGAACAGAAACCAAACAGTCGTTCCACAAAAGCAGTGTGCATGTTAAAAATAGATGAAGGGGCTAAAGAAGCAAGCAAAAGGGGGTGGGATTTGGGAGTAGGAAGTGAGAGTGAGTTGTAAAGTCGGATTGGCAAGCAGAGTGAGCAGGGGTTCGTAGCCCCAAGTCTCTCTCACACACACACACAGCCCAACCAGACCAGAAGCAGAAGCCCCTTTAAAGAACATCAAGAATAAATTTGCTAGGTGGGATTCTGAAAGCCCTTTTGGGTGGGGGACGACACAGAACATGGAGCCAGCCCAGACTGCTGGGCCGATCTGCTTCAGTCTTGTCCACATTGTCCGGCAACAGCTCTACAGTTTCAGACAGGGGCATTCCCATTCCTACCCCAAGATGCCAGAGACCTATGACCTTTGGTATGGGCAGCAGGTGCTCTCTGCCACTGACCTGGTTCGCTTCCTAGGTATAGATCCTTTTCAACAGCAGCTTGTGACACACCACCCTGCCTTCCGCAGCTAAGCGGAGGCGCCATATTCAGTCTCTCTCTGAACGCAGTGGCAATTGCCGGAGGGCGACAGCAGGGAGCGCTACTGCCTCCCGTCTCTGCTTCTGAGCCAGGAGCGGATCTACTATGAAAGCAATGAGGTTTAAGCTTCAGAGTGCCTCATCCCAGAGAGGCCCCAGAAGCAAATTTAGTCCATGTTGCTTAGCATTTTGCGGTTTAGTACACACAATTTGAGTCACGCGATTTATCTTTTGCAGCATGTATTTCAAGAATCCCCAAGTTTGAGAGTCAGTGGTACAGATGTGGTAGAATCATAGAATCATAGAATCATAGAATCATAGAGTTGGAAGAGACCACAAGGGCCATCCAGTCCAACCCCCTGCCAAGCAGGAAACACCATCAAAGCATTCCTGACAGATGGCTGTCAAGCCTCTGCTTAAAGACCTCCAAAGAAGGAGACTCCACCACACGCCTTGGCAGCAAATTCCACTGCCGAACAGCTCTTACTGTCAGGAAGTTCTTCCTAATGTTTAGGTGGAATTTTCTTTCTTGTAGTTTGAATCCGTTGCTCCGTGTCCGCTTCTCTGGAGCAGCAGAAAACAACCTTTCTCCCTCCTCTATATGACATCCTTTTATATATTTGAACATGGTTATCATATCACCCCTTAACCTTCTCTTCTCCAGGCTAAACATACCCAGCTCCCTAAGCCGTTCCTCATAAGGCATCGTTTCCAGGCCTTTGACCATTTTGGTTGCCCTCTTCTGGACACGTTCCAGCTTATCAGTATCCTTCTTGAACTGTGGTGCCCAGAACTGGACACAGTACTCCAGGTGAGGTCTGACCAGAGCAGAATACAGTGGTACTATTACTTCCCTTGATCTAGATGCTATACTCCTATTGATGCAGCCCAGAATTGCATTGGCTTTTTTAGCTGCTGCATCACACTGCTGACTCATGTCAAGTTTGTGGTCTACCAAGACTCCTAGATCCTTTTCACATGTACTGCTCTCAAGCCAGGTGTCTCCCATCCTGTATTTGTGCCTTTCATTTTTTTTGCCCAAGTGTAGTACTTTACATTTCTCCTTGTTAAAATTCATCTTGTTTGCTTTGGCCCAGTTGTCTAATCTGTTAAGGTCATTCTGAAGTGTGATCCTGTCCTCTGGGGTGTTAGCCACCCCTCCCAATTTGGTGTCATCTGCAAACTTGCTCAGGATGCCCTCAAGCCCATCATCCAAGTCATTGATAAAGATGTTGAACAAGACTGGGCCCAAGACAGAACCCTGTGGCACCCCACTAGTCACTACTCTCCAGGATGAGGAGGAGCCATTGATGAGCACCCTTTGGGTTCGGTCAGTAAGCCAGTTACAAATCCACTGAATGGTAGCATTGTCTAGCCCACATTTTACCAGCTTCTTTACAAGAATATCATGGGGCACCTTGTCAAAGGCCTTGCTGAAATCAAGATAGGCTACATCCACAGCGTTCCCTTCATCTACCAGGCTTGTAATTCTGTCAAAAAATGAGATCAGATTAGTCTGACATGACTTATTTTTCAGGAACCCATGCTGACTTTTAGTGATCACAGAGTTTCTTTCTAGGTGCTCACAGACTGTTTGCTTAATGATCTGCTCTAGAATCTTTCCTGGTATTGATGTCAGGCTGACTGGGCGGTAATTGTTTGGGTCCTCTCTTTTCCCCTTTTTGAAAATAGGGACAACATTTGCCCTCC
This sequence comes from Zootoca vivipara, assembly GCF_963506605.1. Taxonomy (NCBI): domain Eukaryota; kingdom Metazoa; phylum Chordata; class Lepidosauria; order Squamata; family Lacertidae; genus Zootoca; species Zootoca vivipara. The sequence goes on along the minus strand of NC_083292.1, from coordinate 34,639,313 downwards.
TCCAGTCTGCTGGAACTTCGCCTGTTCTCCAGGAATTTTCAAAGATTATTGCCAGTGGTTCTGAAATCACCTCTGCCAGTTCTTTTAATACTCTTGGATGTAGTTCATCTGGCCCTGGAGACTTGAATACATCTAAACTAGCCAAGTATTCTTGTACTACCTCCTTACTTATTCTGGGCTGTGTTTCCCCTGCTGAATCATCTGCTCCATATTCTTCAGGTCGGGCATTGTTTTCTTTCTTGGAGAAGACTGAGGCAAAGAAGGCATTGAGGAGTTCTGCCCTTTCTCTGTCCCCTGTTTGCACTTCACCATCTTCTCCTCTGAGTGACCCCACTGTTTCCTTGTTTTTCCTTTTGCTACGGACATACCCATAAAAGCCCTTTTTGTTGCTTTTAACCTCTCTAGCGAGCCTGAGTTCATTCTGTGCTTTAGCTTTTCTGACTTTGTCTCTACACGTGCTGGCTATATGTTTGAATTCCTCTCTGGAGATTTCCCCCCTTTTCCATTTTTTGTACATATCCCTTTTAAATCTTAACTCAGTCAAAAGTTCTTTAGATAGCCAGCCTGACTTCTTTAGGCACCTTCCATGTTTCCGTCTCATTGGTATTGCCTGAAGTTGTGCTTTTAATATCTCCCTTTTAACAAACTCCCAACCATCATAACCTCCCTTCCCTTTTAGTATTACTGTCCATGGGATTTCACCCAGCGTTTCCCTAAGTTTTCTGAAGTTGGCTTTCTTAAAGTCTAGAATTTGGACCTTAGTATGCTTGGTTGCTCCTTTCCGCTGGATAATAAACTCCAGAAGAGCATGGTCACTCCCACCTAATGATCCTGCCACTTCTACCCCACTAACCAAGTCATCACTATTGGTTAGGTAAAGAAGAAAGCGATTACCCAGACCCCGTTGCTGGTTGTGAAGGGGCCCCCGTAACAGTTTGAGCTTCGGGGACCCATAAATGTTGGTCCGCCACTGTTCTGAGCTTTCCAGGGGAATCTGGTTGGGCTTTGTGGGGAAAAATGGACTAGGTGGACCATCTATGTCAGAGCCCTTCTCAAGGAGTACCACTCATGGGACTGACCCCTTACTCACCTAGTTAAAAGTGCACTCGGACTTTCACCTGCCAGGTAAGGTTGTCAACACGATGGGGTGGAGGGGGATTTTGCAGGTGTACTAATTTTATGCCACCACAAGGTGGCACTCTGGCTGCATAATTCTCCCGGCAGGTGTCAATCGCAAGTGTTGTAGTCTTACAAAAATCTCAGATGTGGCGCTTTCTGCTATTTATCTATTGAATGGGAAGTTAGTCCTTGAGTGCAAAGGCATGAGTGAGCAAGTGAACGTGGTTACAACACAGGCCACTTGCCTGATCATCAGCTCAGGCTTTCTGAGTGCTGGTGCAATTCAGCATATCTTCGGAGTCCTCACATGATCATAGGGACATTTTCATCCGAGGAATGTTGGAGGGCATGCAAATCTTTTACAGGCCTTTCAGGGAACGCTCCGTATCAAATATTAAGCCAAGCAATGCTCAGAAACTGGAAGAGGCCAAAAGGGAACAGGGTAGCAAGGAGGCCAAGCAGCCACACCTTAGCTTAAAGCTTGTTACTACCTAGTCTTGCTTCTGGAAAGTTATGGTCGCTTTGTTTCCAGGTAAACGATCTTGCTTCATATAGCTAAACCAAGTGCAAAGAAAGCTCTTGGCCAATGCAAAATCCGGGGAGGAATAAGGTGATCGGTGACCACTAGGTCAGGATGTTCTGCCTCCAGAATCGGAGACAGTGATCTGCCTCAGAATACCTGTTGCTCAGAGTCGCAAGTGGAAAGAGTTGCCATTGTGTTTGGGTTCGCATTGGGGTATCTAGTTGGCCAACTGAACAGCTGCATACTAAAATCAAGGGCAGAGGAGTCGCTGAAAGCTCTGTGCTGCTGTTTAACTATGGAATTCACTCCACAAATGCCAATAACGGGCATGAACTTAGATGTTTTTTTGAAGACTGGGCAAATTCTTGGAGGATATGGCTAGGAATGGCTACTAGCTACCTCCACGGTCAGAGCAGGGCCAGCCCACCCATGAGGCAAGGTGTGCCAGTCGCCCCAGGCAATAGATCTGGCATCCGAGGAGCCCACTGCTGCCCCCTCGTCTCTGGCTGCGGAAGCGGTGGCGGCCAAGAGCTGACATATTCTGTTTTGCTTCAAGCCACCTGGGCTGCCCCTGGGTCAGAGACGCTGTGCTTCCGAATACCAACGGCTGGAAATCGCAGGAGGGGAGGCTGCTTTCGCGCTCTGGTGCCCCATTGAGGCCCCTGGTTGGCCCCTGAGAGAATAGGGATGCAGGACTAGACGGGCCAGCGGCCTGATCCGGCAGTACTTCCCTTAGTCAATTCGTGTGCCCAGGAATCCCACCCAAAATCCCATGAAACCGGTCCGGAGAACTTTGCACCGGTTTTATTCTTTCACCGAGACCACGTAGCAAGTGGCTTCTGAAAACCAGGGGCCGGATGGGCTCCCAAAGTTCCTTGCAGGCTTTGCAGAAGTGTTTGGGCAGCTGCTCTGGAAAAAAGCGGACCCGAGGCTGGGACAGCCCCCCACCCTGATCTGGCAGGACGAACCTGCCGCCCGGAAACCCACACAAAATCAGTGACGGAACGTTGTTATAATTAACATATATTTTAAAAAATAATAATAAAATCACTCTGGTTTATCTCTTCCACAGTGGGGGCGGAGGGGAAGGGAAGGTGAGGTATGGGCTGAGCCCCACCCACATTCTCCGGTGAGCTCCCCCCCTCCGCCCCAAACTCAAGCACAGAAGCCAGACCTCATGACAGATAAGGATGCAAAGTTACAAGTGCTTTACAAGAGAACCCGCCCCCCTTCTACCTCTCCCCAACATGTACACGGCAGCTCAGGAGGAGGGCTGGGGGGGGGGGGGCAGGAGAGAAGGGCAGTTATGTACATAATTGCTTTTTCTTTAAAATAATTTCTTTAAAAAACATGATTAGACCAAAAAGAGAGAGAGAAACCGAGAACGTAACCCCCCCCCCCCAATGCTCTGCACGCTACGAAAGTCTCTATAGCTATCGGGTGCAGGTACGAAATATACACAGGAATAAACTTGGGGAAACGAAATGGCTGGAATTAATTTTGAGGGAGGGGGCAGACACTTGCCTTGGATTCACATGAATGCGAGCGCCCCCCAACACCCCGATTCAAGGGAACTGGAACACTAACACCTAGATCACATACGTTCTCTCCCGCTTTGGGGAGGATGCTGAAAACTCTCCTGGTCTGCCCCCCGCCTCTAAACAGTGCAGAAGCTTCTTCCCTGCCCCCCCCCGGGGGGGACAACCCCTGCCCCGGTCCCCTATAACCTGGGATTGCAAGTGCTCGTTGCAAAGTCCGGTCCCAGAGCACCCTAGGAGGCGTTTAAGCTTGGATGGGGGGACGGTGAGACTGCAGTTGGGGGTGGAAAGGCAGGGTGGGCAAACACCATCTCCGCTTTCCCCAGCCCCTCTTGCCCAGTGACTCTGGTTTTTTAGGAAAGCAAAAAAGTTGTCCTTTTGTTTTTCCGTGGCTCAAGAGGGTCCACCTCGCAGGGGAGGTGCTTCTCGGCGCTGCGCCCCTCTCCCTTCCTTCACTGGAGTCGGTCGGTGCGGAAAGAATCCTCGACGGCCGGGTCGGTCAGCAGGGCGTAGGGGTCGCTCAGCATGTTGAGTCCGTCCAAAGTGAGCGGCTCGATCCTCAGGTCCTCATCCAGACCCAGGGAGGAGGAGTCCATTTCAAAGCCCGGCATGCCCGCCAGGACGGTGGCAATCTCCCTGGAGATCCCAGGTGGGGAGTCTCCTAGAGGAAGGAAGGATTGGAGAGCAAAAAGAGATGATCAGACACGGAGAAGTTTCTTCTTCACACGGTGCATAGTTAAATTATGGAATTCTACGTGGGGCTACCTTTGAAGGCGAATCAGAAACTACAACTAATCCAGAATGCGGCAGCTGGACTCATGACTCGGAGCGCTCGCCAGGACAGTATAACACTGGTCCTGAAGGATCTACACTGATTCCTAGTATGTTTCCGAGCACAATTCTAAGCGTTGGTGCTGACTTTTAAAGCCCTAAACGGCCTCGGCCCAGTAAACCTGAAGGAGCGTCTCCACCCCCATCGTTCAGCCCGGACAATGAGGTCCAGCTCCGAGGGTCTTCTGGCGGTTCCCTCCCTGCAAGAAGTGTAGTTACAGGGAAGCAGGCAAAGAGCCTTCTCGGTAGTGGCACCCGCCCGGTGGAATGCCCCTCCCATTAGATGTCAAGGAGGTAAATAACTAAACAACTTTTAGAAGACATCTGAAGGCAGCCCTGTTTAGGGAAGTTTTTAATGTTCAATGTTTTATATTTTCATATGTGTTGGAAGCCGCCCAGAGTGGCTGGGGCAACTGAGATGGGCAGGGTACAAGTAATAAAATCATTAGACAAATTCAGCTATCAAAGGCTACTATAATTTGTGTTACACTTCATTCCATTTCGCCAGGCAAAAACGTTTCTCTTCCACCAGGCCTTGGGCTGATTCTACAGTCTTTTAAATGTGGCTGGTGTGTGTCTGTGTGGTGCTATTCTGTTTTGTGGTTTTATCCTGCATTTTTATCTTGTGAACCACCACAAGATCTTCAGATGAAGGGTGGCACAGAAATTTAATAAATCAATTAAAATCAATTAAAATGACCGCAATGGCTATGCTCTGCCTCCGCAGTTACCAGAGCCGGCCCAAGAAATGAAGTGAGGTAGTTGTTTCAGACGGCGGATCTGGAAAAATGTCTCTTCACTCTTACTTTTACTGCCCGGAAATATTAAGCTACCTGTCAATACATTTTCCCCACCCCACCCTGAGGTGGGTTTCGCTTCCTCCTCCCCGCTCTCTCCCGTTACCTGTGAGAATGATGTTGGGTATGGGGCCGTGGCGGTTCGAGTTGCTCAGGTTCTGGCGGTTGAGCAGGTGGGGGTCGTGCGTGCTACTGCTGCTGCTACTGCTGCTGGTGGTGTTCGTGGTCCCACTGCCTGACAAGCCCATGTTGTCGCCTTGTGAGTAATTTAAGGCACCCAGGTCATCTGAGAAGGCGTTGCTGTTGAACGCGAAGCCTCCGCTCATGTTGTCCACGTAGCCGTATTGATCGAACTGTGGAAAGGAAGGCTGGAGTGGGCCTGGGCCGGTTTTGGTGCTACATTGCGGGGGGACGGGGACGGGCTGTGCACACAAACACACACACACCTGAGGCAGGCAAGCCCAGAAAACCACCCCTCGCTTCACCTGCTTAGTATGGGAAGATAGGAAGAAGCTGCCTTATGAATTGGCTGGAATCAAGGAGTTGCCAGTGCTTGAGGTGTGCAATTTTAGGAGCCACCTTATTTCTGTTTACGAGTTGTTTTGAGCTGCTTTTAATACAGTGGTACCTCATGTTGTGAACATGAAAAGGCCACCACATGAAGCATTGCACCTGCGCATGCGTGTGATGCAATGTGGCGCTTCTGCGCATGTGCAAAGAGACCCCTGGCAGGAGACCCCTGGCAGAGACACATGCCCAACTGGCATGTTCCCTGTTTCCTGGGCGATTGGAGCATCCGAGCCTTCCTCAGCCCCTGGACTTCCAGTGATTGATGTGGGAGTACATCAACACACTCTTAGCATTTGCAGATACTTGCACAGTTGCGTAACAGACCACAGCAACTCAGCATTCTGGCTAAGCTAGTTTATTTACACATAAACGGACACGGAGCACGGAACATGGCTCCCCCTCTCTCTCTAGTATCATCCAGCAGAGAGAGAGAGAGAACAAAGGAACAACAGTTCCACTTAGGAACACAGTAAGACAAACATCCTGTCTATGTCACTTCCACTCTGTGGAATGAAGACACATACAGTCATATGATACACAATAAACCTACGACTGCACACGGGGAATGAATCTCCCAACATGCGTGCAGGTCACAGACGTGCCAAACCCGGAAGTAACCTGTTCCGGGACTTCCAGGTTCGGCGCGTCCGTAACCTGAAAAGATGCAACATGAAGCGGACGTATCCTGAGGTATGACCGTATTGTGTTTTATTGCTGCAACCTGCCCTGGTGAAGGAATAAGTCTATAACTCCCGGGCGCATAAGGGAGGCGACACCAAGTACTCACGTTGCCCAGGCCGAAGTCACCCAGCTGTTGGCTGAACTGGTTCTGCAGCATAGAATTGGACTGGTAATGCATTGGGTAGGGGCACTGGGACTGCAGGTGCTGGTGCTGTTGTTGGTGCTGGTGTTGGTGCTGGTGCTGGGCAGGCTGGCGTCCCTGCTGAGAGGCCGGCCCTTGCGGCTGGTGGAGGGACTTCTGGTTCTGCGGGAGGAGCATCCCCGGCTGGCTGTAGGGGTACGGGGGCAGCCTCTGGTCGGCCGGCAGCTTGCTGGTGTCCAACGGCACCCCCTGGAGAGGGAAGAGAGGCGTTCCAGTCCTGTTAAGAGAGAGTCTGCAGCCGCAAGGGGAAGGAGGGAAGGGGCTTCCCTACGCTGCTGCCCGCCGCCTCCCCACAGCCAAGCTCAAGCTCTGGCCGACTCTTGAGGCAGCAGGATGCAGAGGGTTCAGTGGTGGGAGAGTTCAGAGGTCAACTCCCCCCCCCCCAAAAAAAGAGCAGACTGTACCAATTCAGACTGCAGGCTGGGAACGGAACCTTTTAATGTTCCCTCAAAAAGAGAGTCACTCCCTGCAATTCTAAAGACAAGCTGTTCTGGGTCAGGCCAAAGGAGGTCGACTAGTCCAGCATCCTGCTTGCACAGCAACCCAATGGATGCCTCAAGGGGAAGTCCGCAAACAGGAGCTGAGCGCAACAGTAGTTCTCCCCTGGCTGCTAATTCCTGCACAGCCATCAGAACCAGCAGCTATGCAGACAACAAAGCTCCTCCATGAATCTGCTTCAAAAATCACTACACAGCTCTTTTTATCCTTTCTTTCGTGTTCTTTTCTCCCCCCTTTTGCCTTTTTCCTCTCCCTCTCTTTTCCCTTTCTTCTTCTTTCTTTTCTTCCCTTTTAAGATTTTAAAAGCATTTCTTTTATTTCGGTGTGTTTACTGGTTTGCATTGGGCCTGAGTTTCTGGAAATCTCTGGACATGTATTAATAAAAATAGATATTTGCCACACACACGAAGTGTTTTTTTGTTTAAAGTAACTACACAGCTCCATGTAGGAAACGCTTCGCGGAGCTAAGATTCAATGTCTTCCTGGTTAATAAGAAGTCACAATGTCTTCTTGTATTTTGCAAAACTGCCACAGGGGGAGGTTGGCAATTATATGCAACTCTCTGTCTGCTTTATAAAAGATCCCTGTGGGGGGGGGGAATCTGTTGGAGGTTTAGTCACACCTACTGAGTTTGTATGCTTTTTTGCTGTTTAATCATGAAAACCATGTTACTGCACACATCTCCTTATTTGCGCTGTTGCCTGGGGAGTAACTAAATTCGTGGCTCAACTCTTGAACGGTTCCTGCCGCCCCCGCCCCCCCGCCCCTTCCTGTTTTGCTATGGCTTATAGCTAAACAAAACTATTCCTGCATGAATACGCAGGCTGAGGGAGCATATCTATTTTATTTTATTTTAACGCAGAGAATTTTGTGTTACCCAGAGGAATGGTTCGCTCTTACCCGCAAGCCTGAAATGGTACAGCCCACTCAGGAGTCTAGTGCAGCGTTTCTCAACCACTGTTCCGCAGCACACTAGTGTGCCGCGAGACGCTGGCTGGTGTGCCGCGACGTGCGGCGACGAAAAGGGCGATTTGCATTGTCACGTGCCTGGCGGCCGCCAATAGACAGCACTGACCCGCCCAAAAGCAATATTTCTCCTCCTCTTTCCCAAAGCTCAGTGCTAACGAGCCTGGCGGCCGCCAATACACAATACTGACCCGACCGGAAAGCAGCAATTGGCAAGTGTTTCTTACAGTCATAATTATAATATAGGGCGGCACAGAGTTAAATTTTTTAACTTTTTTAATGGTGGTGTGCCTCGTGATTTTTTTCACGGAACAAGTGTGCCGTGGCCCAAAAAAGGTTGAGAAACACTGGTCTAGTGGAAGACTGGATTAAAGGAAAAGGAAGGAAAGGGAGAGATCGAGAGCTCCACCTAGTGGGCATATATTGAGGTAAAAAGTACTGCTGCTTTTTACAGTCCATTTTCTACAGCGGGGTCCCCAAACTAAGGCCCGGGGGCCGGAAGTGGCCCAATCGCCTTCTAAATCCGGCCCACGGACAGTCAGGGAATCAACATGTTATTACATGAGTAGAATGTGTCCTTTTATTTAAAATGCATCTCTGGGTTATTTGTGGGGCATAGGAATTCATTCATTTCCCCCCCAAAATACAGTGGCCCTTCGACTTACGAATTACTCAACATCCATAGGTTTCGACTTACGAACGGGACAAATGGTCGCACGCTTACATATTTTTCTACATCCGAACAGAAACCGTTGGTGGCTTTAAATGCGGTTTTTTCGACTTACGAATTTTTCCGAATACTTTTTTTCCTATGCGAAGCCGCGTTTCGACTTCTGAACTTTTCGAACTACGAATGTGCATTCGGAACGGATTAAGTTCGTAAGTCGAGGGACCACTGTATAGTCCGGCCCCCCACAAGGTCTGAGGGACAGTGGACTGGCCCCCTGCTGAAAAGGTTTGCTGACCCCTGTTCTACATCCTGCCATTCTCCCCACCAAGGACCTCAAGGTGGTACCCAGGTCCTGTTTGCAACTTCCCTGTTGGCCAGGCTTGGCATTGCCATTTGGGCAGGCTTGGCAATGGTCAAGGGCCTTAAGGGCTGTGGGAGGGACCCTCACCACTACCCACTAGGCCCATCTCTGTTAATTTCATAGCTCTAAAGTCAGGGTAGGGCTGGGCCCTGCGCTAGGTGCGAGGGGGGCATGGATGGCACTGTGCCAAGCCACTGCCCACCCCCACCCACCCCGCTGGAAGTCTGGCTCCTGGTTGGCCACTCTGAGAACAGGATGCTGGGCTTGATGGGCTCTGGGGTCTGATCCTGCAGAGCTGTTCTTACGAGTAACAGCAAGTGCCTTCCTGCCCTGCCTCTGGGCTCCCTGATTGGCCACTCTGAGAACAGGATACTGGAATAGACGCGTGTTTGGGTCTGATCCTGCAGGGTTGCACTTACGTCTCCTACAAGGAGCCCTCAAATAGTCTCCGGCCAGGCCGAGAGACCCAGGTGGGTGAAGTGAGGAGATGGAAGAGATGTTCATTTAGCCCACCAATCAGAGAAATGTCTGATTTTGTTACAAACTGGCTATGCAAGGAGGTTCCCAAGGCATATGCCCTGGGGGACGGGAGTCCTAATAATGTCACCTCGGGTTTTTTCCCATCTTTTACATTCCCGAGGCCTGCGTACATTTCTCAGAGAGGAAACTGGCTGCTTGCTGCTTGCCCAAAAGCATTGCATTCTCCTTGGCCGCCTTTTTAAACCAATCTCTTCCTTCGTTGGCTCAAGTGAACAGCTGGCACCATCTCAAAGGGAAAGGGCACCAGCACCAAAGAGGAAAGGCTGCCTCCCAAACCCAGAGAGATGGCCACAACTCTCCAGGAGAAATGACGGGGGCTTTGCCCTGCTCCTTACGGACAAGAGATGAGGTCATTGAAGTCAGAGACTGGGAGAGAATCACACATGCACAGGGCCTGAACAGTCTCCAGCAGATGGGAACAAGCTGAGATGAGATGGAGCGGGGGGGGGGGGGGACACGACAATGGAAAAGAAACAAATTAAAAGTCATTCTTCAAAAAGGCAGAGGCCGAAAGTGAGCGCCCGAGAGCGCCCCGTGCGTACCTGCGTGATGGAGGACAATGTGGGTGACATAGTTGGCGAAAACTGTTTTGGGTGCGGCCTTCTCGAGTCTCCGCCCATTGGGAGGGTCAAGGGGCTGAGTGGGACCCGGCGGCGGGGCGAGGCGTTCAAGGGGGCGTAGGAGGAGGCGGGGGCAGAGGAAGCGGAGGGAGGGGAGCCGCCATAGCTGGGCTGCTGCTGCTGCTGCAGGGCGGGGTTCCCGGAGCCGGGCTGCCCCGATTGGCTGCCGAGCGAGGAGGGGAGGGAGGGGTTGCTGAGGGAGGACGAGAGCGAGGGGTTGCTGAGGGAGGAGGGCAGGGACTGGTTGCTCATGGAGGAGGGGATGGAGGAGCTGCTGGGGGAAGAGCGGAGCGAGGGGTTGCTGAGGGAGCCCTGCAGCGAGGGGTTGCTAAGCGAGGACTGGATGCACGGGTTACTGAGGGAACTCTGCATAGATGAGCACAGCCCTGTTGGGACAAAAAGAAAGAACAGAACGAAATAAATAAATGTGGGGGGGGGGAGGAGAGAGGAAATGGAGAGAGACACACACAGGCCCGGTTCACACCCGACGCTGAGCAGGTTCCCGGAAGGACGGTTGCAGCCAAGGTGCCCCCACTCGGTCTGCCTGCTACCGCATGGCCCTGGTTTAGCTTGGCATGGAGTTTGAACCCTGAGGCAAGATAAACCACAAGCTCGGGTTTGGAGGATGTGCTAAGACCATGGGTAGGCAAACTAAGGCCCGGGGGCCGGATCCGGCCCAATTGCCTTCTCAATCCAGCCCGCGGATGGTCCGGAAATCAGCATGTTTTTACATGAGTAGAATGTGTCCTTTTATTTAAAATGCATCTCTGGGTTATTTGTGGGGCATAGGAATTCGTTCATTTTTATTTTCAAAATATAGTCCGGCCCCCCACAAGGTCTGAGGGACAGCGTACTGGCCCCCTGCTGGAAAAGTTTGCTGACTCCTGGCTAAGACAAACCATGGTGTACTGCAAACCTGTGTGTTCCCAGAGTGATGGTTGCAGCTACGGGATCCTGATCACCCCACACGGTCATGTTGCTGCTGTACGACCCAGGACTAAACCACCGTTTAGCTTGGTGTTAGATCTGAACCCGGAAGCAAGATAAACCATGAGCCCTGGTTGGCACAATGTGCTAAACCAAACCATGGTGCACTGCAGACAAGTAGGTTCCCGGAATGACAATTGCGCTCCCACCCAGTCTTGCTGCTCAGGTACGATCCAGGACTAAACCATGATTTAGATTACCGTTAGGTCCAAACCCAGAAGAAAGAAAAACCATGAGCCCAGGATTGGGCAACATGCCAAGCCAAACCATGGCTTCCTTTAGAGGAGGAGGACCAAGGGAGCAGCAAAGCAGTTGCGTTCTTCACTCTGAGCATCTTTGCTCTGGGAACCCGCACATCCACCAAACCGTAGCAAGCCACGGTTTAGCTCAGCGTTAGGTGTGACCCACGTCTCCCTCGCACACTCAACACACACACAATTACCCATGGAGAACATGGATCCCCCTGCCCTGTGTGGGGCAATCGTGGACCGGGGTGGGGGGTGGGGGGGCAATGGGAGCACACGGATGGAGGTGAGAACAGAAAAATGGCATGGACACACACTCCCAACCACATGGGCCTCAGAAAGGAGTGGAAGGAAGACCCTCAATTCCCAAAGTTGGGCAAGGGGGCTGGGAGTTGATACATGGCCACCACCCGAATGGGAGGGGAGAGGAAACCCCCAGCTTATGCTAAAGTTCTCAGGTTCAGAACCATGTCATAGATTCAGGTGCCAGGCAAATGGGGAAGACTGGAAACCCTGGAAAGTTGCTGCCAGAGCAAATGGCACTGGGCTAATGACACTAAAGGAAACCCGTTAGTGAACATGCCCAACTTGGGTTCATTCATTTCAACAGGCCAGGTTTAACTAACAGATCCCACTAGTGGAAGCCCGCCCAAGGACTTAGGCTAGTGCAACAGGACTTCCCCACTCTCTTCCCTGTTGCCCCCACCACAATAGGCTTGTGTGTGTAGAACCCACATGGGAGGAGGAGAGGGAAGACTGCTCTGCTAGCACAAGCAATCTCTGCTTGCCTGGTGGAACAATCTCCTTGGCGCTATGCTGAATTCCTCCCAATGGGCTTGTTCTGAGCAGGGCTTGCCTAAGACAACCCAGAGCAGACCTACTGAAATGGATGAACCTGGTGGCGGGCCCCCCAAATGTTGTGGGACTCCACTTCCCATCAGCCCCAGCCAGCAGGGGCCAAAGGTCGAGGATGAAGGGAGGTGTGGGCCAGGAAAATCTGGAGGGCATCAGGTTGGCAGGGCAGTCGATCTACCGATCAGTCAATCGACTAAACACTGCAGCCCCAGCGGCCCTGGAGGAAAGCCATCTCTCCCTCTTGCCCATCAGCGGAATGGGTGGGGCAGTGGGCCATGCTCCAGCAAAGGACGAATCAGAGACTCGCTCTTAAGCTCCCAATTGTTTTGGGACACAGGGGTGTGCTTTGGTGAAAACATCCCCCCACATCCGGCCTACAGACCAGACATTTTCTGTCCTTTCAGCTCCGCCATACCCACGGCTTGGTGGTTTGAGGAAGGGCCAATTGTGGGGCTACCCTGTGGTTCTGCCCACTGTTTGGCTACACACACACACACACACACACACACACACCCCAAGGCTCCCCCCTCCCACCGCCACAGCGCTTCTCCTGAGTTCCCTGGCTGGGCTCCTCTGTGCACGGTCAAGGTGTCACCTGGGGAGTCGTAGCCAGGGCCAAGCCCCATGCTGCCGCTGATGCCCAGGTGTGTCATGGTGTTGGCCAGGTTGCCGGTGCTGCTGCCGCCACTCAGGCTAGGGTAGGCAGACTCCTCCGGGTCCAGCGGCGTGGGCAGCGGGGAGGGGAAGTGGAGGTTGGTGAGGTCCGGGAGGGAGCCCCCCGTGTTCAGGGCGGTGGGGATCAGAGGCAGGTTCGCAGGCTGGTCTGGGGACGGGAAGATGCTGAAAGAGACAGGCAGAGGGAGAGATGTCATTCTAGTGAGGACTCAAGACTTCAAATGGGTTTACACACAGAGAGCGTAATGCATCACTTCAAAATGCAGGTTGGCAGAATCACATTTTTAATGCAATTCTCAATTTAAATTTTTTTTAAAAAATCCCTGCAGTTAGAAAATGTGCACAAAACCTCTCCCCACCCCGCACGTGCATCCTTTCTAGCTGTAGGGAGTTGTGCTTTGCTATTTTAACATGGGGAGGTAATATTCCTTTAAAAAACAGTTTTCCCTGCCACAGCAGTACATCCTGTGCTACCAATTTGTTCTGCTGAAAGAACAGAATTACATGTTCATCATCATTATTGTTATAGGCCTAAATATCCAGCCCGCTGCAAATCCTCAACCTACCATTTAAAAGGGTAAGTTAGACACAGATGGATCTATATTTATATATTAATGTATTTCCCACAACGCAAAATTATAAAATATCAGGGTGGTGTGCAATGGCCAGAAACAAACTTTGTTATAAGAATAAAAAGGTCTTCGAAAGAGATGCCTGAGAGTCAAAAGCGAGGGTTGCTCGTCATCTCTCTGCTGGAAGGCCGTTCCCTAGCATGGGACTGGTGACCCTAAATGTCTGATTTCTGCTTGAGGCTGGAACTTGGGGACCGAGCCGGGATAGAAATCTGTGCTGATACTTACTGGATCCCAGGCACCTCGCAGGACCTTGGACGGGCAGACGATGAGGAGAGCTGAGAGAGGGAAAGAGGAAGGTGGAGTCAACTGAAAATCAACATACAGTGGTACCTCGACTTACGAACGACTCGACAACCGAATTTTTCGACTTACGAATGGGGGTAATGGCCGCACACTTACGAATGTCTCGACATCCGGGGAAAAACCGTGGCGGTTTTAGATAGGGATTTTTCGACTTGCGAATTTTTCCGTTTCCAATGCATTCCTATGGGAAATCACGTTTCCAATGGCGTTTTTCGACTTACGAATTTTTCGACTTACGAAGGTGCCTTCGGAACGGATTAAATTCGTAAGTCGAGGCACCACTGTACAGATTTGGGGAACTTCTGGCCCACTGGCCACATGGGGTTCCATTGCCTATGTGATCAAGGAATGCCAAATCATATAAAATAAGTGTCTGGGGGCTGCAGCCTCTGTCTGAATCTCAAACTAAGCACAATTCACCTACTTTTTTGGTGTCCCAGGGCTTCAGCAACTGCTTGCTGTCGTCCAGGAGACTCTCCTCAATGGAAGGCACATGGAAAGGAAACACTGGAAGAGAGGAATATCACAGAATCGTAGAATTGGAAGGATCACCACGAGGATCACCTAGGCCCAGGGTTTCCCAAACTTGGGTCTCCAGCTGTTTCGGGACTACAACTCCCATCATCCCTGACCACTGGTCCTGCTAGCTAGGGGTGATGGGAATTGTAGTCCAAAAACAGTTTGGGACCCAGTTTTGGGAAACCCTGATCCAGTCCAATCCCCCGCAAATGCCGGAATCTTTCACCCAACATAGGGCCCAAACCCATGAGATTAAGAGTTGAGCTATCCCTTGGGGTCAGGTGGAGACAAGACAGGTGGTCAGGCCAGTTGCGGCTCCTCCCCTTCTGCCGCTCTGAAGGGGGTGGAGCCTGGGAAAGCCACACCCCTGGGGCGTTGAGAGGCAAGGCTGCAAGGAACGGCCGCTTCCCCAGCTGGGTCAACACCATGTCTCCCAGCATGCCCTGATTGAGCACAAAGACCACCAGGGCATGATGGGAGATGTAGTTTCAATGCCAGGAAAAGGTCACGGCGGTGTCAGTTGAAAAGGGGGGGGGCACCGTGTTGATTCTAAGGAAGCGCCGATGCTCTTTTTTTGGCAAAGGCACCCAAGTCGGCTTAAACTTTTCCACCATGGCTGCCACTCTGTTGCAGCCGTGTGTGATTTTATTTCATAATTTCTTGCATTTATATCCCGCCTTTTTCTTCAGGGAGCTCAGGTAGGTGTTCGTGGTTCTGACCCCACCTGTCCTCACTTGATCCCCACAAAAACCCTGTGAGGTAGCTGAGGTGGAGAGATAGCAATTGGCCTGAGGTAGCCCAGCAAGCTTTGTAGGATTTGAACTATGGTCTCTTCCAGGTCATAGTCTTAACTGCTACGCCGTTGCTGACTCACCAGTCAGCCTGGGAATATTCAGTGCCCTTGCTTGTGGGGGGTGGGGGTAGACAAACCCTTTTCCTAATCACCATGAGAACAGGCAACCCAGCACCCCAAACGTATAGGCCAGCCTTTTTGGCAAGAGACTCCCCTTTCTCGGAATAGCATACGGGGCCTAAAAAATTCACCAGGCAAGGGAAGTGGGGGGAGACAAGCAAGGAGACAGTGGTTACCTTTACTATCCATGTCGTTATCCAAGTAACCTGGGTGCGGGAGGGAGAAAGGGGGCGCAGAATAAGATCAGTGACAAGTTAAAACAGACTTTCAGCCCCCTTAACAAACTAACAGCTCCCAGAATCCTTTGGGGGAAGCCATGACTGTTCAGTGGGGCAGCATAGTGCTTTAAATGTATAGTGGGAACAGAGCCAAGTCTCCCTGGCTAGTCTGCTAATCAGCACATTAAAAAAATAAAATAAAAATCAAGGAGATTGGATGGCACAAAATTGGAGGACGTCCAAAGTCATTCCCATCCTTTCCTCTGACCCATCCACTCCTTGATGGGAGGGAAGAGGCGACCTCCCCCCACAGAGGAAAAGGGCCACTCACCGCTCTTGCGATTTGGAGGAGGGGCGCCCTGGGAGGGCCCCAGGTACGTGTCCTGCGGATTGGGGTTCATCACGCTCGTGTGCAGGGCGGAATCAGAATTTGTTCTGCTTTGCAAGGGCAGAGGGGAGACAAACATTATTATTATTTATTATTATTATTATTATTATTATTAATAATAATAATAATACCCTGCCCAATCTGGCTGGGTTTCCCCAGCCACTCTGGGCGGCTCACAACAGAATACCAAACATTAAAAACTTCCCTAAACAGGGCTGCCTTCAGATGCCTTCTAAAAGTCCATACAGTTGTTTATTTCCTTGACATCTGATGGGAGGGTGTTCCACAGGGTGGGTGCCACTACCGAGAAGGCCCTCCACCTGGTTCCCTGTAACCTCACTTCTCGCAGTGAGGGAACCGCCAGAAGGCCCTCGGAGCTGGACCTCAGTGTCCGGGCAGAAAGATGGGGGTGGAGACGCTCCTTCAGGTATACTGGGCTGAGGCCCTTTAAGGGCTTTAAAGGTCAGCACCAACACTTTGAATTGTGCTCAGAAACGTACTGGGGACCAATGTAGGTATTTCAGGACCGGTGTACAGTAAATGGGATAGTATTAAGAACAGCACGGAGGGAAGTCAAATGTACAACAAACTGGAAATCTGGAATTTATAGGTCAAGATTTTAAAGCTCAAAAAAAAAAAAGTGACACATAATAGAAAAAAGGGCAAATGCGTGAAATCTATAGAATTGCCAAAGCTGCAACAAGATGTTGAATGATTGTGTAAAAGTGTCATTATTGTTTCACTGTACCTTTAAGAGTCAGGAAAGATCTAGTGATTGGAGTTCTGCAGCTGTGGAGCAGCTCGACAGGTGTTGCTGTGAAGCTGATGATGCAGCCTCTGTGCTGGGCGATTTCCCAGTGTGCTCTTGGTGGGTGGTTTGGTTGTGTGGGTGTTTTGTGTAAGCCTAATTTAATTTTTGTTATTTTTACTTTCTCCATTAAACCAAGCATTTGTTTAAGCCTTGGGTATGACTCTATGTGTAAGTCCCTCAGCCAGCTTCTGCTGATGCAACTCAATTGCTTCTAACCCTAACACAAGAATGCAGGAGGTTGCTGTGGAAACAAGGGGGCAGGTGGGGCACAGGCAAGCTTGATAAACTCATACTGTAGCTCAGGCATCCTCCAGATGTTTTGGCCTACAACTCCCATGATCCCTAGCTAACAGGACCAGTGGTCGGGGAAGATGGGAATTGTAGTCCAAAACATCTGGAGGGCCGAAGTTTGGGGATGCCTGCTGTAGCTGTTCCTTTGACCCACAACCACACACCACCAGGGGCAGTCTCTCCAGGGGGAGTCTCTCAGCGCACACAACAAACTGATTTCCCAGGATTCCTTGCGAGGGAAGCCATGACTTGTCAAAGTGGTGACATAGGGTTTTTTAAATGTATAGTAGTGAGAAGGGTTATTATTATTATTATTATTATTATTATTATTATTATTATTAGGCTATGCATTTTGTGGTTTTATGTTGCAAAGCGCCCTGTGACATTTGGAAGAAGAGTGGCATGTACATTTAAATAAGTAAGTAAGTAAATGTGCAGGTACGATATTTCTGAAATTATGAATTACTTTGACTTTACTGAATGGTATTAGTTGTTTTGCTGAATTTTCTGCTGTTTGCTTTATTTATATGCTACTGTGTTTGCCATTTTCGTTGCTTTATAATGCAACCGTGCTGGCTGTGAGCCGCTTTGGGCTCAACATTTTGTTGTTGGAAAAGCGGAAGATAACTATTAAATCAAATCAAAAGCTGGGGCTGCGCACACATAATTCTTTTCCCTGAAGCTCCTGGGCAACACTGTGATCCATACTGGGGTCTCCGTGGGGTGGGGAGGGCACCCCATGTTTAGCAGGAGGGGCTGGATCTGCCTGCGGCGGGACCAGTTCTCTTCCATGTCCTATCCTATGCACCGCCTTTTCGAGGGCTTTGCGTCTTCCGTGCTCCTCATAAGCACCCAGATCAGAGGCAAAGATGCGGTGGGAGACCCAGGGCGGTGGGGATGGGAGAGAAGGAAGAGCCATTGCCAATTAAGAAAGCACTCAGAGACCCAGACAAGGCACAGCTTGTCCGTCGGCTGGCAGGGGGAGGAGGAGTGGGCAAGGGGAAAACAGCCGCTGCCTTGCCAGGCTCCCCGCTTCCACGAGCTTCCCAGAGTTTTTTAACTGTGCTTTTGGGACCCGGGGCTGGGAGAAGGGCGAGGGAGGGAGTGACGTCACGGGGGAAGAATCCGTGTCGCTCCCCGGGGGAAAACAACGGGGGCATTGTTGGCCGAGCCCAGCAGAGCTGCGTGCAACCAGCCAGAAGCCATTCCCTTGTCTACTGAAGCAAAAACCGGACTTTTTATATATTTGGGGGGGGGGGCAGCAGCAAAAGATGGTTCTTCTGGGCCAGGATCTCTCACGCAAATAGGGAACATGGGGGGAGGGGAGGCGAGGTAAAATAAAAGCTATCCCTGTGAGGTAAGGGATGTGCGGAGGCAGGAAAATCCTTGCGCTGAAAAAAAGGGGTTGTTTCAAAATAAAAACTGGAAATCTTGGACTAAAAAAAAACCTCCTGGAAAAATTGGGGGGGGGCAAAATGATGCAGAAGATGAAATTAAAAGTCAGGGTAATAAATGGATAGCTTATGTTTTTGTAAGACAGATATGAAACTACTTTAAAGCTTTGCAAAGAGTAAGGCTTGCCCTACACCATTAAAACACAACATTGAAAACAGCTAAAAGCCATTTACAATCACAAAAACGAGTCCCAGTAATATACACCTCAAGGGTCAAAAGCTGGGGGAAAGAGGTGGGTCTTCTGCAACCTTTGGAAGCTCAATAATAACTTCTGCCAGCAGCGAGTTCCACAGCTTAGGGGCCACCACAGAGTAAGCCCTTCTCCTGGACCACCACCAACCTGAGCTACTGAGGGCAGAGGAGTGCGAACAACAGCACACACACAAACACACACACCCTGCCAAACTCAAAACCTGAGAGGGTCTGTAGAGAAGGAGGTGGCCTTACAAGAATTTGGGACTTGTCATTTACGACTTCAAACGATAACGTGCGCATCTTGAATTGGGCCCGGAAACAAACTGGCCACAGGTACAGCTGCTTTAAAACAGCCGGTCTCTGCATTTTCGACGGGCTGAAGTTTCCGAGCTGCCTTCGAGGGCAGCCCCATGTAAAGCACATTGAAACAATACAATCTCAATGTTGCCAAAGCACAGAATACAGTGGCCAAGGCATCCCTTGAATGCATATTTATGAATAAAAAGTGAACGGTGAGAGTTGTTGAAGCTTGGACATTTCTTCCCTGCCTTAAGACTAGCCTTCTTCGATGGCTACGGCAGCAGACGATACCATAACAAATTTGTTCCCTAAGCCCCCCCCCCCAACAAGACATGACGCCTCCTTTCCTTCTGTACTCAAGACCACACACGTAGAGCCCAGTTAGCAAGAACCCGCCGCGGATTAAAAGGGGGAAGGAAATACGGAATCCAAAAAGTGGCTCACCTGTTGAGTGCTGCCGGCAGCCTGAATAAGTGTCCTTTCTCCATCGGAAAGTTCCCCCAGGGCATTGTCCTTCACAATGGGGTGGGGAAAAAGCAGCTGGATTACTTCTAGGGGACTAGAAACTTGGCAGGGGGAAGTAAATAGAGGAATGTGGGGATTCTTAGGGCCCCCTATTCCCCCCCCCAGAGCTACAATTCCCAGAGCGGTTCAGCGATCAATCTCTCTTCAGAGGGAATTCTGGGAATTGTCACTCTGGGAGGGGAATGGGGGCAAGGAGGCGTCTCCTAACAATTACTGATTACAGTTCCCACAATTCCTTGAGGGGAGCCATGACTGTTTGAAGTAGGATCACAGTGCTTTCTGCGGAAGGCTACCCCAAACACCCCTCTCCTTTGCTCTAATTACCCATAATGCTCTTGAATAGAAAAACAAGCCAGGGAATCCTCTCTGGTCATCCAAAATGGGAGTCCCTTGGCATCATTAATACCCAAACATACAGGTGAAACTCGGAAAATTAGAATATCGTCGAAAAGTGCATTTATTTCAGTAATGCAACTTGTTATTTTTTTTCTTTTAATTTTTACAAATGCTTTCTTTTGGAAGTTCCACAGTAATAAAACAAATAGTTACAATCATACAAAAATAAACATCACTATTACATTTCATTAATTCCACTCCATTTATAATTGACCCGCCTAACGACAAATAATTACAATTACAACAAATAAAGGCTTGACATATCTTGCTTTGCATGTCATGCATCTATCTCATATATTGGTTTCGCCTTTTGAGTTGCAATACTGAAATAAATGCACTTTTCGACAATATTCTAATTTTCCGAGTTACACCTGTACTTCCTGCTTACTCAACAGAACGGCAGGGGAAACTGTCCCTTCCCACCCCAGGAAAACTGGGAGAGGTATGCATGTGTTTTTAATACGTGAAATTGACTACCAAACCTCCCTACGTAAGGAGGGGAGGACACATGACCAGCAGTCTTACAGTTTCACTTGGAGGTAGCCTGCCTCCCATCCACATTGCCAGCACATGCTCAGAGAGACTGTGGAGGAGGTGCTCTCTCTCAAGTAAGGCTTTCTCAGAGAGCTGTATGACATTTGACACAGCCTCCTGCTACAGGGACAACATCAGAGGAGGAAAGAGATTTTGAAAGTCCCTTCCTGTCTTAGGCAAAAAAAGGGCCCCATTCCACCGAGGCAGCGAGAATGAGGCAGAGAAATTCGGAGGCGAGAAAATAACGGTCTGCACCACTTCAGACCACAAGGAGGGAAAGTTTCTGGGGAATGTCCCCCCCCCCCTTTTAAAATGTAAATACAGTACATTTCTGCAGGTTGGAAACAAGCCTGCTATAGTTAGCTGGACTTGTGATGGCTTGGGATCCTGTCCAACAAAGGCCACATTCACACCAGACATTTAAAGCACTATGGCACCGCTTTAAACAGTCACCAAAGAATTCTGGGAGCTGTAGTTTGTTCAGGGTGCTGTTAGGAGACCCCTGTTCCCCTCCCAGAGCTACAATCCCCATGGTAGTTAAACAACCATTCTCTCTTCCCTGGGTAACTCTGGGAGGGGAATGAGGTCTCCTAACAATTCTCAGCACCCTGAGCAAACTACAGCTCCCAGAACTCTTTATGGGAAGCCGTGACTGCTTGAAACAGTATCAAAGCACTTTGAATATTTGGGGTGAATACGGCCATATTCTGCTCAGAGTAGCCCACTGAAATTAATGGGCCTAAGTTACACATGACCATTAATTTCAGCAAATCTACTGCAAGTAGGCCTAACATTGGACACCACCCTTTTGAGCAGGGGAGATCGTACAGAATGGTACCCTCACACCTGCCATCTCTAGTAGGTCAAGCTGAGCAGGAGAGTAACTTGTGCAGGGGCACCCAATGAGCTTTGAGAATTGACCCCAAGTCTCCCTGCCAACAGTGGCCTTCCAGAGGTTGCTGGACTACAACTCCCAGCATTCCTGATCATTGGCCAAGCTGGCTGAAGATCATGGGCCCTGGAGTCCAACAACATCTGGCTCCCCATCCCTGCATTTAATGTGTGATCCCTGATTGTTTGGGGCATCCGCTAGGCAGGAGCTCATTTGCCATGTTGGCTGCAGGGGATGATGGGAGCCAAGAGTCTGACAACTCCCGGAGGACATCACTTTGGCTACTTCCCTCTACCCCCCAACCCCCAATATTAGCTGCGCCTCTCCTCTTCCATGCAAGAAGATGCTGTGATCTCTTAAGGGAGCTTAAGGCCAGGAGTTATGGACTGCAACCCCTCTGGGGGTTGTAAACTACAGTTCCCATCATCCTTGCCCACCGACCATGCTGACTGGGGCCGATGTGGGCTGAAGTCTGACAGCATCTGGCCGAGAAGAAAATGGAGATTCCCGAAGTGGGCAGGGGGAAAAGCCACTTCAAACCTCACTCAAGAGACGGCGCGAGCTTTACCTCCTCCAGCTGGGTTCGGCCGGCGGAGAAATGTAAGCGGGGCTGTAGGGGGAGCTGTCGATGTGAGCAGGAGGTTAAGGAAGATGTCAGCTCTGAGATTTGGAGGGGAGGGAGTTTGCTGCTATTAGCACAAGACTCCACAGATGGAGTGGAGCAGCGATTTATTATTTTTGGGTTCGATTTCCGTTAATGCTCTTTAACCCCCAGTGCTGAGATGAATCAAAGCAGGGAAAGTAATGGGCGGGGACACCTGTGGCGCAGAAGACGTGGGAGGCCAAAAGGATATCTGGCGCATGTAGCGGCGGAGCGGAGACATCATCCTCCGGGGATCCCGCTGCACCCGTTCCACCAAACCGTGGTGCCGTGTGCCGCGGGCAGAGTCCAGCGGCGAATGGAGGGGACCCTGGAAGGAAACAAGGAGGGGAGGAGAACATAAGAGGGGCCTGGCTGCTGGATCCCACCTAGTCCAGCAGCGACCTGTCCGCACGGTGGCCGACCAGATACCTGTGGGGAACAAGACCTGAGCATGTGTCACGGTGGCCGGAGTGGACTACTTCAGAGTAACGACGCCACGCAGCTCTGCATTTTATTCTTTTATTGGTGCTGCGTATTTACAGTGCTCAAGTCATTGCTATTTACACGGAGTGATGTGGTCAGTCGGTTTCAGAACCTCCTAATGGCTTTTGGCGCGTCTTTCTCCAACACAAAAGCTTTGGCAGACCCATCCTCTTGCCCCTCCTCTTCCTGCGTAATTCTGGAGTTGGGGGGATGGGTCTTCCCCCCTTGCTTGCCCCTTCCTGTCCCACCTGGGACCCTGGCTCCACTACCTTGCCTGAGCCTCGGACACGACTTCCTGCTTCCCCACTGGAATCGGAACTCTCCCTGCTTTCCCCTTTGCTCGGGGACGGGCTTGAACTCAGGAGGGGAGGGACTTCGCGATATCCCCTGTCCCTCACATCCACCCCCCTCCCAAGCTCTCCTTCACCCCTCCCCAGGCCCCCCCCATGTGTCGGTGACGACTGGAAGCCTAAGAACTCAGTGCTCTCCGAGCCCGTTGGTGTGAATACCTCCCCCCAGTCCTGCGAGCCCCCCCCTTCCGCCTGGGAGGACGGGAATCCCAACAAGTCCGTGGCGTCAGAGCTGGTGGGGGTAAAAACGTTCTGCCAATCTGCTCCTTCCTCTGACTGGGTGGATCTCGGTGACACCCATACCTCATCCTCTGGTTCCTCAAACTCCGCTTCCCAGCGCCATGGTGAGCTGCTCTCCCGTGCCTCCTCCTCCTCCCCCTCCCTTTCCATGTGCCAGGGCTTGGGTCTGTGGGGAAAGAGGGCGTGAAATTCTTCCACCAAGAATTCCTCCTGTATCTGCGTGGCTGGGACCCATTCATTCTGGGACGGTGGAGCATCCTCCCATGCCATGAGGTACTCCAGTCCCCCCACCCCCCACCTTGAATCCAGGATGGCCGTGGCCTCATTGAGTTGCTCCCTGCCTTCCCTCTCCCCCCCTCCCTCGGGGGTTTGTTCGCTGTCTCGGAGCCTGCTGCTTTCCCTGTACGGCGACAGCAGCGATCTATGAAACACTGGATGCACCCTCATGTCCTCTGGCAGTGCCAGCCTGTATGCCACCGGGTTGACCTGTTGCGTGACCGTGAAGGGGCCCAGCCTTTTGGGTGCCAGCTTTTTGCACCTCCCTCTGGTGGGAAGGCCCTCCGAGGACAACCACACCTTGTCCCCCACCCTGATGACCTCCCCTAGTCGCCTGTGGCGATCTGCCCCCTTTTTGTACGCTTCCTTGGCCCTCTCCAAGTGTTCTCTGAGCTGCTGGTGCACCGTCTCCAGTTCCTCTGCCCAATCCTCAGCCTGTGGGCCCTCCTCCTCCTCCTCCCCCTCCCTCTCTGGGAAAGATCTGAGGTCGCGCCCGTAATTGGCCTTAAAGGGCGACACCCCTGTGGAGACGTGCACTGCATTGTTGTAGGCAAATTCTGCTAGTGGCAGGCGATCCACCCAGTCCGTTTGCCTCTGGCTGACGTAGCATCTCAGGTACTGCTGCAGAATGGCGTTGACCCTCTCCGCTTGTCCGTTGGTCTGCGGGTGTCTAGCCGTCGACAAGCTGACCTCCACCTGCAGGAGGTTCATGAGCCGCCGCCAGAACCTGGAAACAAATTGGCGGCCACGATCCGAAATAACCCTTAAAGGTAATCCATGCAGTCTGAAAACGTGATCAACAAACAGTTTGGCTGTCTCTTCTGCAGAGACTGCCCTGGCACACGGTATAAAGTGGCACATTTTGGACATGAGGTCCACCACCACCAACACTGCGGTCTTACCCCGGGAAGAAGGCAGATCTGTGATGAAGTCCATGGACACCACTTCCCACGGCCTGTGTGGCGTGGCTAAGGGCTCCAGCAACCCTGGTGGCGCTGCTCTGACCACCTTTGCCCGCTGGCAGGTGTCACAGCCCCGTACATAGTCTCGAACATCTTCCCTCACCCCTGGCCACCAGAAGTGTCTCATGACTAGGTGAGTGGTCTTGTCCCTTCCAAAATGCCCCGCCGTTGGGTTGTCGTGCATCTGTTTGAGGACCGTACGTCTGAGCTGGGTGGTGGGCAGGTACAGTGCACCCTTGTAGAAAAGCAGCCCTCTGCGTTCTGCAAAGTCTTTTGCCTGCTCCCTCCCCCCTCTCAGTTCTCTGAAGATGCGGTTGGCAAATTCATCCGCTGCCGTCAGTGCTGTGAGTTCTGCCTCGCTCACCACTGCTGCTCCGCAGGACCATGCCGACGGGGGGAAAATGTGCCTTGGGGCTGGTGGCTCCTCCTCCTCCATGTACTCTGGCTTGCGGGAGAGGGCATCCGCCCTGACGTTCTGCTCTCCCGGGATGTAGTGTATGGAGAAGTTGAAGTTCGAGAAGAACTCTGCCCACCGTATCTGCCGCTGGTTGAGCACCCTGGCAGTTCTCCAGAACTCCAGGTTCTTGTGGTCTGTGCACACCTGGATGGGGTGCTTGGCGCCCACCAGGAAGTGTCTCCAGTGCTGGAACGCCGCGTGGATCGCCAGAAGTTCCCGATCAAAAACTGTGTAGTTCCGCTCTGGCTGGGTCAGCTTCCTGGAGAAGAAGGCACAGGGTCTCCACTCTCTGTTGGCGTCCAGTTGCAACAAAATGGCGCCCACAGCTTTATCAGAGGCATCTGTCTCAATGCGTAGGGGCGCGTCCTGAACCACGTGGAACAGGTTCTGGTCTGAGGCGAACACCCTCTTGAGGCTTTCGAACGCTGCTTGCGCCTCTGGTGTCCACCGGAACTTCTGCTTGCCTCTCAGGCAGTCAGTGATGGGAGCCGTAACTCGAGAGAAGTTCTTGATGAACTTCCTGTAGAAGTTGGCGAAGCCTAGTAGGCGTTGGGCATCTTTGCGCGTCCTGGGGCTGTGCCAGTCCAGGATGGCCTGCACCTTGTCCTTGTCCATCGCTAGCCCCTTGTCTGACAGCTTGTAGCCCAGGAAGTCCACCTCCTTGGTGTGAAACTTGCACTTCTCCAGCTTCACATACAGGTGGTTCTCCTTCAGGCGCTGTAACACCTCCCTGACGTCCTTCACGTGCTGCACTGGGTCGTTGGAATAAATAAGGATGTCATCCAGAAAGACCAAGCATTTCCTGAAGAGGAGGGACCCCAGGACGTGGTGCATGAAGGCCTGGAAGCATGCTGAGCCCCCTTGCAAACCGAAGGGCATCACCAGATATTCAAAAGAGCCCAGAGGCGTGAACATCGTGGTTTTCCATTCATCGCCTTCCCGGATCCTGATTAAGTTGTACGCCCCCCTCAGGTCTAGCTTGGTGAAAATCTTACCCCTGCGTGCCGCTGTCAGGAGATCATCCACTCTGGGCATGGGGAAAGCCACTGGCTCTGTCACCGAATTCAGCCGTCTAAAATCCACCACAAGACGGCGCTGTTGCGTGTCTTTCTTGTCCACCCAGAAGACTGGGCTGCCCCCTGCTGCCTTGCTTTCTCTGATGAACCCCCGCTTGAGGTTCTTGTCGATGAAAGCGCGCAGATCCTCCAGTTCCTGGTCTGACATGGCGTACAGCTTGGCTGGGGGTATAGTTGCCCCTGGCACCAGGTTGATCTGGCAGTCAAAAGGCCTGTGCGGGGGTAGGTGGTCGGACTCCGCTTCGCTGAAGACCTCCTGCAGGTCCCAGTACGGCTTGGGTATCGCCTCACCCCCTTTGACGTGCATGGTGGCCACCGTGGCTATCGGAGGCCCCTCCCCTGGTTGGTGCTGCATGCAATGTTCCAGGCAAAAGTCCGATCCAAAAGTGATGCATCTCTGGTGCCAACTGATGGAGGGGTCGTGGCGCGCCAGCCAGCTCA
This sequence comes from Zootoca vivipara, assembly GCF_963506605.1. Lineage (NCBI taxonomy): Eukaryota > Metazoa > Chordata > Lepidosauria > Squamata > Lacertidae > Zootoca > Zootoca vivipara. Next base: position 34,613,332 of record NC_083292.1, on the reverse strand, counting down.
TGCCCAAGACGATGGGGGGGTCTGAGATGGTGGTGACGTTGAATGCCAGTGTCTCTGAGTGCCTCCCCACCGTCATTCTCATGGGGGGGGTTTCCCCCCGTCATTCTCATGGGGGGGGTGATGGCCCCTCCCAGCAGCTCTCTGCCGTCAATGGTTGCCACGTGCAGAGGAAAATCCAGCTGCAGAAGCTGGATCTGGTGCTCTTCTGCAAAGTTTCTCGAGAAGAAGTTCGCTGACGCCCCACTGTCAATTAGGGCGAGGACTGTCAGGGGATAGCCATTTGGAAGCGTGAGCGTCACTTCTAGAACCACTCCTGCTCTGGGAGGGGTGGGCTGGCTCTGCTCCTCTCTGTGCGGGTGGGTGGGCTGGGGCTGTTGTCTGCTGACTGTGCCTGGCTGCCGCCCCTTGTCTCCTGCAGCCAGGCTTTCCCGTTTCCCTGCTGTGGTGCTGCTTCAGTGGGGGAGGGCACAACCGTTCCCGCCTTTCCTTGCCACTCCCTGCGATGTGGGCAGTCTCTGACGAGATGCTGGGGGGAGTTGCAGAGAAAGCAATTCCCACCCCTTCCCTCCTTGCGTCTTGGCGCCGCTGGGGTTTGAAAAGCCCGCGCGCGCGCGCTATCAATCTGCATGGGTTCCTGGTCCTGACTGGCCCCAGGCGTGGCTTGAAAGGGCTGTTGGGGGAGTGGCTTCTCCTGCGACCGTGGGAACCAAGCCCGCTTTGCGCGCGTTGCTTGCTTGTCGCTCCACCGGGATTCCTGTCTCACCCCCACCGCCAGAGCCGCTTTGCTCAGCTGATCCATATTACTGGGCTTTGGACCTCTCGAGAGCTCATCCTTCACCTCCTCATGCAACCCCAAGTAGAACGCCGCTTGCATTGGGGGGGACCCCAGTTCCCACCCCAATCTGTGCACCAGCATGGTGAATTTCGCCCAATACGCGCGAACTGTCATATTTCCTTGGCGTAAATTATGAAGTTCCTCCTTAGTCTGGTCCATATGACTATCGGACGAATACATCGTTTTCAAACCTTCTAGAAATAGTTTGACATTCTTCATGCAAGGATTCCTTGTTGCAATTAACGGTCTTAGCCACTCCCTGGCTGCCCCGGTAAGGTGCTCCACAATAAACGCTACTCTGTGCTCATCATCAGGGAACTCATCGTGGTGCAGCTCAAGAGCATACACAATCTCAGTCTCAAAGCCCTGAAATTCCTTCGGGTCTCCATTGAACTTGCTAACTAGGGTCCCAGCTCTCCTTCCTGGCAGCACTTGGACTTGGGGTGCCCCTCCCGCCTTGTTTTTCTCTGCATCCAGCTTGTTTTGGAGGTCTACCGCCACCGCCCTTAATTGCTGCTCTTTTTCCTGAAGCTCTCTCACCTGTTCCGCAAGTTGTAGCCGGTCGTCCTGGACCTTCTTAGTCTCCTCTTTAGCTGCCTTCAATTCTCCCTGCGCCTGCAGCGACAGCTGCTGCAGTTCTAGCTGGGCTTGCTCAGCGATCTGCCGCCACTTCTCCGCCTCTGACACGCTCATCCCGGCAACTCCAAAGTAGCCCAAAAATGATTAGGAGGTTGCTGTCACGGTGGCCGGAGTGGACTACTTCAGAGTAACGACGCCACGCAGCTCTGCATTTTATTCTTTTATTGGTGCTGCGTATTTACAGTGCTCAAGTCATTGCTATTTACACGGAGTGATGTGGTCAGTCGGTTTCAGAACCTCCTAATGGCTTTTGGCGCGTCTTTCTCCAACACAAAAGCTTTGGCAGACCCATCCTCTTGCCCCTCCTCTTCCTGCGTAATTCTGGAGTTGGGGGGATGGGTCTTCCCCCCTTGCTTGCCCCTTCCTGTCCCACCTGGGACCCTGGCTCCACTACCTTGCCTGAGCCTCGGACACGACTTCCTGCTTCCCCACTGGAATCGGAACTCTCCCTGCTTTCCCCTTTGCTCGGGGACGGGCTTGAACTCAGGAGGGGAGGGACTTCGCGATATCCCCTGTCCCTCACAGCATGGAAGCAACTCTGCCCCTCCTGTGGCTTCCAGCAGTTGGGATTCAGAAGCATTACAGCCACCATGGCTAGCAGCCATTGACAGCTCTCTATCTCCCCTCCGTAAATTTGTCCAATCCTCTTTTAAAGGCATCCGAGGGGTTTCAGAATCAGGATCTCCAGAGGAGAAATGGGGAAACACAGGTATGGGACACTGCATCATAGGAGCCAATTCCTAGGGGCCAAGGGGCCTTTGCCCCCCCCATAAAATATTTGAGGGGGCTGCCAACCCCCCCAAAAAGTTGACGGGGTTGCAGTTCAAATAGGTGTGCATGCGCTGCATCATGTGATTGATTATGCGGGACTTACCTGTCCCCCAATATTTAATTCAAGTTGGCACTCCTGCATTGCATTACTTCAAAAGCGGGCGTTCAAATGAAGAGGCCAAAAGTTCATCTATATCTTTTATCTATCTATATATCAGCATGGTATAATTTTGTGACGTTTGTTAATGGTATACAGAAACGTGGGTGGTCTCCATCTCAAGCATTTAAGCAGATTTGGATGATTTGAATCCTATCCATGTTCAAGCATCCTTTATAACGTTCTCAATTTTCTTACCCCTTATATCCTGAAAAGGGAGGGGAAATGGGAAGGGGGGGTTATGATTCAGATGTTTGTCTGATGCACTTACAGGTGAAACTCGGAAAATTAGAATACCGTCGAAAAGTGCACTTATTTCAGTAATGCAACTTATTATTATTATTTTATTTTAACTGTTACAAATGCTTTCTTTTGGAAGTTCCACAGTAATAAAACAAATAGTTACAATAATACAAAAATAAACATCGCTATTACATTTCATTAATTCCATTCCATTTATAATTGACCCGCCTAACAACAAATAATTTAAAATTACAAGGAATAAAGGCTTGACATATCTTGCTTTGCATGTCATGCATCTATCTCATATATTGGTTTCACCTTTTAAGTTGCGTTACTGAAATAAATGCACTTTTCGACGATATTCTAATTTTCCAAGTTTCACCTTTATATGAGTAGATCCCTAAACGAAAATATTCAGCATATGCTTGCCCGGAAAAATGACTTCAATCCACATTCTATTTGTTGTAATTATGTTTTGTTTTCCTGTATGCTAAAAATCAATTAAAAACGTATTCTAAAAATGGTGCCCGGATTCAGGCTCCGCTCTTAGTGCCATTGAGAAAAGAGAAAAAGGATAGACATAAACGGCTGGGGGTATATGGCAACAGGCCGTGGACACAGAGCACCTTTGCCTTGCATGCAGGGTTCAATCCCTGAGTTCTCCAGGCAGGGTTGAGACTCGGGAGAGGCTCTATCCCTGAAACTCTGAAGGACTGATGCCAGTAGCTGGAGACAATACTGAGTTAGTTGGTCTGTCTTAATATAAAAGCAAGTCCCTACATTCAGGTTCTTAGACGTTCTGATCAGCATTGTAAGATGTAAGATCACTTAATCTCCCCAACCCCCATAGTTATAATTCGTGGGTTGCCATCTGATTTTATTTTGATCTTAATCTGATTTGAAGCTGTATTTTAATTGTTTTGTTTGACTTTGTTTTAAACGTGTTATATATTTTGATGTTAGCTGGCCAGGGAGGGCGGGGTATAAATCAAATTATTATTATTATTATTATTATTATTATTATTATTATTATTATTATTATTGGCATATGCTCAGCCACACACCCCTGCCCATTCTAATAGCACCTCCCATTTAACACCCCTGTTTTCTGGAGTGTAGAGTGTGCTCCTAGACTAGACAGAGGGGAAAGTTAAGCGAGAACAATACCATCCCACACACACGCAACGGTGGGTGGCCCAACCTTTCGAGAGGGACTCATCAGGGGAAAACCCCACATGCCCACACAACTAGGCACAAGCCAACCCTCTTTCCGATTTACAATGTTTATCAGCCTGCTCTTAGAGGGCTGGCATGTCAAAAACTAAATGCTAGCGCCTCGGAATCTCAAATATTTCCCAACCCCCACCCACCTCAGTCCTGATCCAAAGCAAGAGACTGTTCCCTATAGCCTGGAGGGCGGGGGGAATCACGTTCACACACAGACTCAGGGTTAATCAACCCCCCCCCCAAAAAAAAGCCTTCTTTACCACCACCACCCCACTTCTGCTGGGGACACCACAGAAAAATCAGATCCACTTCACAGCGGGGTTGTGTAGTGCAACTGTCTGAGCCACTAATTCAACAGATCCAGCTCAGAGATGGGGAAAACATCCCCTGTTAGGTTTCCAACTGGCCCCCTGGCTATTCAAGAGCACAGGAGAGCTTTCAGGGGTGGGGTGGGGGAGGGCAGACAGACCCAATTCAGCCCTCATTTATCACATTGTGGAAACAGAACCAAGTTCAGGAAAGAAGCCTCTGCCAGAGAAAGGAGCAGCCCAGGACCTTTGCAAGTCCTGGGTCCCCAGTTACCTGAAACTCAGAGGTGCCGCTCCCAATCTGGTTGACGTTGGGTAAAGAGCCGCCATAGTACGGGCCTCGACTATGTGCCAAACGCAGCTTCTGGGCCTGGAGCTAAATCGGTGGTTCAAGCAAGAAAAAGAAAAGCCATTTCAGTGACAGAACATTTATTTATTCCTATTCAGCAAGGTTTATATACCACTTAATCAATAGATAGATAGATAGACAGATATCATAGATACACATGCACTCGCCAACCCCCTGCCATTCCCCCCCCCATGAGGAGGCACTATGCATCCTCCAATGGGAGAGATGAACTCTGGCTTCATGCAAATCCAGGATTATGATGCGATACTACAGATACTACAGATCCTCCAATGAGGCCTGTGCGATGACAGCCTTGCGTTTTTATGCACATAGGAAGATAGAACCTTCCAATCTCTATCTTCCTAAGTGCATAAAAACGCAAGGCTGTCATCACACAGGCCTCATTGGAGGATCTGTAGTATCGCATCACAATCCTGGATTTGCATGATTGTGCAAATCCTTCCAATCTCTATGTAAAACATTCACGTGTTTCAATCTGCTTTTTGCTTTTCCTTATCGCTGGTCTTAATTTTTAAAAAATGTTTTAAACAGCTGTGTTTAACTACTGTCTTTATGGAGTGTTTAACTACTGTCTTTACTTACAGTTTTATTCTTTTTGTAAACCACTTTTAGGGTTTTCTTTTTTTAACAATTAAACAGCATGCCTAAAATTTTATAAGCTAAATAAAAATAAATAAATTGATTTCAAACGGGCGATAAAAATGAAGTCCATAAAGCCAGCAGGTGCCGCAACTTCCCTGGAGAATTAAACCCCTCCCTGCACTAGAACCGGGCCTTGGGGGCCTCGTCTAAGCTGCCTCCACCCCTCGATAACACACACACACACACAAGAATCTAGGAAGAAATCTACTGGAAGAGACCAAGGGCCCATCGAGTCCAACATCCTGTTCTCGCAGTGGCCCTGCAATGAGAGCCCCTTCAGCGTGGCGCAGTAAAATGTGGGCAGCCAGGGCAATAGTTTAAGCCTGCATTTGTTTCCATCTCTTCTTTAAAGCCCTCTAATCTTGCAACTGCAGTCTTGTTCCCCCAACCTCCGCTCTGCAAATTCTAGTAATATGAGTGGGGAGAAATCTCTCCAATTTCCCTTAGGATAGCCGAGCACGAGTCAAGTAAGTTCCATGGTGGTGGGTGTGTTGAAACCACTTGCTGGAAACCCCAAGAGGGGAGAGTTGCTCTTGTGCCCGGGTCCTGCTTGTGACCTCTTCCCCCCCCCCCAGGATATGGTGTCTGGCTAGTGTAAGAACCAGTGTTCGAAATTCCCCGGTCGCCAGGCGCGTTTTGTGACTGGGAATGGTCTACTTGCAACCAATTTGAAATGTCTTGCTACAGGTACTGCAACCGACATCTCCACCACCTGGCTGCGCGCTGCAGCGCAAGAGTAAAATTGCTGGCATGCAAGTCAGGTGGCTGATGACTCAAGAGTTAAATTGCCACCCGGTGCTGTGCAAGAGTGTAAGATAAGTATGTATTGTGATTTTGGCTACCACAGATTCATTCCTTGGTTGAATTCGAAGAAACATTGCCCTGTTTACATTTGTAAACAGTGGTGCCTCGCAAGATGAAATTAATTTGTTCCGGGATTCGTTTTGTATTGCGAAAATTAACTCTTGCGGTTTTCCAATTTAAACAAATCAAAGCAAAAAAAAAAAAGCAAAAAAATGCATCTTGCGAAGCACGGCCATAGGAAAATTCGTCTTGAGAGTCAACAAAAAGATCGCAAAACGCTTTCATCTTGCAGGTTTTTCGTTGCGCGAGGCATTCGTCTTGCAAGGTGCCATTGTAGTTTCCAGCTGGCAACTGCGATTAAAAATATGGCATTAAAAATGTGTCACCGGTGTGGATTGTGTATTTGTTCACGCGGTTTTTTTGGGGGGGGGGCGGAAATTACAGTAATTGCTGGAATGTGCAATTGAATTGTTAAAAAATCTGGGGGGGGGGAATTGTGACTGGACATTCTGTTGCATTGACTGTAACCCTGGTTTAAGGTGCCATTTGGCAAATAGCTTATACAGGTGAAACTCGGAAAATTAGAGTATCATCAAAAAGTGAATTTATTTCAGTAATGCAACTTAAAAGGTGAAACCAATATATGAGATAGATGCATGACATGCAAAGCAAGATATGTCAAGCCTTTATTTGTTGCAATTGTAATTAATTGCCGTTAGGTAGGTCAATTATAAATTGAATGTAATTAATGAAATGTAATAGCGATGTTTATTTTTGTATGATTGCAACTACCCATATATTCTGGCGTATTAAGACGACTGGGCGTATAAGACGACCCCCAACTTTTCCAGTTAAAATAGAGAGTATGGGATATACTCGCCGTATAAGAAATATAACGCGGCGTATAAGACGACCCCCGACTTTTGAGAAGATTTTCCTGGGTTAAAAAATAGTCTTATACGCAGGAATATACTGTATTTGTTTTATTACTGTGGAATTTCCAAAAGAAAGCATTTGTAAAAATAAAAATAATAAATAATAAGTTGCATTACTGAATTAAATGCACTTTTCGGCGATATTCTAATTTTCCGAGTTTCACCTGTATATCTGAGTTTCTAACACTGGTAAGAACAGGATGCTGGGCTAGATGGGCCATCGATCTGATCCAGCAGGCTCTTCTTATGTGGCCTTCCACACCTCTCTCTCTGGTCCTCAGGCCACACCCCTCATCACCAGCCCTGTTTCGCACCTGCCTTGAGTTTGGCCTGGCTGGGCTGTGTCCTAGAACTCGGACCATGCCTCTCACTGGCATGAAGGCATGGAGGGGTGTGCAAGAAACTAGACTATTATCATCAACATGGCTGTCCACTTTTGCCTCTGGTCCTGCTTCCCACTCAGCCAATACATGGAGGACACAGACTTTATAAGAAAGCAGAGGGAGCCTTCTGAGAGCATGGAGTGTCTCATTCCTGCCTCTTCTCCTCCCTCTCCAAACTTATCATGCTGACCATCTAACCGTCCCCTCCACATTTCCCAACTTTCACCATCACATTCCATCACCCAGACAGCCCAGAGTGCTTGCAGGACAGTCTACAGAAAGTTGACAGGTCCTATGCAAAGGCGGCCCTCAATCTGCATAATTTAGAGTAAGCACAAAGTTTGATTTTGGGGTTGTGGGGGGAGGAAAAGGAACATCAGAAGGACACACAGATCTTTTACCACTCGTAGGGCAAGCCATGGTATAGATCTCAGGCAGTAACAAAGAAAGGAACGGAATCCATTGGAAGAAAGGTGATTTAACTGGTGCTCTTATTCATTATTACTCGCCATGCAGAGTTCTTCAGGAGGCTTCCATGTTTTTAAGAAGCTAAGAGGGGTGGCTCTCCAGATGTTGCTGGACTACAACAGGGATGCTGGGAGTTGTAGTGCAGTCACATCCGGAGGGCCAGGGTATTCCCCCACGCCTGGCATAAAGCTACACTGGAAGATTGGGGGATTTGCGAGAGAAGCCATGAAGTAAACTACACGGCAGACACAATAATAAAAAGTCAGCAGCAAACACATGCCGTCGACAGCCAGCAAAATGATCACAAATCAAAATACCTGGAAGAAAAGAGGTACAGTATATTCCTGCGTATAAGATTACTTTTTAACCCAGGACAATCTTCTCAAAAGTCGGGGGGTCGTCTTATACGCCGGGTCGTATTTCTTATACGGTGAGTATATCCCAAACTCTATATTTTAACTGGATAAGTTGGGGGTCGTCTTATACGCCCAGTCATCTTATATGCTGGAATATACGGTATTTCTGCCTGGGGCTGAAATAAGTGTTAAGGATGGTGCCACAGTGCATCTCACTGGGAAGTGTGTGCCAAAACTGAACAGACTCCCACCCCGCACCCCACCCCCTGTTGCCACTCTCCAAACCTCCCTCTCATTAAAAGAAAATGGGCTGGACAATATAAGGGAGGAAAGGAGGGGGCAGCTAGTAGCTAAATGGAGCCCGAATGCCCAGGAGCAGTATACCTCTGAGTGAGCAGATGGCACAGAGACACTGCACAGGGGCTCGCCAGTACTTTCATACAAGCTACAGGTGAAACTCAGAAAAGTAGAATATCGTCAAAAAGTGCATTTATTTCAGTAATGCAACTTAAAAGGCGGAACCAATATATGAGATAGATGCATGACATGCAAAGCAAGATATGTCAAGCCTTTATTTGTTGTAATTGTCATCATTTGTCGTTAGGCGGGTCAATTATAAATGGAATGTAACTAATGAAATGTAATAGCGATGTTTTGTTGTTGTTTAGTCATTTAGTCGTGTCCGACTCTTCGTGACCCCCTGGACCAGAGCACGCCAGGCACTCCTGTCTTCCACTGCCTCCCGCAGTTTGGTCAAACTCATGTTCGTAGCTTCGAGAACACTGTCCAACCATCTCATCCTCTGTCGTCCCCTTCTCCTTGTGCCCTAATAGCGGTGTTTATTTTTGTATGATTGGAACTATTTGCTTTATTACTGTGGAATTTCCAAAAGAAAGCATTTTTAAAAATTAAAAATAATAAGTTGCATTACTGAAATAAATGCACTTTTTGACGATATTCTAATTTTCCGAGTTTCACCTGTAGATGAACCCTTGTTCCGACCCAGCTTTACATTTATTGTTGAATCATCAAGTTGGAAGGAGTCCTGGCTGAAGGTCATCCATTCTAACCCGCCACCAATGCAAGGAATCTGCTGTTGCAACATTCCCAACAGGTGGGCCAGCTTCCCAATACCATCAGAAGTTGGGGACCTCCTCCATACGTTGTGGGGACTGCAGCTCCCAACAGCCTCCAGTCAGCATGGGCACAGACAGAATCATTGAACTGTACAGTTGGAAAGGACTGGCCCAACCCCCTGCAATGCAGGAATCTTTTGCCTGATGTGGGGCTCGAACCCATCGCCCTGGGATTAAGAGTCTCATGCTCTACCAACTGAGCTATCCCATATACGATCAGGGTGACCTGATGCTTTGAGCTATGATTCCTGACAGCCTTAACCAGCACTTGCTTCTCCCGCTGCCAGAACCTGAAACAGAGACTCATAATTGGCCCATTGTAGTCAAGGAAGCATATACGGGGAGCTGGCACACCTCAAGTTATCCTGGATCCAGGCCATATTGGGCTTTAAAGCAAGAGTGGGACTTTGTGGCTTTCCAGGTCTGGTTGGACTACAGCTCCTATCAGCACCAACCACTGGTCCTGCTGGCTGGGGGTGATGGAAGCTGGAAGATCATGGATTTCCCCATCTCCGCTTTAAAGCTAAAAGGCAGCCCTTTAAAACGCAATACCAGTAACTAGGGCCACTTCGTCGCTATTGATGATATGCAGGTAACATTTAGGATCGCCTTCCACTTCTGCAAGAATGGAAATAATCTCCCGTTTACTCTCCTGGAGTTTTTATCAGAGTGTATAAAGGTACCCACCAGAGGAGAGGTGCTGGGGAGGCTCGTGCCAGTCAGAATTGCACCCTCCAACCAGGAAGCCTTGCTTCAAATTTGCAGGCTCAGCTAAAAGGGGGGGGGGGCTACACTGTCCACAAAGGGAAATGGAACATATAAACATAGGAAGCTGTCCAAAGCCAGGTCAGGTCTTTGGTCAGTGTATATCAGTACAGCGGCACCTTGGTTCTCAAACTGAATCCATTCCGGGAGTCCGTTTGGCACCCGAAATGGTTTGAAAACCACCAAGTTGCGGCTTCCGATTGGCTGCAGGAACTTCCTGCACTCATTTGGACGCCGCGGAAGCCGTGTCAGAGTTTGGCTTCCGAAAAAATATTCTCAAACCGGAACACTCACTTCCAGGTTTGTGGCGTCCGGGAGCCGATTTGTTCGGGAACCAAGCCGTTCGGGAACCAAGGTACCACTGTATTGTCTATGCAAAGGGCAGGGAACCTCAGTCCCAGGCACAGGATGCGGCCTTCCAGGCTTCTCTCTCCAGCCCTCAAGACTTTCCCTAAAGGGGTCTCCTCCCCTTGCCACACCCCCTCCCCACACGCCACGCCCCTCTGCCACACAGACCCTCCGCCAGCGGATTTGCCCTGCAGTAACACCTCTTCTTTGCCTGGCTGGAGGATTCCGTTTTGGGGGCTGCAACCTTGGTTTAAGGAGCCACTTGGCCCCTAGCTTATATATCTTGAATTTCTAACATTGCCCCAGCATCTCCAGGTAGAAATGACTCCGGCCTGAAACCGCGGTCAGTCGCTGCCAGTCAGTGTTGGAAGGAGAACCCGAGATCTTCCAGGGGTCATTGTTGGAGCAGCCAACTGCCCTCATTCCCTGCCAGTGCAGCCAATGGTCAAGGATGCTGACAGTGGGAGTTTTAGTCTAGCAATGTTAGGTGCATCTCTAGATAGCTAGATGGAGCAATGGTCTGGGTCAATACAAAGCAGCTCTTTGGATCACACTATATATCCCACGAAGCAGGTCCAGGTTAGTGCCTAAGAGCCTGCGCTTATGTGGTCGAAGTTCTCTGCACGTCACGGTGCAACATTGAACTGACTCGCAAATCCACCTCTCACCCAACAAGAGGGAGGCAAATCTGAACTAGTTAACTGGCATCTGGCCCGTTTTGCCGCAGGGTGGGTTTGCTTTTGGAGCCCTGAGGATGGATCTCTGCTTCGTTTTATCTACCTAGGGGATCCTGCGTATCACAAGCCTTTCTGGAAGGACTGGTTTGAGGGGAAACACCTGAGCCCGTCCCCTCGAGGTATAGAATTCGCAGCCTAACCAACCTGCCGGCCTGCCGCGGGTGAAAATTAACCAGCCGTTTCTTGCGCAAACAGGGGAGCGCATCAACAACGCCCCAAAGCACTGAGGTGACGTCACCCATCTTTTCCAATCGGGACGTGTGGTGGCAGACACAGGAGTTGGATTCCACGGAAGGGAGAATTCGTGTTCTTTGTAAAAATAAAGTCACTAGACCTCATGACTGCACAGAGATATCTAAAGGGGTGCCAAGGAGCAAAACTGGAAAGAGGTCTAAAGATTCCCAGCTATCCACATCCTTCTTAAGGGAATACGCCAAGTTCTAGGCAAAAGAGAGCAAAGGAAAAGGTAAAGGGGCCCCTGACCATTAGGTCCAGTCGTGACCGACTCTGGGGTTGCGGCGCTCATCTTGCTTTATTGGCCGAGGGAGCCGGCGTACCGCTTCCAGGTCATGTGGCCAGCATGACTAAGCCGCTTCTGGCAAACCAGAGCAGCGCACGGAAACACGGTTAACCTTCCTTCCGGAGCGGCACCTATTTATCTACTTTGACGTGCTTTCAAACTGCTAGGTGGGCAGGAGCTAGGACCGAGCAACGGGAGCTCACCCCTTCGTGGGGATTCGAACCGCCAACCTTCTGATCGGCAAGCCCTAGGATCTGTGGTTTAACCCACAGCACCACCTGTGCCCCTAAAAGAGAGCAAAGGGCTGAGTAAATATTGCCAGCTACAAGTTTCTGGGCACTGAGGGTTTCGTTTGTTCAAGTGCAAAAGGGACCCACGATCAAGGCAGGCTTCTAAACCGTACCTTGCTTGGTCACCTTGGATGAATACACAGCCAATGGAGAACTTTCATAACCTTGGGAGATAGTTGGGTTTCTTCAGGCAACTGATTTGGCACCAGCGACTAGGTGGACCAGTCAGCGCTGTTCCAGGCTACTAACTTCTGCAGATATATTTGCAAGTCTAGTTCAGGAAGGCTGGAACTATGGATTAGACAAATTTATGGATAGCAGGGCTATTGATGGCTGCTAGCCAGGATAACTGTGCTCTGCCTCCACAGTTGGAGGTAGCAATGCTTCTGAATACCAGTTGCTGGAAACCACAGGAGGGGAGGGGGCTCTTGTCCTCAAATCCTGCTTCTGGGCTTCCCATCAGGACATCTGGTTGGCCTCTGAGAGAATGCTGGATGATGGACCAGCAGACTCTTCTTATGTTCTTATGCATTCTCAACAACTTTGCTTCGGGGCATTTTAAGTATGGAAGCCTTCATCTTTTTTTCCCTATTTGTGGATTGCTAGGCATGCAAAAAGGTCCGAGATGATGAAAGGGGATTGGATGAGCAGAGGAGCAGCTGTTGATATCTCAAAGACCTTGGCAGAAGCCAACATACGTCTGCTGTTCCTTAGGGGGAAAGGACATCTCTTCCATGTCAAAGTTTACCGATTCACCCTCCCTTCCCCATGACACATGCACACTTTCAGAGAATCGTAGAGTTGGAAGGGACCCCAAGGGTAATCGAGTCCATCTTCCTGCAATGTCTCGACTAAAGCATCCATCAGACGGCCATCCAACCTCTGCTTAAAAATCTCCAAGGAAGGAGAGCCCACCACCTCCCGAGGGAGTCCATTCAACTGTCAGAAAGTGCTTCCTGGTGTTTAGCTGGAATCTCCTTTGTTGTAACTTGAAGCCATCGGTTTGGGTCCTACCCTCTGGAGTGGAAGAAAATAAGCTTTCTCCATCTTCCATGTGGCAGCCCTTGAGATATTTGAAGATGGCTATCATATCTCCCCTCAGTCTCATCTTTACCAGGCTAAACAAACCCAATTCCCTCAACCGTTCCTCATAAGGCTTGGTTTCCAGACCCTTGATCATCTTGGTCACCCTCCTCTGCACACGTTTCAGCTTGTCAATCACACCATTTCGATTCACACAAATGTGGTTCAGCAGAAGTCAAACAAACTTCGCATATATGTGGGATGTCATTATGAAAAAGAGTGGGCTGAATCCAATTAATTTCCACTCAGGGAAAACCAACTGAAATCAATGGAGTGAAGTTAGTCATGTCTATTCACGTCTTAATTTCAGTGGCCTTACTCTAAGCAGATGTAATGTTGGATACAACCCTATGTAAATTATAACAAGCTCCCACATAACGGGGAAAACAATCCATGTAAATTAATTCTCAGCTGTCTGGACAGCTCAGGCTCATTTCTCCTCCTGACCTGTCCAGTGACATTCTCAGTGGATCCTCCAACCTAGTGGCCCAACACTGGGAAGTCACCCAAAGTCGACAGGATGAAGACTCCTGGGAATTGTAGTTTGCTAAAGGTGCCAAGAGTCATTAGGAGACACTCCCCATTTCCCTCCCAGAGCTACAATTCCCACAATTCCCTGGGAACAGGGACTGATTGTTGACCCACTTTGGAAATTGTAGCTCAGAATTCTTGATAAACTACAGCTCCCAGGATCCTTTGTGGGAAGCCATGGCTGTTTAAAGTGGTATCGTAGTGTTTTAAATGTATGCTGCAGGTGTGGCCTTGGTGACACGGGCTTGATCTAACATGACAAGCCTTCGCTGGAAACAGAGAAGCACTTCCTGAGTGCCACTCTCAAGTTCCCAAATCTGTACAGATCCTAGGGTGCGTAATACACATGCAAGGTAGACTCCTGGCACAGAAATCCACCAGGGCTCCAGCCTGACCCAACCTTGGCAAGTGATACCAACTCAACTCGCCAAGACAGCGGCATCCAATGTGCCCCTCCACCCCCGTCAAGGCCAGGCCGCTGTTTTTGCGTTTTCTCATCCTTTGCCCAATCTAATTTTAACCATCTCCGGGGAGCAGACTTTCCCCCTCTTTCCCGTGGGAGATTGTTCCAGATCTGCGGAACGAAAAGAAGAGGGGGGGACCTGCCCAACATTTTGCCTCGAGCACTACAGAAGCCAGAGAGAAGATGACAACTTTATCAGCATATTCCCCAAGCATCATTCAAGGCAAAACTCTTTTTTTTTAAAGCCAATTGTCGAAATAATGTTTCCTAGCTGGTTATGTATCTCCAGGTGTTCACCACATTTCACAGCCCTAATCATGATCAGGGAGAGAATCACGCAGGAAGAGATATGAATGAACCAACGACCTCAGCAAGTCTGTCAGGACAGCCTCATTCCTCCCTGGAAACCCCAAAACAATGGTAGGAGGAATCTCAAGCAAGAGGATTTCTGTTAGAGAGGGGATGGAAGAACCTGCCGCCCTGATATTGCTGGACTACAACTCCCATCAGTACTGCCTGTCGGCCATACTGGGTGGGGCTGATGAGGCAGTTTCCAGAAGACCAGAGAGTCTGCACTCAACGTATAAGAGCCAATTTTGACATGTTCAGCCTAGGATATTCAGTTGTTAAAATATTGAGAGATTTATGAGTAACACAGAGATACTGGCATCAAGTCCCCTTTCTGCCAGCGAGGCCTGAAGCTTGTTCTCACTATGCTGCTTAGATCTGACGACCTCATCCCTCCGTGAATGGCAATTTATGGTTAATACACCTGTGCACACTTTATATCCCAAGTGCCCTCTCTGTCCATGTTGGATAGACCAGTTTGCCCTATCCAAGGGAAGGGACATCTGCTTTGCAGGTTCAATCTCTGGCATCTCCAAGTAGGACTGGAAGAGAACTCTGTTTGAAATCCTGGGCAGCTGCTACCAGGCAGGGTAGTCAATACTAAGCAAGATTTATCAATGGTCTGATTCAGTAGATGGCAGCTTCCTATGTACCAGTCTGTGAGGAAGATTTGCACTGATGCTCATCAAAATCTGTAGCCGATTTCAGCAGTTAAGCATTCTGTACTGTTAAACACAGCGGTTTCCCCATCTAGCCCACCTACCCTATTACAGTACATCCCTCCCCAGATTCTTCCTCTATGGAGTGCTCCATGCCATTACCCAATCAGGCCAAACTCTACCTATTCTCTCCTCCTCCCTCACCCTTGCTTTTCCTTATGTGAGTGTTTCAATAACCCCCCCCCCCTTCCCTAAACAGCGTGCCTCCACAATTGGTCTCATCAGTTCTAACATTGATCTTGGGGAAAATGGGAACCCTCAGCCCTGAGAATACTACTCTTCCACAATTCCCCTACACTGTGTTAGCCCACTAATGACACCCACCTCAAATACAGTAGGCCATACCCCTAGATAAGGTCCCTCCATGACCTGATTCATTCACAACCCACTCTCAAGCCATTGCTCTCCTACAGACAGTTCCACCCTCATTTACATCCTAAGCCAGCAGTTTCCAAACATTTCATCCCAGCAGACCACTTAAAAATGGCTCAGGGTCTCAGCAGACCACTTAATGGCTTTCTTGCGTGTTGTGGCAATTGTAATGTGCTATGCTGGATGCTGGATGATTCCTTAATAGTATTTCTTACAAATTTTATCATATTGCAATTTGAATTCCACAGAACTCCATCGATCGGGCAATGAACTGGAGATTCCACAGAATTCAAATTGTAATGCAAGAGAATACACTATAAGAAATATAGTGGGTAACCTTCCAGGGGGTGGGTAGGTTGCATGCAGTTGGTGGAGTGTGTGAACTGAGGCAAGGAGTCTGGTGCAGGGGTTAGACTAAGACTTGGGAGACCAGGGTGTGAATCCCCACTTGGCCATGAAGCTCACTGTGTAATTTTGGGCCAGTCACTGCCTCTCCGCCTAACCTACCGGTAACTCACAGGGTTATTGTGGAGGAAGAGACCCACGCAGGCCTCCCTGAGATCCTTATTTATCTATTAGAAAATACTGGTAGATAAATAAGACAGCACCCAACACACTCTGTTCTCCAATTCACATCCTTACAGCCACCACCATCTCCCCCAAGGCGCTTCCATGACCTCCTCTCAGCACCCCCTCCCTTTATGACCCCCATGACCCCCAAAAAAGCCCCCCCACCTCTCCCTTTCACCCATTTACACACTTCCACCCCAACTCTTCAACCAAGAGACCCAATGTCATTACCACCACCCTCCTATCTCACACACCCATCTTCAACTGAGGGTGCCCCCCATGACCTCACACCCGCCTAGTCCAATCCACGCTCTCCAACTCTGCCATTGGCTCCCCACCACCCCGGTTCCCCCCTCGCCCCATCTTCACACCCATCCTTAACTGATGCTGCACCCCAGGACCTCAACCAATCCACGCCCTCCCCTTCCCAAGTCGGTGCCCCGTCATTGGCTCCCTTCCCACCCCGTTCTCTCCCCCCCCCAAGACCGGATGTCGCTTCCCCCGTATATCTGCCCCTCACCGGAAGTCGGTTCCCCCATTCCTCCGCAGCGCCCCCTCAGGGACGGACCGGCCGAGGGGCAGGCGGGCAGGGAGGCGGCCTTTTGCCCTCACATTCCCCGCCCCCCGTTCCGTTCTCCCTCCTCGTCCTCCTTACCCGTGTGGTGCCCAGCTCCATCATCACCTCCTCGAAGGCCGCCGTCTCCTCGGCCTGCCGCTGCTTCTGCAGCGCGATCTTCTCGCTGAACTTGCGGGGGTTGGACGCCGCGGCGGCGGCTGCCGCGGCCGACGCACCCACGACGCCCCCCGCGGCCGCAGCGCCGCCCGACGACGAGGAGGAGGAGCCCGGTCCGGCTCCCGCAGCCGCCGCCGCCGCGGCCCCGGAGCCCGATGCCGCCATCTTGGTCCTCCGCCGCCGCCTCCTCCGCCTCCTCCTCCTCACAACCCTCCCTGGCCCGTGAGAGGAGCGGCGGGGCCGCGGCCTTCCCTCCCTCTCTGCGCTCGGCCGCGGGGCACGACGGGAGAGCGAGTTTGTTTACTTGCCTCACCGACATGGGGCGCGCGCGGCCGAGGAAAGGCGGCGAGACTACGGTTCCCGGCGCGCCCCTCGCGGGCGATGGAAGGGGTGAGAACGCTCCGCCGCAAGGGACGACGGGAAGTGGAGTCCTTTCGGCCATAAGGCGCCGGCCCAAACAGGGGCAGCGGGAACTACCTCTCCCGCCATGCGCCGCGCGGACTCGGCTTTGGGTGCCCCCGCCCCTCCTGAGGAGATTGGCGCATACTTTAATTTGGTGCGGGGTTAGAAACGTAATGATATTGATTTTAGAAGCTCCTTTGGGCCGATTTAGAAGCTCCTTTGGGCATGTAAGTGCTGTATAAATTATTATCACAGATTACATTTGTGAGGTCAATTTCAAAGAAATGACGCGGGCGTGCCGCTGAGCATGTGCAAAGTGCGTTTTTCTTAAATAATTGGTTTTCTTTTTTCACTTCTGTATACCCATCTAACGAAACAAGTCCCAAACAACAAGTAGAGACTTATAGACACAGGCTGCAATCGGTGTTCGAAATTCCGCAGGCGGGTTTCGCTACTGGCACGGATCCAGTTGCAATTACATGAAGATTTTTGGGCGCCGGGTTGGCGACCACAGTGTAAAAACCTCTGCCTTTGTCCATAGTTAATTCAATTTCCATTGTGTGTGCTGCTTTTTCTTGCATGTTGGGACAAATGAAATGTAAGAGTAAGCTATAGTCAAGCATTGTCGCATTGTAAGGGACCCCAGGGTCATCTAGTCCATCCCCATAGCAAATAAACATTCCGTTGTGTCAACTGTAACCTAGAGCTAAGGTGCGATTTGGTGCCTAGCTTATATATCCGAGTTTCTAACACTGGCTGCAGTTCTAGACACTTGACTTACCTAAATCCACAGGTGGGCAATACCTATATTAGGACCAACCAGTGTCACAAGCTTTTTTAATTTTTTATTTAAAAAACCAGAAAAGTACAACATCCAGCTTCAGAACTACAGTGGTACCTTAATTTGTTCTGGAGGTCCGTTCTTAACCTGAAACTGTTCTTAACCTGAAGCACCACTTTAGCTAATGGGGCCTCCTGCTGCTGCCGCTCCTCCACTGTGCGATTTCTGTTCTCACCCTGAAGCAAACTTCTTAACCCGAGGTACTATTTCTGGGTTAGCCTGTAACCTGAAGCGTTTGTAACCTGAGGTACCACTGTATCGCCAAGTGCGGGTTTTGGAGTTAGCCTTTTTTTGAGTTTTTGGGGTGGCTCACAAATATTACTTTAAAGCTGGCATTGCCAACAAGGTGAGCTCCAGGTGTTGCCAAACTACAACGCTTACCCCTGAAGATCTTGGTGGGCGCTGATGGAAGTTGTAGTCTCACATCACAATGGCATTGTGGCTGTTATTCTGTATCACTTGTGGATACATATACAGTAGATACGTATAAATATAAGGCAGAGAGAAATGGAAATGTCAAAATTCCACCTACGTTGCAAACCACATCACCCTTAGGCACTATTGCTTTCTGTTCCTTCATCAGAGATGCCTTCAACAAGTGTAAAGTGATGCATTTTGGCACAAAAAACTTGTACTTTTCTGTACAAGAGGTAAGATCAGATTTCAAGGACAGGCAAACACACTTTGAGATAGGAAGCAGGGCCAGTGAGGGGCATGGCTTGGGAAGAGGGGGTGTGGCCTGGGAAATATTCCAAGGGCCAGATAGAAAGGCTCGGAGGGCCACCCTTGGCTCACTGGGCCTGGGGTTCCCCACCCAGCAGAACTTTATATAAAGGAGGGGGAGGAGGAACCTCGCAGAAACGTGCTTGCAAACAGCATTAAAGGATTAAAAATCAGAGGGGATTTCGCTCAAAGGGAAGCTGGAAAACGAGCAGATTGCAAAGGCAAAGGGGATCAGCACAGATCCTGCTTGCAGAGGCGAGAGCAGCCGAAAAGCCAGGGACGGCAGGAACAGCATCTGCCCCAAGGCCAGGACGCGCCAGAGAGTACACGAACTGGAACATTGCAAGCCAAACAAGGCACGTATCTGATTGTGCGGCAGACGACCTAGGAAAGTGCAGGAGGAGGACAGGACGGCCCGTGCAGAGGAGCAGCAGCCAGGACATGCTGCCAAAACCCTTCCTTGGCAATTTGGAAAACTCCCAGGGAAGTTTGGGGGCTGGTCACCGTCTCCAAGCTTAAGTCTACCATGCAGGATTGTTGTGAAGAGGAAAGTGAGCACCCTGAAGACAGTGGCCACAGTGGGGGCATAGCCATCTCACTCAATGGCTATGCCCCCACTCCCAAAATGAGATAGATTTTCATCATAGCAAAAAAATAGTAATACTTTGTTCTACCATTCTTTGGGAAGGTGATCAGGAACAAGGAGCTCAGCTGAGTTCTGAAGCGCCACCTCAGGGGCCCTGTTCAATTTCCTTCGGGCTGGAGCCTAAACATATTTCCCAAAATCTTAAGGACTGGGAACTTCACCTCTTTGTGTGTGTGTTTTTAACGAAACAGAAAGCCACAACACAAGCGGATGGCGCGGTGTTCAGAGATGCCCAGTTCTACACCCAAAATGAATTCCACATTCACCCCTGCGTAACAAGGGTTGGATCCAGCTAAGTGGACCTATAGCATTTTATCTAATGTGAGTCCTACCCAGAGTAGTCCCACTGAAATTAGTAGACATGACCAAGGCACCATCTGTACTATACCACTGTCATGGCTTCCACCAAAGAATCCTGGGAATTGTAGTTTGCTGCGGGTGCTGAGTGTTTTTAGGGCTGCATTTCCCAGAGTGGTTCAACACTTCCCAGGAAACCCACAGAATTGTAACACGGGAATAGGTTCTCCTAACACTTATAGCAAAATACAGTACGGTGCCCAATTTTTTTGGGGGGGGGAGCCCTGACTTTAAAGTGACATGACACTGCTTTAAACTTTTTAAAAGCAGAGGTTGGATTGCCATCTGTCATGGATGATTTAGCTGAGATTCCTACATCGCAGAGGGTTGGACTAGATGACCCATGGGGTCCCTTCAGATTCTACGATCTAACACACATGGTCAAGCCCATTAATTTGACTTGCTCCAAGTAGGATTACCATTGGATACAAGCCTTCAGTTTCTTCCCTAGAAGAGATTTTAGCACCACCAACCCGCTCACTCCTTTACAGGCCGTTCTGCTTTCTCACTACCAAGTCCATGGACTCAACAGAAATTTCACAGAAGAAAGCTGTGTTTTAATGAAGGCAGCATGGGAGAAACAGACACACTGTGGGTGGAGTAAAAAGCCTTTTCTTTGGGCCGCTCCATTCCCATCTCATTAAGCAATTTGGCACGGTCAGACCCATCCGTGTTTTCATCTGGCGAGAAAGGAATGCAAGGGAGCATTTATTCCAAGGGCTCCGTGCGAAGGAAGGATTCCGCTTGCCCGCCGCCCACATCCTTTCATCAAGACCCTCTGCGTAGAAAAATCCCAAAAACTGCCGCAAAGAAAGAACGTCAAAGCAGCCAACTGGTGGTGCTTGGCCAATGGCAAAACGGAGAAGGCAAAATAATTGCTGCAAGCCACCCAACCCATCCCATTCTTCACAGGTCAAACCCAACCAAAGAGCCAGCCTTGTTGGATAGCGTAAATGCGGCTTTGGAAACGGCATCTTGGCAGAACCACAGCATCCTTGGAAACTTAAAATGGGGATTCCTTCCCCGGGAGATTGGTCAACCCATCTTATTTATTCTGAGTATTTGTATTCCGTTCTTCAGCCAGAAAGGCTCCCCGAGTGGCTTGTGTTCAACCAGTTATAACAAAACAGTCCTGCCCTGCAGGCTTAACATTTTTAAACAAAACAAGAATTATCAAACTTGGGCACCAATTCTTAAACAGTTGTTCTCATGAAGGCCAGCTTCTACTGTTGAAGGCTAGGAGGTGCCTGGTGCAGCTGCTCTTTTGGGAAAGCTGATGGGACGAACTCTCCTCAGCTCTCCTGAATCATGGAATTGTAAAGTTGGAAAGGGACCCCCAAGGGTCATCTAGTCCAACCCCCTGCAATGTAGAAATTTTTCGCCCAATGTGGGACTCAAACCCATGATGCTGAGATTAAAAATCCCATGGAGCAAGCTTCTGCTCTGGAGGACTGGACTTCAGCCAACGTTCAAGTTACAAGAAAGGAGATTCTGACTAAACAGGAAGGGCTGACACTAAGAGCTGTTTGACAGTGGAATAGACTCCCGTGAACAGTGTTCGAAACTCCCATTGTTCTAGGCGCATTTTGCGACAGGGAATGTCATCAGCATAAGCCGTTTCTGAGCTCTGGACACAGTACTGCGCCTGAGATTTCAGATTAAAACTGCATGGTGGAAGGGGAGGACTTTTTTCTGCCTCCCCACTTCTAGCTACTCTCTGAAGACTGGAGAAGAGACCCTCTTAAGAATATTAGGGGGTGGGCAGGGGAAGGACTAGACCAGGCATGTCCAAAGTCCATTTCGAGGGCCTAATCCGGCCCCCGTGGCAGTATATCTCACGCATGTTCACTTCATCAAATCTGGCCGTCTTTGGAAAAAGTTTGGGCACCCCTGGACTAGACCATATGAAAAATGAACATGCTTTAGCTACAGTTCATTCATTTTCAGCTTTGTATTCTTGTTATAAAAAAGTGCCTAGATATTCCAGGTTTAAGGTGCCATTTAGCTCCTAGCTTTCGTTTCTCAGTTTCTGTCACTGCCCATGAGAGGTTGTGGACTCCTTGGAGGTTTCTAAGCAGAGGTTGGATGGCCATCTGTCCTGGATGCTTTAGTTGATATTCCTGCATCCCAGGGGGTTGGACTAGATGACCCTTGGGGGTACCTTCCAACTCTATGATTCCGAGATTTGATGCTCTACTGACTGAAGGGAGAGGAGACCTGATGGAGCCGGCCTGTCATCTTCGCCAAAAAATAGCCACAGGGAAGGGAGGGCATTTTCAAGGCATATACGAGACATCCGTTTCTCATTCTCACCCTTCCAAAATCCCTTGCAGTGCTGTGCACATGGGAAGGAGGGTCCAGAGCGGTGGATATTTTGGGGGGGGAAACGGGACGGCGACTGCTATACGCCAAGTTAAGAAACTGTATGCGGAACCTCCGTTTAAAAACCGCTCTGGATGTCGAAGCTGCTTTCGTTTCCACCCGCCGCCCCCGAGTATTTTCCAGCCAGCAAAAACGGCTTGGGTCGTGGGCGTCTCAAGTGCCCGCCAGCCTCCGAGAGACAGGAAACGGTTTAAAAACAAAAGCTGCTCAAGTCAACAAGCAATCGGTACCGAGCATTCGCAAACGCCTTAATGCAATCAAGGGAGGTGGTCTGATCACTGAAGTTCCACTTTTAAAATGAAAACATAACCTATTTTATGCCTGGGGAAATTTGTTCCGAGTTCAACGTCTCAGTTGTTTTTTGTCTGTAGTCATCTCAACTGGACCCTGCAAAGGCCTGTGGCTGCAGCTCCACACTTGTGGTAATTCCAGAGCTTGGGGCCCTTACACTAGCCCAGAAACGACCCGGTTCTGAAATTCAACAGGGGCGGACCCCTATGGAAATTTACAGTTGCTGGCTAACATAATCATAGACCACCACCACCCCACCCCACCCAGGTATGCCAACCCAATGCAATGCAAGAGTCTTTTGCCCAATTTCTCATGCACCAAACATAGGTCTATGTTCTGTTTACATCAGGCCCATGAGTTTAACCTCCTGTTAATACAGGAACAGGGAACCTGCAGTTCGCAAGGTCTTGCTGGATACAACACCCGTCATCCCCGACTAGAACTGACGTAAGTTGCAGTGCAAAAACTTGCATGGATCAAAGATTCCTCATCCCTGATTAACAGAACAAGATTCACAGACACACAACCAACGTTCTGCACTTTGGCCTGGCAAAATGCTTCTGCGCAACTCAAAAATATAGACGCCAGCAGGTTGATTCTAAAACATGTCAGTTTAATGAAAGATACCTCCTAGATGATTCTCTCTGCATCAAGCAAGCTTACAGCAGATTCACGAACACAGCTATTTTACATTTGTCTCTCTCAGCCTCACATGCTTCAATGGAAGAGAATCATTTCCCCAATAAAAGCTGTGTCTGCGTCAGTTGATCCACAACACTCGTTTTGCACAACTTTCACTTGAGCAAAATCCACAGAATTGCCCCACCCCACCCCGGGCAGGTGAGAAAAAAAAACCTTTGGCACTTAAGACAGGAATTGCAAGAGTCGCCCCCCCCAAAAAAAAACAACACCAAAGGTGGCCCCGAAATGTTCCCCTGCAAAGTGCTTGGCTGGTCAAGGAAAGGAGGCAACCAAAATGTAAAAAGTGTTTGACTCACTCAACCCAACCAACCACACGGTACAAAACACACACACACACACACACTACGGTTGGTGAGCCCTTTTGAAACAGTCAAGGCACCAACATTTTAAGGCAAGACGGTTAACAAGCTGTGGAGGTGGCAGAGAGGTATTTTGGCACCAGAAAACCAGATTTGTTTTTGTTTTTAAAAGATACACACACTGATTTGTGAAACATGGCAAAGGGTTGCATACAGCAAGAGTCCTGGGTACATTAACTTTGCGGTATCAACCACACCAGAAAGGGTGTTGTTGTGCAAGGAAACGCATAAGGAGGGGTGGTGACCACTCAGTTGCTCGAAAGACCATGCGACCAGCCGGTGCAACGATATTCCAATCGCACAACAGTTGTGTTGTTATTCCCCCAGGGCACAGCATTCGAACTCTCCCCCCTTGCTCCAGCATGCAGAGGACGACAGATAAAGCCAGACTGCCCGTTTCAGAGACCTGCTTAAATTCTTAAAACCCAGGGAAGGATTATCAAGCCGCCACCCCCACGCCAAATTTGGCCATGGTTATATTTTCATAGCTATGTACTCACAAGAGGGTGTGAGCACTTAACACCCCACCAGACCACTCTGACCTTGCGCCCAACTGCAGTTGCCCCAGGCAAGCAGGACTAGAGCACAGCCTGAGATTGTGGGAGCAGTCAGAGGGCAGGTCTAAAACAGCGTTCCTATTTTCAGAGGAAGGGGGTAGAATCTTTAAAAAGGAGATAAGCCTGTCTATCTCAAGTTTTGGACCTGGGTTCTAACGTATAGGAACCCCACAGCAGGGGGAAATCCACAGAGTAGGATGAATTCTGGAGGGGATAACATAACAGGAATAGCGTGTGTGTGTTGTCGCCCTCTCCATGTCACCGGACTGTCTCTGTTTTCTGCTATTTTTGCCTCTGAATGGAGAGCGTTGGGGATGTCTGTTAAAATTATTGCTTGCCTGCCTTGGGTTCAACCTCCTCCCTCGAGTTTCTGAAAGTCAAAGCCCTGCGCGGTTTGGGTCCGAAGGGATCCGTGAGTGAACTTAGGACACAGATCGAGGGCATCTCTTCACCCACCCAACCATACCCATGCTCCTCCTCCTCCTCCTCAGATCTTGATGAACAGGATGCTGGTGACGAGTGCAAAACCTGCCAGGAGGACAATGACTTTGAGGATGCGCTGCTCAGAGGAGTTGAGCTCGTGGGGCAGGATCTCCAGGAAGGTGATGTACACAAAGGTGCCGGT
The DNA here is from genome assembly GCF_963506605.1 of Zootoca vivipara. Classification (NCBI taxonomy): domain Eukaryota; kingdom Metazoa; phylum Chordata; class Lepidosauria; order Squamata; family Lacertidae; genus Zootoca; species Zootoca vivipara. Next base: position 34,588,694 of record NC_083292.1, on the reverse strand, counting down.
GGCCAGGCCCTCGAGGACGCAGCGTGACAGCTGGTGGAGGGCTGCCACGGGGGTCTCCGTCAGCACCACGCCCAGCCCGATGCCCAGGGGGGACATGATGGCGAAGAGGACAAGGCAGGCCGCCACCACGCGGGGGCGTAGCCGCCCCTGCAGGAGCTTGAGGCTGAGGCTGAAGGCGATGACGCCCTTGTGGATCAGCAGGGCCAGGCAGATCTCCAGCGCCTGGGCCCCCTCCTCCTGCAGCCCCACAGCCAGCCCCTCGAAGACGGAGTGCAGCGAGAGGGCCAGGAGGAGGACGACCGAGCGGATGGCCGAGTGGGCGTTGAAGTCTACGTGGACGTGGGGGCGGTCCCGGCCGTGCTGGTGCAACAGCGGCCCGTCAGGCCAGCTGTGGTCCTGGATGGAGGCAGAGGGGTTCGCGGCCGAGCCAAGGAGGGCCTGGTTCTCTTCCAGGGATCCCGCCGGGTCTTTGTAGGCCAGGACGATCTGCTCCAGGACCAGGACTAGGAAGAAGCCCATGGCCAAGATGAACTCTTGCAGGGGGAAATGGAGCTGTGGAAAGGAAGGGATAGGTGTGAGCACGGAGTTGGAGGCATAGGTTTGCTATGGGGGACACTTACTTGCATGCCAAACATTCAAAGTACAGCGATAACTTACAGTGCCCTAGAAGAAAATGTGATGAAAATTATGTATAGATGGTATCTAACACCAACTAAGCTTGCAAAAATGTATAGAGCAAGAAATAAGGAGTGTTGGAAATGTAAAGAAAAAGAAGGGAGTTTCTATCATATGTGGTGGACTTGCAGAGAGGTAAAAGCTTACTGGGAAATGATATATAATGAGTTAAAGAAAATGTATAAAAACACCTTTGTTTTAAAAAAACGGAAGCCTTTATGTTGGATATAGTGGGGGAAGAGATACCAAAGGGAGATCAAAACTGTTTATGTAACTGTTTTTAATCTGTGATATTTTAATGTATTTTGCTATTTGTTGGAAGCCGCCCAGAGTGGTGGGGGAAACCCAGCCAGATGGGCGGGATATAAATAATAATAATAATAGAAAAACAGCACCATAAATCAATATATCGCGATGTTTAGCCGGTGATATGAAGTTGAAAACCAGGTATCACCCAGCCCTAACAAACAGTAAAAGACTCAGCGTTTTTGATGAGTAAACGCAATATAAATCCTTTTCATAATAGACAAATAACTGGTGGCAAAATCTGGGCCTTCGCTCACCGTGACTCTCAAGTTGTTGAAGGCCTCATTAATACCGGCCAGGTAATCAGGGATCAAGTCCAGGAGACACGTAGCCAGGAAGACACCTCCAGCGAAACAGCTCACCAGGCTTAAAACCTTCCTTCGGGAATCTGTTGAGAGAGCAAGAAGCATCAGAGCAGGATATAGGAGAGAGGAAAAGATACCGGGGTTGGGGGCGAGTGGGAAGAATAATATTTTAGTGCTGGTCTGAAATCGCCAAGCCTAGCCTTGCTTCATATCGGGCTACGGAAAGCCGCAGGCAACAGCTATCTGACAAGGCTATGCTTTTTAAAACAGTATCAGGAGACTCTTAATCTCAGGGTCATGGATTCAAGCCCCATGTTGGGACAAAAAGATTCCTAAATTGCAGGGGGCTTGTCTAGATTGCCCTTGCGGTCCCTTCCAACTCTACAAATCTATGATGGCTTCCCCAAAGAATCTTGGGAAGCGTAGTTTGTTAAGGGAGAGCCGATAGGGGACACCCCTAATTCCCCACCCAGAACTACAGTTCCAAGTTCCCCGGGAAGAGGGATCGATTGTGAAAACGCTGTGGGAAGTGTTGGTCCGTAAGGGGAATAAGGAAGTCTCCTAAGAACACTCGGCACCCTTAACAAACTACACTTCCCAGGGTTCTTCAGAGGGAGCCATGACTGTTTAAAGAGATTTAAAGGGCTAAAGGTGTGGCCTTAGCAGTACTAATTATTATTATTATTTATTGTGAAAATAAAAAAAGTTGCCCCAGGCACCCTGGGCAGCATCCAACAAATTAAAACACAGAAGGAATAATTAGGATGTATAAAGCGGAAGTGCCAGTCCCCAAGCCTAAGAATTGCAAAACAGCTGGGGGAAAGAGCTGTAGCCGAGCGGCAGAGCCCAAGGTTCAATCCCCGGGAACTCCAGATATGGTTGAGAAAGACTCCCTGGCTAAAACCCACAATACTGAGCTAAATGGAGCCATGCTCTAGCGCAGGCATAGGCAAACTCGGCCCTCCAGATGTTTGGGGACTACAACTCCCATCATCCCTAGCTAACAAGACCAGTGGTCAGGGATGATGGGAATTGTAGTCCCAAAAACATCAGGAGGGCCGAGTTTGCCTATGCCTGCTCTAGCGTAATATAAGACAGCTTCTTCTGTTGATATTTAAAACCAGCCATTTGCTCAGAACCCATGAGGACCAGGAACTTTATTTCCAAGGAGAGGGCCATAGGTCAGTGATGGAGCGCTTGCAAGAGTCTCTCGGTTCCATCCCCAGCTAAAGGGCCGTGGAGATTTGTGCCCCAGGCTTTTTAGACTTGTGTACTATCTGAAAACAAAGGGACGCATTGGTTCCCAGGTGTGAAATATATTGGCATTATTTTCAGCTCTCCTACCCCACTATGGCTGCTAAACTACTCTGGGAACTTTAGCTCCGGGAGGGGAACAGCGGGCTCCTTAGAACGCTCAGCTCCCGTAACAAATTGCAACTCCCAGAATTCTTTGGGGGAAGCCATGACTGTTTAAAGCGGCTTCATGGCGCTTTCAATGTATGGCCTGAGGAAGAAGCTGAGAGGCAGTGGACAGGTTTTAAGTACTGAGGTCCAGCTCCGAGGGCCTTCTGGCAGTTCCCTCCCAGCGAGAAACGAGGTTACAGGGAACCAGGCAGAGGGCCTTCTCGGCGGTGGCGCCCGCCCTGTGGAACGCCCTCCCATCAGATGTCAAGGAAACAAACAACTATCTGATTTTTAGAAGACATCTGAAGGCAACCCTGTTTAGGGAAGTTTTTAATGTCTGATGTTTTATTGTGCTTTTAATTCTGTTGGGAGCCGCCCAAGTGTCTGGGGGGCCCGGCCAGATGGACGGAATATAAATAATATTTTTATTATTATTATTATTACTATTAAAGGCAGGCAGATGTTGTTTGGCTGGCTGGGGTAAGAGGAAGGTTAGCACAGCAGTGCCCCCAAAGTGTAGAAAATCGCCTACTGTACAAAGGTAAGATTTGCATTCACTGCTCCCCACACTGTTGCCTCTGGCTCCACCCACCATTGATAGGTGGCCCCTGCAAGGTCGCCCAGAAAGAAATGCGGCCCTCGGATTACAAGAAGACCTCTCCATGCCTTAACTAGCCATGGGGGGGGGTCATTCCTACATCCCACACGCTACTGAAACAGGAGTCCGCAAAGGCTAATTCACCATCCTGTTACCTGAGGAGCTGGTTGTGGCTCCCGGCCGCCGGAAGACCCACAGAGGAAGGAACCCACACAAGAGGGTGACCACCAGCAGCAGAGCCAAAGAGCCCAGCTTCACCTCCAAACCCGTGGCGGAGCGGAGAGCCACCACATGGGCGTAAGGCTCCCACACCATCTCTTCCAGCTGCGTCTCGGGCCTCAACTCGGCGGCCATCGCTCCGGTGCAGGGCTTCCGAGCCAACTCCAGGCTGTGCCCACAAAGCCCTTGTGCTTAACCACCGTGCAAGTCAGCGGAGGGATCCCTCAAGCTGCTACCATCATCTTCATTCCCCGCCGGTTTTTGGACACCCCCGAGGGATTTGGGTTCAGGAGGTGTCGTCCTGCAAGGAGGAAGAAAAGACAGTGAAGTGGCGCTAGGAACCAAACTGAGCTGGGATTGAACGCATTGGCAGGGGGGGAAGCAGTTTCAAGGGGCACCAGCAGGGAACAGAAACACTCATTTTGAAAGCCATTGCTGTTGTAATAATAATAATAATAATAATAATAATAATAATAATAATAATAAATAATAATAATCCACCCTTCACCCTAAGGGGCCAGGGTGGGTCACAACAGTTAAAACACAATGTGAAAACAGTTCAAAACAGGGGCACTCAAACTTTTTGGGGTCACTGCCCCCCTTGGTTCCATAAACTCACCCCCAGCGCTCCCTGCCCTGCACAAAAAGCATTATTCAGAATAGCGGTTTCCACAACCCACTAAGGAAGATAAGAGCACAATAAAACTTGAAACAGGAACAATTACTTGCACAATTACTGTACTCAAAAGCCAGTTACAACTATTTTGTTAATCAATTCAACCAAACTGATGATCCAGTGATACCAGCTTTGCAAAGTCTTCAGCTGCCCCTCTGCGTCCCCCTTGCCTCTTAGCACCCCCCCACTAGGTAATCCCACCACTGGTTTAAAACAACTGACGACACAGAAACAAGGTGGGTCCTAAAAATAGGAGCTGTGTGGTGTGACAACCAAAGTTTTATTTCCTCCCCACTCCAGGAGCATCACAGGCACTGAGGAAAGCGGCCTTGCACCAAGTCAGGCCATGGTTCTATCTAGCTCAGTAATGTCTCCACTGACAGGCAGCAGCTCTCCAGGGGTTCAGGCAACAGGACATTTTTTTTAAAGAAGGAAAAAAGTGGAAAGGATTTTAGAGGGGCACAAAAACTATTTGACCTCATGGCATTGTTGCAGGGCAGTCAGAAAATTACGGTAGAATATTGTCGAAAGGTGCATTTATTTCAGTTACGCAACTTAAAAGGTGAAACCAATACATGAGATAGATGCATGACATGCAAAGCAAGATATGTCAAGCCTTTATTTGTTGTAATTGTAAATATGAAATGTAATAGCGATGTTTATTTTTGTATTACTGTAACTATTTGTTTTATTACTATGGAATTTCCAAAAGAAAGCATTTGTAAAAATTAAAAGAAAATTAAAAAATAACAAGTTGCATTACTGAAATAAATGCACTTTTCGACGATATTCTAATTTTCCGAGTTTCGTGTGTGTGTGTGCACACCATTTTGGGAGGGGGTGGTCATGAAAAACTCATGGGGCACAAGACATGCATCTCTTTTTCATGGCCTCTTGACACTTGAGGTGTCTATTGTTAAGGTACACCCTATCCTTGCAATTGTTGTCAATGTTTGTATCTTAAACCGTGCTGAACCACCCTGGAACCTAAGGGTGAAGGGCGGTTGCCAAATCCAATTCTTAATACTGTAAATAATAAGTCACCCCTAAAGGTAAAAGGTAAAGGGACCCCTGACCATTAGGTCCAGTCATGACCGACTCTGGGGTTGCGCGCTCATCTCGCATTATTGGCCGAGAGAGCCGGTGTACAGCTTCCAGGTCATGTGGCCAGCATGACAAAGCCGCTTCTGGCAAACCAGAGCAGCACATGGAAACGCCGTTTACCTTCCTATTTATAAATATACTTACCTATTTATCTACTTGCATTTTGACGTGCTTTCGAACTGCTAGGTTGGCAGGAGCTGGGACCAAGCAACGGGAGCTCACCCCGTCACAGGGATTCGAACCGCCAACCTTCTGATCAGCAAGCCCTAGGCTCAGTGGTTTAACCACAGCGCCACCTGGGTCCCTTACACCCCTACACTACACCAAAACAGCCCTCCAAGAGGAATTGTGTTGAGATTCTTAACCAGCGCAAGACAATGGAGATACGTTCAACAAAGTCCTGCCCAGAGAAGCCCTGTTGAAATTTATTTCCTTATTGCAATTATCTCCCCACCTTTTTTCTCCGAGGAGCTCAAGGTAGCCGACATGGTTCTCCCAGCTCCTCATTTAATCCCAACAGCCCTGTGAGGTAGGTTGGGCTGAGAGGCAGAGACTGGCCCAAGCAAGCCACGTGGCCGACTTTGGGGGATTTGAACCCTGGTCGACTCTACAAATCTCTGAGCTGTATCCTACACTTCCTTATTAGCAGCTGTGACTGCTTAAAACAATTTTTATTTCGTTTTCTTTTCTGTAACTCATTAGTTGTTACTGGAATTCAATTGGAAAAAAGAAAAGATGTCAAGCTGAACTGATGACCCCCCCCAGCTCTAGAGTTGCTCTCTGTAAAAAAACAAACCATGCTTTTAAAATTAGCCATCTCCCACCATCAACAGGCATTCCAGGAAAGAAAATGGATTCCCCTTTTCCCCTTCTGCTGTCCACAATGGGGGGGGGGTACTAAAAACTAAAAACCCAAACAACAGGGGGAGGAGGGAGAGAGATCTTTTTCCAGCGTCTCCCTTGCTGGCACTAGAAAGGGCAGATTATGGATCAGCAGATCCTAAACCGTATTCTGGGAACTTCCTGGCCTCTGTTGCTGTAAGTGAGTCATGAGGCCGACATATTCCGGTAATGTTTCTCCTGCCCAAACGGGGGGGGGGGGGGAGCAGCTTTCGGACTCCGAGATGCGTTGACTGCTGCTACTGCTGCAAAAGTTGCACAGCGCCAGGACTCTGGCCGGTTCAAGAGGACAGCAGAGCCCCCCCAGGGAACCCAGTTCCCCCGGGAAACGGTGTCTCGGAAAGAGAGTCTCCTGCCTACAAACTGGGGAGAACAGGGAACTTTTCCAGAGGTCAGATGCAACAGTCCCGTGTCAATAAAGAAAGCAGCCAGCCTCCCAAACTAACCCTTCTCTGGATTTTTTTACAATGCAGTGCTCCATCCAGCCTAGACAAGTGTACAAAAAGGCACACACTAAACTAATAATAAATACCTTTATTGTCAATGTGCAACCTGTGTGCAATGAAATTAACCGACCCCCCCCCCCACAAACATTCAATCTCATTGCACTCTGTGTGCTTGTCACACAACACACCAACCCCAAAAGTCAGTTGCACTACAGTATATTATTTTCCGTTTAGCAGCCTAATAGCCCACGGATAGAAACTGCTTTTCAGCCTGTTGGTATGACTGATTATACTTCTTTTTCTCCTGCCCGAGGGTAGAAGATTACAGTGGTACCTCGACTTATGAAGACGATCCGTTCGGCGGCACTCTTCATAAGTCGAAGTCTTCGGTTGTCAAAGCGCCTGTTCTGCGCATGCGCGATTTTGCGCTTGTGCGGAACACGCGCAACAACAAGACTTCTGGGTTTGCCGACTTCGGAAGTCGAAACCTTCGGAAGTCGAGTCATTCGGATGTCGAGGTACCACTGTAAAGAGGTGCTGGCCGGGGTGTGAATCGTACATCATACATACAATAGAATATGCTTGTTCGTATGTAATGCTTCTAAGATATATTTGCATACAGTGCTTTTAAAGTTTCTCAAATATCTCAAATTCTATTCTCTGCTGTATTAAATGTGCATTCTGGAACTGAACCCCTTTGTAATATTTTGAAATCTTTACAACATTTTATTTTCCTGTTAATTATGCTGCTTTGTGGGTGTACGGTATATATAGGACGTTCTTCAGTAATGTTCTATTCTGGATTGTTTCGTTTGATGTTTCAATGTGTTGTAAAACCACTTTGAGAGTTTTCCTTTAAGATATAAAGCAGCATAGAAATGAAATAGCAGCAGCAGCAACAATACCATATTGGCCTGAATATAAGCCTCACTTTTTTTCCCCTAAATTCCGACCATGAAAAGTTTAAGTGTGGCTTAAATTTGCGACCTTACAAAAATTGGCTTTTACAATATTGCTGCTGAAACAGACATAAGGTAAAATGGAACGGGTGTGAGTGCCTGCGGAATTTTAAGGGAGCGGCTTATATTTGGGTATTATCCCTTTTTTTTCCTTTAATTTTAAAGGTGCTGCTTATATTCTGGCCAATACGGTAATAATACAGTATTAAATTATGGAGACCCGCCCTGGGACCTTAGGGTGAAGGGCAGGTAGTAAATCAAATTCCAGAGAGGCCAGTTAGCTGAATCTGGCTCAGTGATAGCCAGAGTGGTGTAGTGGTTAGAGTGCGGGATTATGACCTGGGAGACCAGGGTTCGAATCCCCACTTGGCCATGAAGCTCACAGGGTAATCTTGGAGAGGCTAGTCACTGCCTCACAAGGTTGTTGTGCATATTGAAGGAGGAGAGGGGGAGCCAGGCATGCCACTTTGAGCTCCTTGGAAGAAAAAGTAGGATATAAATGCAATTAATAATCATAAGCACCAGAGGGTCTACTTGGAGTATAATTATACACCACTCACTATCAGCAATGCATCACACACACCACTGTTAATATTGCATAAGAAAAATAATGCATTAAACCAAAGAAAATGTGTTGCTTTCTAGAAAACACTTAGAGGAGTTTTTGTTTACGATGAAGAAGTATATAAATTAATTGCATTAATTTGCAAGGCCCTTAACAACTTGGGTTCAGGGTTCCTCAAGGACCTCCCTGGTTCCTTATATCTCTACCTGATCCGAGTGGGGATTCGAACCCAGGTTTTTCCCAGGTTAGGCCCAGCAAACTAACCACCACATTGAAATGTTATACTTCTGGTGCTTAACTTTTTATTCCAGGAGAGATTTTAAACCATTTCTGATTTTTACGGTTCGTTTTTAAACAGGCTTGCTCATTATTGTCTTTGCTGAACTTGATGTACCCCTTCAGAGGGAATTGCGATAAAGCGGTATGTGTATAAATTGTCAACATAGCATAAATAAACAAACAAACCCTGTTAAGTAAATAATAATAAGTGCATTTACTAGTAAAAATACAATATTCCAAACAAGCATTATATCAAGGGAAATGACTTGCAAAGTGTGCATTGTCAGGCAAAGATTTTATACAAAAATAATAATAATTCAAACTAAAATGTTGGTGAGTTAATATAAGGACCTAAAAAATAATATCCCAAACTGAAATGGAAATGTAGAGCTGTGAATTTAAGATTGGAAAAACAAATACTGAAATTGCCAGATTCACTTTTTCCTCATCTCTTATCAGCTGTCTGGCTGCACAGACCACAGTCATCAAAAGAGGAAGGGGGAAAGTTACTGTAATTCTGCCTCGAGTCTAAGCCAACCTTACCAACAATTCAGGTGTTTTGGACCACAACTTCCCACCATCCCTGACCATGCGTGTTGGCTGAGCAAGTAACAACAACTACTACTACTATTATTATTATTATTATTATTATTATTATTATTATTATTATTTATACCCTGCCCATCTGGCTGGGTTTCCCCAGCCACTCTGGGCGGCTTCCAACAGAACATTAAAATACAATAATCTATTAAACATTAAAAGCTTCCCTAAACAGGGCTGCCTTCGGATGTCTCCTAAAAGTCTGGTAGTTGTTTTTCTCATTGACATCTGCTGGGAAGGCGTTCCACAGGACGGGTGCCACTACTGAGAAGGCCCTCTGCCTGGTTCCCTGTAACTTGGTTTCTCGCAGTGAGGGAGCCGCCAGAAGGGCCTCGGAGCTGGACCTCAGTGTCCGGGCAGGACGATGGGGGTGGAGACGCTCCTTCAGGTATACAGGGCCTCTGAGGGCTTTAAAGGTCAGCACCAACACTTTGAATTGTGCTCAGAAACACACTGGGAGCCAATGGAGGTCGTTTCAAGACCGGTGTTACATGGTCTTGGCGGCCGCTCCCAGTCACCAGTCTAGCTGCCGCATTCTGGATTAGTTGTAGTTTCCGGGTCACCTTCAAAGGTAGCCCCACGTAGAGCCCCACATACCGGTAGATAACCCTGCCACTGCATTTAGCATTTATGGACTGTAGTCCAAATAAATGGAAACGTGATCCAAACTGGGGCAGATCCTTTCCAACAAGCCAGCATGCATGATGCTTGGCCAGATTCTGCCAGGTGTGGGGCAGAGGTGCACAGCACTAATTCCCAGAGTGGTTTAACAATCAATCCTTCTTCAGCAAAAGTCATTGTGGTGCAGTGGTTAGAGCAGCACACTAGGACCGTCACTGCCTCTCAACCAAACCTACCTCACAGGGCTGTTGTGGGTAGTAGAGGAGGAGAACCATGTACTCCTTGGGGGGAGGGGAGGAAAGTGGGACATAAATGCAATAGAGAAATAAATTGGGAATTGTAGCTCCGGGGGGGGGGGTCCTCCTACCAACTCTCAGCCCCCTTAGGTCAGGGTTTCCCCTAAAAAATCCTGGGAGCTGTAGTTTAAGGGTGCTAAGAGTTGCTAAGAGATCTCTATTCCTTCCCATACTGTACTTGCAATTCCCAGAGAGGTTTCCTGATCAATCCCTCTTCCCAGAGTACTCTGAAAACTGTAGCTCTATGAAGGGGAAAGGAGGGTGTCCTAAAAACTCGCATCACCTTTAGCAAACTACAGCTCCCAGGATTCCTTGGGGGAAGCCATGGCTGCTTAAAGCAGCATCAAAGTGCTTTGAATGTGCAGTATGAGTGCGACCTAAATCCTGAATTTAACGGATTGAAATTAGTACAGTGGTACCTCGTGTTACGTACGTATGTTACGAATGTTTCGGGTTACGTGCTCCACTAACCCGGAAGTAGATGCCCCTTGTTGCGAACTTTGCCCCATGATGCGAGCGGAAATTGCGCTCCGGCGGCGTGGCAGCAGCGGGAGGCGCCATTAGCGAAAGCAGTTTCAAGCAGTTTCCGGTTATGAATGAACCTCTGGAACGGATTAACTACGTAACACGAGGTATCACTATAATCTCTTCTTATTTCGGCAGGTATATCCCAAAGTCAGATAGAGCTAGATGCAAGAAAGGCTGAAGATCTCAGTATGCTTCGTGGCTGAGATATATTAATCGCCAAATGGCACCTTAAACCCAGATTATGGTTGCCACAGCAGAATGTCTAGGTGCATTTTTTCGAAATATTGTTATTGTTACGGTATTATTCGTTTCATTTCTATGCCACTTTATATTTTAAAGGAAAAAAATCTCAAAGCCATTCACAACACATTAAAACATCAAATAAAACCAATCCAGAATAAAATGATCCTGGGAACTGTAGTTTACCCCTTACGGAGCTGTGATTCCCAGTACCCAGTACCCTTAACGACAGTTCACAAGGAGTACAGCCATTAATGGACCAAACATATGTCATGTCTAGTAATATCAAGGAGTCTAACTCAAAGCAGGGCTAACACTGAATACAGTACAGGCTTTATAAGGATTAATTGAATTTTAGACTAAAATTTGGTGTGTATACACACATACCTGGGAGTAAGCCCCATTGAATTCAACAGGCTTTACTTCAAAGTACATGTTTGAAAGAGAAAGGCCTGTAGCTCAACGGTAGAGCAGCTACTTTGTACACAGTAGGTCTCAGGTTAAATCCCCAGCTCAATTCTGTTACAGCTAGGAAAGGCTCCCTTCCTAAAACCCTGGAGAACTGCTGCCAGTCCGTGTTGGACAATACTGAGCTAGATAGACCAATGGCCATATTAAGACTGCTTCTTATACTCCTATTTTGTACCATGAGGACTGGAATCTTACAATTATTTTTAAGGGAGGGGGATAGTTCTGTACGCTTGGCATCAAGTCCCAATTCCAACCCAGGTAGAGCGGGGGAAAGGCTCCTTCCCTGAAACCCTGGAGAGCCCGCTGCCAGTCAGAGCAGACAATACAGAGCTAAATGGGCCGGTGCAAGATGGGGCGATGCAGAAATCTTACACAACTACCATCATCAACCACCCCCCAAAAATAGGAGGCTAAGGGGCAGAGACCTGTCTATAGACCCGTATCTCGCCAGCCTCTGGAAGCGGAAAACTCTGCCCGGGCAGCCCCCGAAGTCCCGCTCCAGCCCTCTCGGCCTTGCTCCGCGACGCTCAACTCACCTCCTCCGGCCCCGTCGCCTCCCAACTCAACACAAGCTCCGTGGGAGTCGGGACGTTCCAAAAGGCGGGGCGATGAAAACAAGAGAAGTCCACCACCACCACCGCTCGGCCAATGGGAACGTCGGCCCAGGCGGCCGTGTCACAGGAACATTCGAAAGGGCGGGGCGCGGAAGAGGAAAAGGAGCCCGGTCGGCCAATGGGAGCCCCGGTGACGCTTCTCCGGTGTCTGGGCGTTCGAAAGTGGGCGGGGGGGGGAGAAGAGGTCCTGTGTAGCGCTCTTCTCAACCAACGGGAACTTGAGGAAGGCGGGCAGAGCCATATGATTTGAGCCAATGAGAAGGAGGCAAGCGTTGGCTTTCAAGTTTTCCCTTTCCCGGACAACAACAACAACAACAACAACAACAATTATTATTATTATTTATACCCCACCCATCTGGCTGGGTTGGCGGCTTCCAACAGAATATTAAAATAAAATAATCTATTAAACATTAAAAGCTTCCCTAAACAGGGCTGCCTTCAGGTGTCTTCTAAAAGTCTGGTTTTTGTTTTGTTTTGCTATACATTCACATAAAGTAATCTACAGTATATATCCATATCTAAATCTATATCTAGCATAGCTGCCAAGTATTCCCTTTTCTCGCGAGGAAGCCTATTCAGCATAAGGGAATTTCCCTTTAAAAAAGGGAGAACTTGGCAGCTATGATATCTAGTTTGATCCAGTGCTCCTCCTCAGAGTAGACCCATTGAAGCTAATGTACACGACTGACTTAGGCTGAATGGGTCTACTCAGAGCAGGACTAGCATTAGATACACACGTGGCAATAATGGCAATACTCAGCTATATATACACAATTGTCATACTAAGGCAGTTTCCTATTTGCTAAGTTCCATAAGGACTAGAATCTTAATTTTTAATTTTTAATTTTTAATTTTTAATTTTTAAGGGAAGGGTGCCAGTCAGTGTAGACAATATTGAGGTATTGTATATATTTTATATTTCCACTAACATGAGTTTGCTCAAATTGCGGGACGGTGCCAGACAGGAGTGCCTGGCGTGCTCTGCTCCATGGGGTCACAAAGAGTCAGACACGACTAAACGACTTAACAACAACAATTTTACATTTCCACTTTACGGCGCCTTGCACTTTAAGATTAAGATAAAATAATTGGGCAGATGTGATTGGGCTGATGGGAGTTGTAGTTCTAAACACCTGGAGAGCAAAAGGTTGGCAAAAACTGGCATAAAGTAGGAGTGGTGCCTTTCCAACCAAGGCCCCATCTGCACTATAAATTTAAACCAGCATCATACCACTTTAAACAGCCATGGCTTTCTCCAGAGAATCTTGGGAAATGTAGTTTGTTAAGATGAGAGTTGTTAGGAAGCCCCCTCTTCCCCTCTCAGAGCTACAGTTCCCAGAGCGCCCCCCCCCCGGGGAAAGGGGTTGATTGTGAAACCACACTCAAGAGTAGACCGCCTGAAACGCTCTCGACAGCCATCTGCCCAAGCTGGTATCCTGAGATCATCCTCTGAGGCCCTTCTTATGTGCCTCCTCCACGAGAGCGCCATAGGTTGACAACATGATATCGGGGCCTTTTCTGCAGTGGCTCCACGTTTGCCGAATGCTCCCCCCCAGGAAAGTTTGCCTGGCACCTTCATAATACACCTCTAGGTGCCAGGCAAAAATGTTTCTCTTCAGCCAGGCCTTTGGCTGATTGACATCTTATGCCCTTTTCAATGTGCTTTGGGAGCTGGGATTATTTGTTCAGTTTTGTTCTTATTTTTGTTATGTATTTCCTGTTTTTTTTTAATATTGCGGTTTTATGTTGTGATCCTGAGAGCTACGGATAAAGGGTGGTAAATGAATAAATAATAAAATGCAGGGAGTTTCAAAGTGCAGGTGCTGCCACACTAAAATATTGATTTCTTAGCAGCGCAGGAAGGGATATTATGTGGCTCCTGGCAAGCCTAACTTAGGACCATTGATTTCAAGAGGTCTGCCCTGAATAGAAATGAATGGGCTGCAGTCCCAGATTTCTGGCAACCTTATTTACTCAGAAGCAAACACTACCAAATTCAAGGGGATTTGTCATTTTAATTACATTTCAAACACACGGCTTCTGTAGTTAATCCCTCACAGAACTGCAATTTCCAGCAACCTTAGCATACTACAGTTCCCAGTGTTATTACGAGGAGTGCTTTCAATGAGCACAACCTGAATAAATGTGATCAGGATTTCGCCTTGTTTTCTTTTCTTTTAAAAGGCACACACTCCGGGCCACACGGTGAAGAGTTCTCCTCCTCCAATTGAGCTCTTCCTGAACAGGTGAATTTGTGTACCTGACCCCTTTTAATTGGTTTAAGGCCTGGGGGTGGGCCTTGGCAAGGCAGTTCCAGGATGCCAGGATCCTGTACGGAAGAAGAAGAAGGCGGAAGAAATACTACCTTGCTTGAGGCAGGCTGGCTGCAAGTCTGCAGGTCGGTTACAGGCAGCGGGGCACACAGAGAGATATTTGAAGCAGGCAGGAGCAAGGTAAGAGGTTGGGGGGGGGGAAGAGGCGAGGACTCCCGAGCAGGAGATCAATTGATAACGCAGCTTAAATTTCAGCACAGGCTAATCCACTGCAGAAAATTCCACCGGACAGTCATGCTTTTCAAGGCGAACAAACCAGTGGTTAAGCGAACTTTTTGTAGGCTTAAAGCTCATGGCTGTGCAAGCTGGTCTGTCAGGGCAGAGACTGTCCCACCAACCTCAGTGCCCCCCTGCTTTCTGACTGAAACCCTAGAGAGGGTAGTTACAGGTAGGTAGCCGTGTTGGCCTGACATAGTCAAAACAAAAAATAAAATAAGAAATTCCTTCCAGTAGCACCTTTCCTTCCAGTAGCACCTTAGAGACCAACTAAGTTTGTCATAGGTATGAGCTTTCGTGTGCATGCACACTTCTTCAGATACACTGAAACAGAAGTCACCAGACCCTTATATATAGACAGAGGGTGGGGAGGGGTATTACTCAGAAGGGTGGTGGAAATGGGTGATTGGCTGATAGGAGTGGTAAACCTGTTGATGACTGTTAACGACTGCAATTGGTCTTGCAGGAAAAAGCAAGGGGTGAAATGGCTAAAGAAAGCTTTATCATGTATAATGAGATAAGAATCCGATGTCTTTATTCAGACCAGGTCTCTCCATGGTTTTAAGCTTGGTAATGAGTTGCAATTCAGCAACTTCTCTTTCCAGTCTGTTTCTGAAATTTTTCTGTAATAAGACAGCTACTTTGAGATGTTGTATAGAATGTCCTGGGAGATTGAAGTGTTCTCCTACTGGTTTCTCTGTCTTGTGATTCCTGATGTCAGATTTATGTCCATTTATCCTTTGGCGTAGGGTTTGGCCTGTTTGTCCAATATAGAGAGCTGAAGGGCACTGTTGGCATTTGATGGCATACACAATGTTAGAAGATGAGCAATTAAATAGTCCTGAGATGGTATGTTGGATGTTGTTGGGGCCAGTGATGGTGTTGTCCGGGTGTATGTGGCAGCAAAGTTGGCATCTGGGTTTATTGCAGGCTCTGGTACCAGTGTCCATGTTAAGTCTGGTGGTGATTTTATTGCGGGTGAGGAGTTGTTTAAGATTGAGTGGCTGTCTGTAGGCAATGAAAGGTCTTCCTCCCAGAGCTTGAGAAAGAGAACATTGTCTAGGAGAGGTTGTAGATCTCTGATGATGCGCTGCGCTGTACTGATGATGCACTGCTACCTAGAGAGGGTAGCTTGCCTAAGGCTACCAAACAAGGTCAGGATTTGAACCAGGGACTTTGCAGATTTCTCAGCCACTAACATGCTGTCTGCTCATCTCAGGCCATGGAATCCAACAACCCTACTCTCCCAGATGTCCTCCTCTTCGAAGGGCAGGAAGGGTTGGTGCCCAGCGGCGCCTTCTCTGCAGCAATGTCCAAACCCAGCTTCTCACTTCAAGACCACGCCTATGGGCGAGTTTCAGAAAAAGTTTACGAGGCCTGGGCAGCCGGTGGAATGCTGGTGAGTCAGGGCAAACTACATGGATAAAAATGTTTTATTTGTCTGTTTGTAAAGGGGACAGGGAACCCCTGTATTGCAGGGGCTGGACTAGATGGCCCTTGGGGGCCCCCAGGGGGTCACTGCCAGCTCTAAAAAGGTAAAGGCAAAAGACCCCTTAAGTCCAGCCGCGGACGACTCTGGGGTTGTTGTGCTCATCTCACTTTACTGGCTGTGGGAGCCAGCGTTTCCGGGTCATGTGGCCAAAGCCGCTTCTGGCGAACCAGAGCAGCGCACGGAAACGCCATTTACCTTCCCGCCAGAGCAGCACCTATTTATCTACTCGCACTTTGATGTGCTTTCGAACTGCTAGGTTGGCAGGAGCAGGGACTGAGCAACGGGAGCTCACCCCATCGCGGGGATTCGAACCGTCGACCTTCTGATCGGCAAGCCCTAGGCTCTGTGGTTTAGACCACAGCGCCACCCGCATCCCCTATAATTCTAACCTTCATGGCCATTTTTCTAAAAATGGAAAGAAGCAGAAGTCCCAGCAGAGGAAGAACAGATACCAGCTTACAGAATATGCAGAAATGGTGAAACTTAACGGAAGAATAAGAAATCAATATAACCACATATATAACTAGATATATAACTATATATAACACTCTCTCTCTCTATATATATATATACTATATGTATATAACTATACATATTATATATACATAGTATATATATATATATATATATATATATATATATATATATGTATAATTATATATTACATAGTATAACTATATACTATGTCCATGGGGTCACTAAACGACTAAACAACAACATATACATACATACATATATATATATATATATATATATATATATATATATATATATACACACACCTATATATTACTATATACGGTATATTAATATATATATAGCTATATATATAATATATGTATATAACTATATATATTTAACTATATATATAGAGAGAGAGAGATGGTTTATTGAATAGTTACAGATAAATTGTAAACAGATAAAAACATTGTCAGGGCTATTGTAATAAACCTGCAGTTTCATAAGAGTGCATATTTAAAGAAGATGAATAAATGAGCAAATTTAAGTTAATTTGGATATGCAGAAGATGTAATAAATTTAAGGGACCACAGAAAGAGGGGGAAGGAAGTCAAGTTTTGAAATGTCAAAATGATGGTAAAATTAGTGAAATGTATCAACTTGAAAAGTATAAATAAAAAATTTAACTAAAACCTAGAAAAATTCTAACCTTCATGGGAGATAGGGCTACTGATGGCTACCAACCACAGTTGGAGGCCGCAGTGCTTCTGAATACCAGTTGCTGGAAGCCGCAGGAGGGGAGAGGGATCTTGGGTTCGAATCCTGCTTGTGGTTTACCATTGGGTTGGCCACTGTGAGAACAGTGGTGCTGGACTCGATGGGCCCCTTTGCCCTGATCCAACAGGCTCTGCTTATGTTCCAACTTCAGAGCTGTGATGGACAGGCCAGGCGACAGACAGCTGGGTGGCCTCAATCATCTGTCAGGAGTTGGCCGATGGGAATCATAGAATTGGAAGGGACAGCAAGGGTTGCCAACCCCTGCAATGCAGGAATCCTATGCCCAATGTGGGGCAGTTCTACTGACTGAGCTTTCTCAGGTGTGTGGGGGGGGGGAATGGGGAGGATAGAGCTCCCCACCCCTGGTTGAAATTTCTCGTTCAAACATCCCTCCTGACACCCCCAAGGGAGACAGATACACACAAGCACTCCAAAGCAGGTACTAGCAACCCAACCCCTTTCGTGCTGCAGGGTCGTCCGAGTAGCAGCGACACAGAAGATCTTTTGCAATTCCTGATTAACCCAAACGACATCTACGAATCGAGGAGCCCTGTCGCCTCGCCAGAGAGTGACAGCGGGATCTCAGACGATCCCCACGCGGACCCCCCTGTGCAGAGTGAGCTCGGCCCCCCGGACTTATCGGCCACCGTCATCTATGAGGTTATTTGTGACATGGGTATGGTGGAGGAGGCGACCGGGCCTGATCCTGTCTTCTCCAACCCCTTAGGTAAGTGTGCAGGATTCTATCATTTACTGCATTGCGTTACATTCTTTCCCCGCCCTTTCCCCAAGGAGCTAAAGATGGCGTTCATTGGCTCTCCTCCTCTTCCTCATTTAATGCCCATAGCAACCCTGCGGGGTAGGTTAGGCTGAGAAGTGGCAACTGGCCCAAGATCACAGCCGGTGAGCTTCATGGACAGGTCGTGATTCGAACCCTGGTCTCCCGGGTCCTAGTCTGACGCTCTAACCGCTACACCACACTGCTGTATTCAAGAAATTCAAGGAGGATGAAGCTATATCAATGGCTGCTAGCCACGGTGGCTGTGTTCCACCTCTGCTCTTCGGTGGCTATGTTCCACCTCTGCCAGTTGCCAGGAATTACAACTGGGGAGAGTTTTTGATGGGCTCAGGTCCCGATTTATTTATTTCATTAAAAAATGATATACCGCTCGACTGTGAAAGGGAAACCTCAAAGGGGTTCGCAAAATAATTAAACAATGAAATTAGTACTCAAGAAAACCGATTTAAAACAATTTAACATAATTAAAATCAACAATAAGCTAAAAAACCAGGTGAAAACACATGTCAGTGTTCTGCATGTCCAGAAAGGCTGGCCTGAACAATGTTTTTAGCAGGCACTGAAAAGAGTACAGCAAAGAAGGCACCAGGCAAAGTGCTGGTGCTGCCACACTGAAAGATTGATTTCTTATAAAGACGGAATGAGTATTATGAGAGTGAATCCTGACAAGACAGAAGTACTGTTTGTGGGGGACAAGGAGGCGGGCAGGTGTGAAGGACTCCCTGGTCCTGAATAGGGTAACTGTGCCCCTGAAAGACCAGGTGCGCAGCCTGGGAGTCATTTTGGACTCACAGCTGTCCATGGAGGTGCAGGTCAATTCTGTGTCCAGGGCAGCTGTCTATCAGCTCCATCTGGTACGCAGGCTGAGACCCTACCTGCCCGCGAACTGTCTCACCAGAGTGGTGCATGCTCTGGTTATCTCCCGCTTGGACTACTGCAATGCGCTCTATGTGGGGCTACCTTTGCAGGCGACCCGGAAACTACAATTAATCCAGAATGCAGCAGCTAGACTGGTGACTGGGAACAGCTGACAAGACCACATAACACCGGTCTTGAAAGACCTGCATTGGCTCCCAGTACGTTTCCGAGCACAATTCAAAGTGTTGGTGCTGACCTTTAAAGCCCTAAACGGCCTCAGTCCAGTATACCTGAAGGAGCGTCTCCACCCCCATCGTTCTGCCCGGACACTGAGGTCCAGTGCTGAGGGCCTTCTGGTGGTTCCCTCATTGCGAGAAGCAAAGCTACAGGGAACCAGGCAGAGGGCCTTCTCAGTAGTGGCACCCGCCCTGTGGAACACCCTCCCATCAGAGGTGATAAACAACTACCTGACATTTAGAAAATACCTAAAGGCAGCCCTGTTTGGGGCAAAGCGTTAGAGGTATTTAGACTAGGTCCGTCTGCCAAACTTGTCCCCTTTCTGACTGGCCCCGGGCCTCTTTCGTTCCTCCCCACCAGAAAACTGGACACCTCCAGCAACACTCCCTGAGGCCTGTGTTATGAGCGAAGTGTCACTCGAGCTCTTGGAGAATGTTACCAGATCCAACGTGGAAGACATTCCTATGCCCCAGGTAAGTAATAGCGGAACTGATCTTCTGGGGTGTCCTGTCCAGGGCCCAATTTGCACTATGCGTGCAAAGCTGTTTCATCCCACTTTAAACAGTCGTGCTTTTCCCCCAAAGAACATTGGGAAGTGTAGTTTGTTAAGGGTGCTGTGAGTTGTTAAGAGGCTCCTCACATCTACAATTCCCTGATTGTTAAACCACACTGGAGGGAATAGGAGTCTCCTAACAACTCTCATCACCCTTAACAAACTACACTTCCCAATATTCTTTGGGGGAAACCGTGATTGTTTAAAGTGGGATGATACAGGTGAAACTCGGAAAATTAGAATATCGTCAAAAAGTGCATTTATTTCAGTAATGCAACTTATTATTTTTTTATTTTATTTTTTTACAAATGCTTTCTTTTGGAAATTCCACAGTAATAAAACAAATAGTTGCAATAATACAAAAATAAACATCGCTATTACATTTCATTAATTACATTCCATTTATAATTCACCCACCTAAAGACAAATAATTACAATTACAACAAATAAAGGCTTGACATATCTTGCTTTGCATATCATGCATCTATCTCATATATTGGTTTCACCTTTTAAATTGCTTTACTGAAATAAATGCACTTTTTGACGATATTCTAATTTTCCGAGTTTCAACTGTACAGCTTTGCATGTATAGTGTGGATGGAGCTCTGGTCTGGCCTGGCCTTCCAGAGGCGCATGTGGAAAAAAAATGCAGGTTAGGTGTTTCAGCACCACAGACAGCTCCAAGAGACATACTTGGCTCCCACAAAGGCTAGAAGTAGACAGAGGCCTTTTGAGCCACTTCCTCCCATCCACCTCTCCTAGGCTGTACCCACATGGCTTTCAGCACCGCAGACAGCTCTGAGTGAGCCACTTGGCTCTCACAAAGGAAAGAGGTGGCCTGAGGCCTTTTGAGTACCTTTCTCCCTTTGTGAGAGGTACCATATTCCTCCAGACTGGCACATCTTCTGGGCTCTCACCCAGACCTATGAGGTTGATTGGGAGGCAGACGGTTCCTCAGGCCTAGGGGGAATCACCTGCAAGGGTCCTGGATGTGACCACACGGGTCCTGGGGCCCATGGGATCTGGTCCAGAGGGCCTTGATCTGGCAGCCATGGGCTTAATGGGGCTCAGGTCTCCAACATCAGGTTTGGAGTCAGATATCTGCCATGGCTCCTTAGCTGGCAACTCTGCAGCCTCTGACTCACTGCTAGACTCTACTAGACTCTGCAAAATGCCAGCTGTCGCACACAGATGATGTCATATCAAGGGACAAGAGTGGATGTATGACAGCACAAGCATTGTTGAGAGCCATGAGCATACTAGAAGTTTTTATAGGGCTCGGGGACTGTTACATGACAGCTCTTATTCAGCTTCCATATTCGGCTAGTTGGCTCCTTCCTTTTGCCACAGGGGGGCGCTAGCACATAGCCCGCTACCTCCCTCTAACCACCACCACCAGTTTAGCAGGGATAGCAGAATGGAGCCTGACCCCTATTCATAACTCCTAAATCACGCAAGGCCTGTTGATGAGTCCTGTGCTGTTTCCACATTGACACCCAAAATGCCATCATGGCACACTCTGCACATGCTTAGGGGCCCTCTTTTCCGGCCAATCCAGACAGCAGACGAGAATCCTGGCTGATGAGGCAATAGGGCCCCATTTGTGAAACGAAGCAGGTCCCCAAAGAAGTATCTCCCCAAGAGAGGGTGATTTGCAAAGTGGTGGCCACAAGGCAGCTAACACTCTCTTCCTCTGCGGCGGGGCAGGATCCTTTCGAGTCACTGCGGCTCCAGGGCCTCTACTTGACAGAGGAGGAGAAGCGGCTCCTGAGCGAGGAAGGGGTCTTGTTGTGCTCTGACCTCCCCCTCACCAAGGTACGTGGCTGGAGAAGCCAGCAGAGACATTTCCCCCATCCCAGAAGGAATGGAAACCAGTCGTGATGTGCACGGATTTCATCCAGTGTGGTAGCTTTCATTGGGTTATTTTTTATTTTTTTAAAAAATAATAATAAGTGCATGTGGCTTTTATCTCTTTTTAATGCTACATTAAGATTTCTTTAGCCACCAGGCACTGTCACCCATTGGGACTGGGGAGTGGAAGGCATGGAGACTCCCGGGAGGCAGGGCTAGAATCAATGAGAGGCGGAGCCAAGCAATGGGAGTCTTGTCCCCATCCTCCTCCCTGACAAGTGTCTAAAATGTGAAAACCACAAAATCTGAGCTCAAAGGTGCACTAAGAATCGTGCAAAGTTCTACCCCAAATTTTATTTATTTGTTGCATTTATATCCCGTCATTTTCCTCCAAGGAGCTCGGTGGCGGTGTGTACCTGGTTCTCCCCCCTCCTCATTAAATTTCCACAACAAACCTGAGAGGTATGTTAGGCCAATGGGCGGTAGCTGGGCCCAAGGTCACACCCAGCCAGGTTCATGGCCGAGTGGGGATTTGAACCCTGGTCTCTCCCCGGTCCAAGTCTGACATTCTAACCGCCATGACACACTGGCTCACCCAGTCACCCCACTTAACTCATGTTTGCCCAGCAATGACTTTCAGGTGTAGTTCAGGGACATATAGATAGATTACTGAAAGATCAAAAGTAATGTGTATACAATTGTAAGTGTAAAATAAGACATGAAAAGGGGAGGGGGAAGGAAAAGGAAAAAGAGAGAGATAACACCTATACAAAACAAAAACAGAACTTATTGATATTACTAGATTGTTATTGTAGTTACCTTACATTTAACCTAGGACTCAGCTACATTAGTAAAAAAAAAAAAAAACCAGCGTTTGGAATGCATTATAAAAATGCAACACCAGGTGGCGCTG
Organism: Zootoca vivipara; assembly: GCF_963506605.1. Taxonomy (NCBI): domain Eukaryota; kingdom Metazoa; phylum Chordata; class Lepidosauria; order Squamata; family Lacertidae; genus Zootoca; species Zootoca vivipara. Next base: position 34,566,400 of record NC_083292.1, on the reverse strand, counting down.
GAGAGTAAAAAACATTTGCGGTTTTCCATAGTGTTTTTTTCTTTTGTTATAACAATTTAGTTTCTGACTTATTTATAATGGGGGTTTTCCTGTGTGTAGATCCAACCCTAATACAATGTTTATAGAAATGGATTCCAAACATCATTACATTTGTCTATGTGTATATGAAATATGTTCATGTGCTGTGAGTATGTACATACCTTCTATCCCAGGCATCCCCAAACTTCGGCCCTCCAGATGTTTTGGACTACAATTCCCATCATGCCTGACCACTGGTCCTGTTGGCTAGGGATCATGGGAGCTGTAGGCCAAAACATCTGGAGGGCCGCAGTTTGGGGATGCCTATTCTATCCAATCGTTGAAGGGAGCTGCAGATTTATTTTCCCAGTTCATCAATACCTGTCCTTTTGGCTGCAGTATGGGTGCGGAGAGTCCATTCATATTGTCCCTTTGTTAGGTTCCACGTATTGGGTATATAATTCAAAAGCATATTTTCCTCAGCAAATAGTTTGGGGATTTCTGAACTATATTCTGTGACCTTCAAGCTCGCGCCAAAGCTCTGTGAGCACCTAAAAGGTTCTCTTGCCCCTCACCTTCTTCAACAGGCGGAGGAACGGATCCTGAAAAAAGTGCGGAGGAAAATCCGGAACAAGCAGTCGGCGCAGGACAGCCGACGACGCAAGAAAGAATATATTGATGGGCTGGAGAGCCGGTGAGAGCAGGGTCTGTGGCTTGGGGATCCATGTCCATTTTGCATCCCAGATTCCCCTTCCTGTACTCCCAGCCACTCAGGAAATTCGCACACGAAAACAAAGTTCACCACAGCCAATCAAAGACAGCCACCCCCAACCTCTCTCACCACCAAAGGAATACAAGTGAATACAGTGGTACCTCTGGTTACGAACTTAATTCGTTCCGGAGGTCCGTTCTTAACCTGAAATCGCTCTTAGCCTGAGGTACCACTTTAGCTTTTCTGTTCTCATCCTGAAGTAAAGTTTTTAAACCGGTTTAAACTCGCTTTACGCAGGGCTGCCCCTGAAGCTGACCCAGAAACTCCAGCGGGTGCAGAATGCCGCGGCGAGGCTCCTTACGGGGTCCCTGCCGTGGGATCGCATTCATCCAGTGCTTTACCAGCTGCACTGGCTCCCGGTAGAGTACAGGATCAGATTTAAGGTGCTGGTTTTGACCTTTAAAAAGCCCTATGCGGCTTGGGACCCTCGTACCTATCAGACCGCCTCTCCTGGTATGCCCCGCGGAGGACCTTAAGGTCCACAAATAACAACATTTTGGAGATCTCGAGCCATAAGGTGGCTAGATTGGTCTCAACGAGGGCCCAGGGCCTTTTCAGTATTGGCCCCGACTTGGTGGAATGCTCTCTCACAGGAGACCAGGACCCTGCAGGATTTGACATCTTTCCGCAGGGCCTGCAAGACAGAGCTGTTCCGCCTGGCCTTTGGGCTGGACCCAGTCTGACCCCTATGTTTTTCCTCCCTTATGGTTTTGATTTGGGCCATTTTAAAATGAGGTTGCATTTAAAAGAAAAAAAATCTAAATTGTATTTTAATCTGCATTTTAATCAATTGTTTTTCTTTCTTTTACGTTTTATTGTAATTTTATTGATGTCAGCCGCCCTGAGCCCTGTTCTCACCGGGGAGGGCGGGGAATAAATAAATAACAATTATTATTATTATTATTATTATTATTATTACTACTACTACTACTACTACTTCTGGGTTAGCAGAGTCTGTAACCCGAAGTGTTTGTAATCCAAGGTGTTTGTAATCGGAGGTACCACTGTAGTAAAGAGAACCCACACAAGTGACGCTGACACAAAACCCCACACATACACTAAGTAGAATAGAAGCATTGCCACCCAACCCCACCCCACTCACCATTTCCCCCCTCCACCTCTTCCCCCCCTTTTCTTCCTAACGTAACACTAATGTCTCAGCAAATGAACTGATCTGTAGAAAATGTAACTTGAAAAGAGAGACATTGCACATACTTTTGTAAACCAAGAAATCTTTAATAAAAATAAATTTCTCTAAAGTCTGCAATGTGGTTCTCCAGCCGGGTTAACAAAAACCCATATGCTGGTACTAGCACAACATGTGCCTATAAAGACAGCCGGCACTACCTTGAGGCAGAGTGAGGCCATGGCCTTAGGCAGCTAATTTTGGGTGACATGGAAGGGCATCAAATCCTTCATCCTCTCCATCCCATCTTTACATCTCTGCAAATGCATTTAACATGATCCCTGATAGGCTGGGACATGTGTCTAGGTCAGGGATAATGGGACTTGTGGTTCTCCGGAGGTTGCTGGACTCCAGCTCCCATTATCCCTGGCCATTGGCTATGTTTTGCTGAGACTTGTGGGAGGTGAGGTTCAACGACGTTGGGAGAATCTTCTCCACCATGAAAGGTGCCTATTGGCTAGCATCCGTGACATCACCAACTCACCTCTCTTTGCAATCCGTGGCACAGTTTCCCAGTGCGTGAGAGCTGTTTGGTTGTGTGTGTTTTACAAAAATATGATAAAATACAAATGTATAGATGAGGAAATGTAACCGCTTTCCCCCTTGTTCCTTCTTCGGTAGGGTGGCAGCTTGTTCCGTGCAGAACCAGGAACTGCGGAAGAAAGTACAGGAACTAGAGACCCACAACATGTAAGTCTGTCACTGCCCTGCTGAAAGCAAGGTCCTTCCTTTTGCCACCAGCGGGCAAGAGGATAGTGTCCATTGGGAAAGTTGCACTCGAAAGTCAATTGGCAGAAGACCAGTAAATGCATTTCTGTTTATAAAAGGCGCAAAGCATCATTGGCATTTTATATCTGAGTTTGTGAACCCTTCTCACAAGCCAAGGGCCACATTTCCTTATGCACAACCTTCCAGGGGCCACATGCCAGTTTTTGGGGCGCCAGAGGCAAAAGTAGGTGGAGAAATGTAAAGGTTAGTCACACACAGCTCTTTCCTCCAGGCAAGTAAGTAGTAAGAGGCATTGTCAGAGTTCAAGAGTAGCAAAAACGCTGCTGGGGGAAAAAAAGGGTTGACTGCCTCTGGATGGGAAGGTTCCATTTAGCCAGCAGCAATAGACAATAGACCTGTCTATTCTGCAATGATTTCACACACAGCATGTGGCAAACATTCCGGCTCCAGATCTGGACATGGGGAACTCAAACACATTTCTTCTTACAGGTCCCTGCTGGGTCAGCTTCAGAAGCTACAAGGACTCATTAAACAGACGTCCACAAAGGCAGCCCAGACCAGCACTTGCCTCGTGGTAAATGGGGGGGGGGCGAGAGAGAGAGCAAAGTGGGGGTGGTCATGAGTGGCGATAAAACTCAACAGCGGCAAAATCATTTTTCAAAAGAGAACTGCAGTGGATGTGCAGATTTGGAGTGATGAATCTTGGAGGGGGTGTCAAAAATTCTGGGGGAGAGAGAGAATACAGGGGTGGGAGGCCCTTTTCAGTGTTCCCCCTCCCTGGAGTGGTTTAAAAAGGGGGGGAACCAACCCCTCTTCTCCCCAGGGAACTCTAAGAATTGTTGCTCTGGGAGGGGAATGGAGGTGGGGTGTCTCCTTAACCGCTCTTAGCCCCCTTAACGAAATGACAGCTCCCAGAATCCTTTGGGGGAAGCCATGACTGCTCAAGGTGGCTTTATAAAGGCGTGGTTCGGTTTGAATGTGGCTTTGTCGAGACAGGATCCCCAAGGCCTGTCTTGTATTTACACGTATGCTGTTGTTGTTTAGTTGTTTATTCGTGTCCGACTCTTCGTTACCCCCATGGACCAGAGCATGACAGGCACTCCTGTCTTCCACTGCCTCCCACAGTTTGGTCAAACTCATGTTGGTAGCCTCGAGAACACTGTCCAACCATCTTGTCCTCTGTCATCCCCTTCTCCTTGTGCCCTCAATCTTTCCCAACATCAGGGTCTTTTCCAGGGAGTCTTCTCTTCTCATGAGGTGGCCAGAGTGGTGGAGCCTCAGCTTCAGGATCTGTCCTTCCAGTGAGCACTCAGGGCTGATTTCCTTAAGAATAGATAGGTTTGATCTTCTTGCAGTCCATGGGACTCTCAAGAGTCTCCTCCAGCACCATAATTCAAAAGCATCAATTCTTCGACGATCAGCCTTCTTTATGGTCCAGCTCTCACTTCCATACATCACTACTGGGAAAACCATAGCTTTAACTATACGGACCTTTGTCGGCAAGGTGATGTCTCTGCTTTTTAAGATGCTGCCTAGATTTGTCATTGCTTTTCTCCCAAGAAGCAGGCGTCTTTTAATTTCGTGACTGCTTTCCCTATCTGCAGTGATCATGGAACCCAAGAAAGTAAAATCTCTCACTGCCTCCATTTCTTCCCCTTCTATTTGCCAGGAGGTGATGGGACAGTTATAGTTACAGTTACACTTATAGACGGGTCTTTATTGTAAATTGGTTTTAATGTTTATGTTGTGTCCTGGAGTTGCTTCGGGTCACTTTGGCGAGGGAAGCAAGTAATCGTTATGAATGAATTTGATGGTGACGATCGCTCAGTTTACCCTCCAGATGCACTCCATCTCCCAGCAGCAACAGCTCCCAGCATGGGCAGTGGTGAGGCATGATGGGAGCTGTAGTCCAATAACAGCCACCTAGAAGGCCAAAGGCTATGTATCCCTGCTTTTACACCCATGTGGCTTCTTCAGCGCTTAAATTGACCTTCTCTCCTTCTGCTTCCAGATCCTCATCTTCTCCCTTGGGCTTCTCATCCTGCCCAACTGCAGCTCCTTCCTTGGGGGGACCCAGGTTAGCCGGGCTGACTACAAGCCGTCTGGAGGTAACCATTGGGAAGGGGGCAAAGTGGGATGGGGGTGTCAGAGAGAGGAAGAACGTGTATATGTGTGTGTGTGTGTGTGTGTGTGTGTGTGTGTGTGTGTGTGTGTGTGTGAAGAGAGGACAGAGATGATCATCGGGGTCCCTTCCAACTCCACAATTCTATGATTCTTCTTCTTCTTTGGCGATCACTCGTAGCCGAGTTAGATTGTCTTCCATAAACACGGTTTTAACAATGAGTTCGTAAGTGACTGTGGAGGCCAATTCTGGACCCGCACGTCCCTCCACAGTGGGGACATTGGTTCCCGGGCGGGAGTAATCCAACTCAATGGTGTAGTGTTGGAAAATGTCAATCACTTCTTCTACCTAGGCAATCTATGATTCTATGGTGTCTCTGATAAGATAGGGTAAAAAGGTAAAGGACCCCTGGGCAGTTAAGTCCAGTCAAAGGCGACTATGGGGTTGCGGCGCTCATCTCACTTTCAGGCCAAGGGAGCCAGAGTTTGCCCGCAGACAGCTTTCCAGGTCATGTGGCCGGCATGACTAAACTGCTTCTGGTGCAACGGGACACCGTGACAGAAGCCAGAGTGCACGGAAACACCTTTTACCTTCCCACCACAGTGGTACCTATTTATCTACTGTTTTAGGATTGCTAGGTTGGCAGGAGCTGGGACAGAGCAACAGAAGCTCACTCCGTTGCGGGGATTCAAACCACCGACAAGCCCAATTGGCAAGCCCAAGAGGCTCAGTGGTTTAGACTCCTAACACACTTTTTTTTCATCTCCTTTAGTGATTTCCCGACACATCTTGACCAAGGGCAGCTTTTCTGATCCGGACGAGTCTCCCACCACCCGCAGCCCAGAATCGCCCCGGGTTCAAATGGAAGAGGACCCCGGCGCCAGCGACTGGGACCCAGCAGCCGCCGGTAACCCTGACACCATCAGGGAGACCATGATTGCCAACACGTCTGATCCAGGGTCACCGAGCGAGGTCAAGGAAGCTAATGCCAGGAAGCCCAAGCCAGAGAAAGACCCTACAAAGCAAATGCACGCAGACGAGATGTAGCAAAGACTGGGGATTGGCTCCACCAGGCAGAAGTCACAGCAGGGCATCCAAGAATCCATCTTGGCGCTGTTTTCTGGGACACACTATCCCGTTTCATGATCCAGACGGGATCCCCTCCAGGATGGCACAAGCAGCCTAAGATCTCTAGCAGGGGAACAGATTTTGAGGAAGCTCCCTGGCTGTTCTAGGGAGGGCTAGAATTAGGGACTTTTCATGCCAGTTTTGGCTGAGCCCCCGGGATGTACGGGGAAGCAATCCAGGAGAGCCACAGAGCATGCGCAGAGTGGATTCCCACTCCCCTCTTCTTGCCAAGTTAAATGCAACAAGCACAGGATCAGAGAAGTTGCCGCGTGGAGTTTAGGAGCATCTGTGAGCCCCGCAGGGTGTCTATCCTCTCTCTCTTTCTTAAAACATTGGAGATTTGGAGCGTGGCGTTTTAGGAAGGACAGGGCTGGAAGAAGAGGGCGCTGCGTTCTGCTGTTGGTTCTCCCATGTTCTTGTGCCTTTAAACTGGGGATAGGGCGCTGTTTTCGGCCAAAGGGAGACACAGTGCCCTGTGAGTAATCCTTTGGGGGCTGCATGCCAATGATACGTGCAACCGGAGGCAAGAATCAAGAATCGGTGCAGTGCAGCAATGATGCATGCAAATCACCCCCAATCCAGGCAAACCAGAGGGCTTCTGTTATGTACTGAGCTGAATCATAGAACAATAGGATCCAGAATCAGCAGTCTGATTGGTCCGCAGGAGCCACCCAATCCAACTCCAGGTGGAAGTGAATCCGCAACCTGATTGGCCTGCAGGAGCAGCCAATCAGGCTGCTGGCAGAAGTCAATCCACAAACTGATTGGCCCACAGGTGTAGCCCTGAAGTAGCCAATCACTCAAAGCCCATTGTGTAAATAATGTATATAAGCAGATGGTTTTGGGAAAAGGGCATTCTTCTCTTCTTCTCCTTGATGACTACGGGCTGAATAAAGAGCATGAAATTCACTTTTGACTCTGAGTATATTTCAGCTTCATTGCTGCTTGATGGTTTCCTATAGGCCATATCTGTCAAGTTCTCCCCCTTTTTAAGGGAAATTCCCTTATGCTGAATAGGCTTCCTCGCGAGAAAAGGGAAAACTTGACAGCTATGCTAGAGGCATCTGGTTGGCCACTGTGAGAACAGGATGCTGGACTAGTTGGCAAGATCTAGTAGGCCTCTTCTGATGTTCTTATGTTATGTTCTTAAGCAGGGGGCAGCAAACTTTTTCACTGTCCCTCTGACCTTGTGGGTGGCTAGACTATTTTTTTGGGGGGGGGGGTGAACGAATTCCTATGCCCCACAAATAACCCAGAGATGCATTTTAAATAAAAGCGCACATTCTACTCATGTAAAAACACGCTGATTCCCGGACCGTCCACGGGTTGGATTTAGACGGTAATTGGGCTGGATCCGGCCCCCGGGTCTTAGTTTGCCTACCCATGTTCTTAAGTCTACCCAGACAACTCAGCACTAAGGTGGTGGTGGTTGTTTTTTGGAGAGGGGGGGGGGAGAGAACAGGGTGGATGAAAGAGGATGGCAGACGAAGCCTGAGTCAAAGATGAAGTCATATCCCAGGAGAATATTGTGGAAGGCACTCAAAAGGATGTGGCAAGACAAATAAGAGACAATCTCTGTTTTTTAGGCGGCGGCAGGTGAACAGGAGTGCAGAATGTCTGGTTTACAGAATCATCTCCCACTCTTGAAATGAGCTCATCCCTTTCCAGTGAGCCAAACGTATATTACTGAACCACTCGGGGAGCCCTCGCCAATTTCTGATGCTCAGGCCTTGGCCCCAGAGGACAAATCATAGAATCGTCGAGTTGGGAGGGACCCCAAGGGTCATCTAGTCCAACCCCCTGCACTGCAGGAATCTCGGCTAAAGCGTCCATGATAGGTGGCCATCCAACCTCTGCTTAAAAACCTCCAAGGAAGGAGAGTCCACAGCCTCCCGAGGGAGACCCTTCCACTGTCAAACTGCTCTTACTGTCAGAAAGCTCTTCCTGATGTTTAGCCGGTATCAGGAGTCCAGGTTCCCAGCTTGATAACGCAGTAAGCATAGCTAATTAAAAAGGAGGATTTCTTGCAAAAACAAACAGATAGCTCTGGACGGCTCTAACAAAGCCTCCGGCATCATCACTCAAGATGACCCTTCTGAAGACTCCCTCTGGCTTCTCTAGCAGATATTGAACTTACGACCCTTACTTCTCTTGTTTTGCTTCCTGTCTAACAACCCTCCCATTCGCCGACTTCTCAGACTTATTGGAGCAGCTCCAACTTCTTCTGGCTTTGAGAGGCTGCCTCTGAGTTTATTTGCACCAGATTGTGCTTCCGGCAAACTTTGGCTGTGTTCTAGCCTGCTCTCAGCTACTGCTTTATCAGCCTGCCTGTCAAGGTCAGAAAGAGCCGAAGTCTGCAGCTGCTGGCTCTCCCCTGCCTGACTAACATCAAGGCCTCTCTGTTCCTGGCTGCTTTCTGCCGTTGGCTGCAAACCTTCGCTGGGAGCTGGCTCATTCCTGACAGCTGGAATCTCCTTTCTTGCAACTTGAAGCCACTGGTTCGAGTCCTACACTCCGGAGCAAGAGAAAACAACCTTATTTCCTCTTCCATGGGGCAGTCCTTGAGATTTGAAGATAGCTATACTATCTCCTTTCAGTCTCATCTTTTCCAGGCTAAACATGCACAGCTCCCTCCAGAGCCAATATTTCTGGCCCACAGTCCCCATCCACTCCCACCTCTTCCCAAAACTACCCTCCTTCTCCACCCATCTTCCTTCGTATCCTCCTTGAATGTTTTTGCCCGGCTGGGGAGATAAGAACCAAAAGAAATTCCTGATAGATGAGGCCAGCTTCCTGTTCTCTCAGCGGCCACCCAGGTGCCCCAAAGGGAAGCCTACAATCAGGATTCGAACCCAAGATCCCTCTCCCCTCCTGAGGTTTCCAACAACTGGCATTCAGAAGCATTACTGCCCCCAACCGTGGAGGCAGATCAGAGCCATCGTGGCTAGTGGTCCTTGATAACCTTTTCCACAAATTTGTCCAATCCTCCTCCACAGCCATCTAAATTGGTGGTTATCCCTGCCTCCTGTGGCAGGGAGTTCCATAGCTTAACTATGGGGCTGTGTGAAGAAGGACTTTCTATTACCCATCCTGAATCTCGGAGATAGGTGTGAGTTGTCTGTAGAAACTAGCTGTATTCAAATGGATCACCGAGGCATGTGGCTCTTAGGAAAGTTGTCCAGGAGGGAATGTCCCCCCCCCCCCCAGCTGAAAAAGCTTCTTATCCATTTTCAGACACACACACCAATCTGGCTCAGCACTGGTTTCTCCTTGCGAGGAACTCTCTCGTACTCGTGTGTGTGTGTGTGCTCTGACAAGCAGGGTTGCCATCTTATAAGCCAGCCGCTGCTCCTCTGCTCCCACCGTGTTAAAAAAAAAAAAACCCATGTGAGCTCCATGCCTGTGATCAGCTTCGGCCCAGCCTCTATTAAAGACACAGGAGCAAACCAGTCAGGTTTACTTCCTGGTCAGTTGGCAACTCTGCAGAGACGCCGCAACGTTGTCTTCATGCAAATAAAATCGATAACAAAGCTTGATTGATTCTTTCGGGCTGTGTTTCCATTTTACAATGTGTACTCACCTGCCCCCGCCCCCTGGTTTATTGCAGAAGTTTCTTGACGCATCTCCCCCTCCTCGCCCCCACAACGACATCACCATTGTGCTGCCATATCGTGTAATTGTCGTATAGATCTGACGGGTCCTTATTATCTCACGAAGACAAATGTCAAGCATGGCAGGCAATAATAAAAAGCTGCTTGCGCCTGACGTCTTGCATCGCTTGCTCCCAAACTCTTGGCCGAGAGAGGCGTAGGAGTCCTCATTAGTTGCGGCTGCAAAGGACTTGACTCATTTTCAAGATCAGGGTGGAGGAGGAATCGATCAAATCTCTCCACTACGAGGACATTGATCCATGAGCCCCACATTTGTGGCGGAACATTTTAATGAGGGTGGAAGTGGCGATGGGTGATCTCATTCAGGGGGTGGATCTCCTGACAACCTGTTCAGGAAGATCCAGGGTAGGGGGCAGAAATCTGATCTGGCTCGCGAATCTTGACTCATTCACGCTTTCCGAAACAGTGTGCAAACAGAAACACAGCCGTCCTTCAAAATCTGAATTTTGTAGTGCCATCCTCCAGCCGAGTCAGGTATACAAAGAAGCATATACTGGAGTAAAGCGTGCCTAAGAATGCATATAATACTGAAAACAGGATACAGAAACACGTTATATTGCAGAAAACTGCCTAGTGGAAATTTCTGTGCATTTGGCAAGATTGCATGCAGAACGAATGTGTATATTAGGAGAAATTTGCACTAAAAGGTCAATTTTTTTTAAGAACAGGGACAACGAGGTCAGTGACAGAGGTCCTGAGAGGTTGAAATGTTCCAAAACCGGCATTGGAATGTTGACATTTCTGAGGTCAGATCCACTTGTCCATTTCTCCTGTTGCGTACAGACCATCCTCTTTGCTCTGTTGAGGAGGCAGAAGGTGGTTCATGGCAGGGGAGGGCATCAATCTCATTGTATGCCAAGGGGGGGGGAATGAACCTTTGCCCCTATGGATGACATGCTGAGATCTGGTAACCGTGTTGCCAGAGTTGGCCCAAGGACAGAGTTGCCCAGTCCAACCCCCTGAAAGGCAGGAATGTCAACTGAAGCATCCATGACAGATGGCCATCCAACCTCTGCTTAGAAACCTCCAAGGAGGGAGAGTCCACAACATCTGGAGGGCTGCAGGTTCCCCCATCCTTGGTTTATAAGGAAATTTCCGTACAATATTAAAAATGCCAAAGGCAACATAACAACAACCGAGTTAGAGAAATTGCAGACCAACACGTGGTGGGTGGAAATATAAATTCGATTATAACCAAGAACCAAATCAAACCATTTCATCATCAAAGCAATTAAAAAACAGTTATTAAAACAAACAAACAAACAAATCCTTTTGGCCAGTTAAAATCCTATAGAGAGATGGGGAAGTTGCAGCCCTCCAGATGTTGCTGGAATATCAGCCCTCGCCAGTATGACCCAATCGTCAGGGATGATGGGATTTGTAGTCCGTGGGGAGGACCCCATGAGTTTGAATGTCCACTGCATCTTTCCTCAAAGGGCATCTGGAACAAGTGTGTCTTCAGTGCCCATTCAGAAGCCTGCGTGGAAGGAGCCATCTGCACTCCTGGGGGAGGGAATTCCATATCTGCGGAGCCACCACCAAGGAGGCCCTCTCTTTTCATTCCTAGCTGCAGGGGGTGCTCTAGAGAGCTACCCAGCCTGCAGCAGCAGAGCTGAAGGTCCTGTAATCTGGATGAATTTCCTGCTTCTGGCAGGATGTGATTAATCCTAATCCTCTGGAGGAATCCATGATTATGGTTTTGTCCATCCCTTATGTAACCACCCACATGTCAGAAGCCTGCCCTTGGCAGAGGGAGGCAGAGTAAATAGGTCAGGGAACAGTGTGTGAGGAATGGGGGGTGGGGGACAACAGAACGACTCGTAGAAATGAGGCAAGATTTACTTAGAGGTGATGGTAGTTGGGGGGGTTGTTGTTGTTAAATTAATCTCCCTACCTACACCAACAAAAAATACTTTAAAACAATGACCTACTGGATTTCATATAAACAGGGTGGGGAAAACTTCTGTGGATTTTAAAAAAACAGACAATAGCATAAACCAATGGCTTTCAGAAATACTAAATCCTATAAAGCCGGCAGGATTTGCTCAGTCCAGGCCTTTTCTTTGGGACATTTACATAGACTCATAGAATTGTAGAGTTGGAAGGGATTCCAAAGTTCATTTAGTGTTAGTCCAACCTCCTGCAAAGCAGGAATCACAGCTAAATTCCAGAACATCATAAATTCTCCTGCCTGCCCCTCTAATATGTCCTATAAAACATCCTTGCTTGGACCTGCGCTTTCAGGATTTTGGATCATTACGTAGGGAAAAGACAGCCATGTGCCATTTTTTTGCCATATCAACTGCCAAATTGATAGTGGCACTAAACCATCTCAGTTATTCTGACGATCTGCATCCTTGCTTCCTGGCCCAAAGCTAGCAGTCATTTTGCCATCTTTTGCTCCTCCTTTCACACACCTGCAAGCAAGCGAGGCAGAAATTCAACAGGTCAGGCTTTCCACCTCCACAGCACAGAGTCACACTGATTAATGAAGTGTCCCCACTTGCATTTCCGCCTGCCAGGCAGCCTTTAAAAGACACTGGTCCTGCTGTGAAAGGACAAAGCTAACAACCGTTTTTTTTTCCTTTTCCCATCTCACAAAACAAAACAAAACCACCAGGAGAGTTGCTGATCAACCTTCTTGTGCCTTGAACAAGTGGCTTGATGTGTCCAGAGAGCAAGATTTCAGAGCATTGAAACAGATCTGATGGTTGAACATATGGTACTTGCTTCCTGCCAGAGTGCTTGTGGTTCTCTCAGAGACGAGGCCCTCCCAAGCCAGCTTTTAAGACACAAAGTGAAGATGAATTCAATTCATTAAAAGGATAATGAACTTAACAACACTCTAGAGCCTGGCACAGCAAGTCCAGTAGAAACAATTCCAAACAATTTAAAACAGAGAAAGCAACAGCAAAATCAATAGCAGAGCCACAACAGCAACTTTTAACTCGGGGTTGAAGAGCCTCAGGCGCTGTGGTGGGGCAAATGTGTCCCCCCCCCCAAAAAAATCCTTTTAATCAGGCCTTGGGGACTCTCCTAGATCAAACCTGCTTCACATACTCCTCAGGTGTTTTTTTTGCTGCCTGGACTTTATCCTTGAACTGTGACAACGGCACTTGTATACCCTCCAACATTTCTCCGATGAAAACTGGGACGTCCCATTCCATAATGATAATTTTACTCTTTATACCCCACACATCTTACTAGGTTGCCTGAGCCACTCTGGGTGGCTTCCAACATATATAAAAATATAATAAAACATTAAGCTTTTTTTAAAAGCTTCCCTATACAGGATTGCCTTCAGACGGCTCGGGGGTCGGATAACTCCATACCCTCCAACATTTCTCCAATGAAAATAGGGACATCCTAAGGACACCCCACTTTTTGACCCTGGCCCATCCCACCACAAACATGCAGCCCCCCCCGAATGTTTTCCATGAGGAAAATGTGGCCTTCATGCTGCGGAAAGTTACCCCAGCCCTCCTTGAACTAGGAGGGATTTTCAAGGCCTGCTGAAAAGTGGGTGAGGAAGGGGCTGAGATGCCCATCTCTCTCGCAGGACAGAATTTCAATAGTACAGGATCCATCGGAAAGGGCGGCCTGTTTTTCTCTGTGCCCCAAACTCCTGTAGTTAAGTCACTGATGGGTAAATTGACAAGCTTAACTGGCAGAACAACAGACTGGTTCATTTAATATGGCAATTAACTTGACAGAGGGTCAAACTGGCTCATTTAACATGGCAACCTTAACTGGCAAAAGGCAGGAGCTTGATCCCTGATTTCCACCTCCCTCCCAGTAACACTGCTTACTTTGCTTCGAAAGAGAGAGAGAGAGAGAGAGAGAGAGAGAGAGAGAGAGAGAGAGAGAGAGAGAGAGAGAGAGAGAGAGTGAAGCCTTGGAACATCTTTAAATGTTTTCTGAAGAAAGCAAAGATCAAATTGTCAAAAAGATAAATGGATAGAGATTAACGTACAAGGCAAGGGAGTTTAGCCAGAGGGAAACTTAAGGCAGAGCAGGAGGGGGGGGGAGCAGGACAGGTAGGTGAATGGATGACAAACAGATCTTCTCTTTTCTTGCCTTTTAATTGCTGCTTCAGAGACAGAAACCAACCAGTGAGCTGCTTGGGGCAGCATACATTCTCACCCCTACCTGGAAATGCCATTTGGGATTGAACCTGAAACCTTCTACATATAAAAAACAGTGGCTCTGGCACTGACCCACGGCCCTTTCCTTAAGAATTAAAGAAGGATATAGATAAGCTGGAAGGTGTGCAGAGGAGGGTAACCAAGATTGGCCAAAAATCTGGAAACCAAGCCTTATGAGGAACTGTTGAAGGAGCTGGGCATGTTTAGCCTGGAAAAGAGGAGACTGAGAGGAGATATGAGAGCCGTCTTCAAATATCTCAAGGGCTGTCCCATGGAAGATGGAGCAAGCTTGTTTTCTCCTGCTCTGGAGGGTAGGACTTGAACCAATGGCCTCCAGGTACAACAAAGGAGATTCCAACTAAACAGGAGAAAAAACTTTCTGACAACTTTGACAGTGGAATGGACTCCCTCGGGAGGTGGTGGGCTCTCAAAGGATGACAGATGGTTGGATGGCCATCTGTCATGGATGCTTTAGCTGAGGGTAGGACTAAATGACCCTCTGGCTCCCTTCCAACTCTACAATTCTATGACTCTAAGTTCTAGTCCTCATGGTTCTGAATAAAGGGCTGATTTACAGAGGGACATAGGTAGTTGCTTCATACTGAAGTAGACCATTGATCCATCTAGCTCAGAATTACCTACGCTGACTGGCAGCAGCTCTCCAAGGCTTCAGACAAGGGGCCTCTCCTAGCTCTAGCTAAGGATTGAACCCAGGCCCTTTTGTATGCCATGCAAGTGTTCTAGATGTTCGGCATAGGGAGGGAGGGAGAATGAAGACAGATAAACAAGCCCATGATTTCGAAGCGCTTTTGGACACAGTGACGCTCTCACCATACTTACACGCAATGATTAATTCTAATAATAACAGGACAGAATAATAGCAGATCATTAGGCTCAGAGATGCTCAGGGAGGCACATCAGAATCAACGGTTATTGGGCGGGGGAACGAGCTAATTCCCAGCCCATTCTGCTCCCAGCAAAGCGCTGGGCCCCCGGCCAAGATGATGGATGAGGCTCTCTGCTCGATCTAATGCCTCCCGCCGCTTGCCAAAATTGCAATTTGCAGAGTAAAACCTCTGATAAATAGTCAGCCAGAGGCCCCCTCCCTGCCGCTTAAGCACCCCACGCACCCACCCACCCATGGGGGCTGCCAACAGCAATTTTGCACCCAGCTGTGTGCCTAGCTCTCTTCCCCACACCCACCCACCACTTCCACATGCCTCCCCCCATCCTGTGGGGACACAGGCTGGTGGGGGGGGGGCACCTCACTCCCCTCTCTTCCCAAGACACCCACCCCCATCTCTGCCTGCCTCGCCAGCCAGAGGGAAACTGACAGGCTGGCGCTTTCTCCTGCTAAGCCAGAGGAAGGAAGGCATCAGGCTTCAGCACTGAGGACAGCTCCTGTGGCTTTGAGCTCACTCTTCTCTCTGTCTGTCTGTCTGTCTGTCTGTCTGTCTGTCTGTCTGTCTGTCTCTCTCTCTCTCTCTCTCTCTCCTCCAGCCCTGAGCTTTCCGCTTGCTCTTTTGGATCCCTGTCCACAATGGACCGCTCCCAATTGGGCTCGGTGGCCTTCCTGCTCTGCCTGATTTTGGCGGCACACAGAAGCCTCGCCACAGCTAGCCGGGCACCCCAGGAGTTCCCTTTCAAGCACGCCTACCAGGCGCACGAGAAGGAGCTGGTGAGTAAAAGAGGCGTTGGTCTGCGCCGCAAAAGCGCCACGCGGGGTGGTCCCCGTCCGTGGGCTGCCCGCCACGGTGCAGGGGGGCAGCGGATCAATTGCACCCGGTGGGCAGGATGCGCAGAGGGATTTGAGAGCCCCACGGGCAACCCTCCCCGGCATAATTGTAGCGTGGGGAGGGTCATCTAAGTCGAACCCCCTCTGCCATGCGGGAAGCGCAGCTTAAAAGAATTTGAAAACCTCCAAGTAGAGTTCTCAGTTAGCTCGTTCCCCTGTCGAACGGCTCTTCCCGTCAGAAAGTCCCCCCCTGAATGTTCCAGGAAACAAGCTTGCTCTGTCTTCCACCCATGCAGCAGCCCTTCGAGATATTTGGAGGTGACTATCCCATGACACCAACGCCCAAAGGGTGGCACCCAAGGATATCCACCGCCAGGGCAAAACAGATGTCCGCTCAATGGATTTTGTGATATAGAGCAGAAGCAGTGGGATGGGTTGCACATCCCTATATTAGGGAGAAGGTGGGATAAAAATGCAAATAATAATAATAACAATAAGAAGAAGGACCTTTCTCATAGAATGTAGGAAACTGCCTTATACAGAGTCAGACCAGTGGTCCAACTAGGTTAGTATTGCCTACACTGACTGGCAGCAGCTCTCCAAGGTTCGAGGCATGGGGCATCCCAAGCTCTCCCTAGAGGTGCCGGAGATTTGAACCTGGAACCTTCTGCATGCAAAGCAACTGCTCCACAGTCCTTCTCCTAAAGAATCAAGTGAGATTTCCGTCTCCATTGTTCTGGATAAAGGGCTGAATGTAAAAAGAACATGTACCGGTATTATACTGAGTCCAGGCATCGGTGCATCTAGCTCAGTATTGTCTACACTGACCGGCAGCAGCTCTCCAGGGTTTTAGGCAGGCAACAATCCCAACCTTACCAGAAAATGCCAGGGATTGAAGTGGGAACTTCTACCACTCAGCTTCAAGCCCTCCAGGATGGAGTCTGTGTACCTTTGGTCCGCTCCAGCAAAGCACTTCTTAGGCCGATAGCTATGATTGTTAAGAATGGAGCCTCCAATCTCGGAGGCAGTCTACCTCTGCAACCCAAAAATGGACCTTTTCTACTGTGGCTCCCCGCACGTGGAATGCTCTCCCCAGGGAGGCTCAGCTGGCGCCTTCATTAAGTGCCAGGTGAAAATGTTACTCTTTAACCAGGCCTTTGG